>NC_140778.1:3800833-4402500 GCF_044657685.1 Stegodyphus dumicola | reverse complement strand
AATTACGTCCAAAGGGGCGTTTTTTAACATTTTGTATGTTACTTTCTTTATTAAATATCATGTTCCTCGCACTTAAAACATAAGATTCAGTGCAACAGCAATATCGCAAAATAGTTTTAAAACGAGCATATCTTTAGAATTTCCGATACAGAGACTCACGCGCTGGAGATAAAAATGTTTTTTCTGCACAACGTTGCCATTGCTCGCTTTGAAATCCTTGAGCTTGTTAATCAAAAATTCGTCAAAGTTTTAAAAAATAGGAAATCGATCATAAAACAAATTTCAAATTTGGTCTTCCAGATGCTCATATTCGTTGGAGGATTACGTTATTCAAAATTCGATGACTCTATGTACCGTTATTTTATGACAATGTGAGAAATATACATACATTTACGCAGATTTTCATTATTTAATTTCTTCAAATATAATGCAGGACTCTAACATTTTATGGCAACAGTTTGAAAAGTGAACCGACATTTATCCGACCAACGCAAAATGCCAAAACGAATCTAATAGTCCTTCGGGATTCAAATCCCTTTGGACAAAAACGAGTAAAGACTCGTTTCGATTCGTACCTTTGACATTTGGAGCTCCAAAATTAAAAAAAAAGAAAAAAAAAAAAAAAAATCTGAAATGTTTCAGATTTTAAATTACGTCCAAAGGGGCGTTTTTTAACATTTTGTATGTTACTTTCTTTATTAAATATCATGTTCCTCGCACTTAAAACATAAGATTCAGTGCAACAGCAATATCGCAAAATAGTTTTAAAACGAGCATATCTTTAGAATTTCCGATACAGAGACTCACGCGCTGGAGATAAAAATGTTTTTTCTGCACAACGTTGCCATTGCTCGCTTTGAAATCCTTGAGCTTGTTAATCAAAAATTCGTTAAAGTTTTAAAAAGTAGGAAATCGATCATAAAACAAATTTCAAATTTGGTCTTCCACATGCTCATATTCGTTGGAGGATTACGTTATTCAAAATTCGATGACTCTATGTACCGTTATTTTATGACAATGTGAGAAATATACATACATTTACGCAGATATTCATTATTTAATTTCTTCAAATATAATGCTGGACTCTAATATTTCATGGCAACAGTTTAAAAAGTGAAGCGACATTTATCCGTTAGACGCAAAATGCCAAAACTAAACTAATAATCCTTCGGGATTCAAATCCCTTCGGACTAAAAAAAAAAAAATCTGAAATGTTTCAGATTTTAAATTATGTCCAAAGGGGCGTTTTTTAACATTTTGTATATTACCTTTCTTTATTAAATATCATGTTCCTCGCACTTAAACCATACGATCCAGTGCAACAGCAATATCGCAAAATAGTTTTAAAACGAGCATATCTTTAGAATTTCCGATACAGAGACTCACGCGCTGGAGATAAAAATGTTTTTTCTGCACAACGTTGCCACTGCTCGCTTTGAAATCCTTGAGTTTGTTAATCAAAAATTCGTCAAAGTTTTAAAAAATAGGAAATCGATCATAAAACAAATTTCAAATTTCAAATTTGGTCTTCCACATGCTCATATTCGTTGGAGGATTACGTTATTCAAAATTCGATGACTCTATGTACCGTTGTTTTATCACAATACGAGAAATATACATACATTTATGCAGATTTTTCATTATTTAATTTCTTCAAATATAATGCAGGACTCTAACATTTTATGGCAACAGTTTGAAAAGTGAACCGACATTTATCCGTCCGACGCAAAATGCCAAAACGAAACTAATAGTCCTTCGGGATTCAAATCTCTTTGGACTAAAAAAAAAAAAAAATCTGAAATGTTTCAGATTTTAAATTACGTCCAAAGGGGCGTGTTTTAACATTTTGTATGTTACTTTCTTTATTAAATATCATGTTCATCGCACTTAAAACATAAGATTCAGTGCAACAGCAATATCGCAAAATAGTTTTAAAACGAGCATATCTTTAGAATTTCCGATACAGAGACTCACGCGCTGGAGATAAAAATGTTTTTTCTGCACAACGTTGCCATTGCTCGCTTTGAAATCCTTGAGTTTGTTAATCAAAAATTCGTCAAAGTTTTAAAAAGTAGGAAATCGATCATAAAACAAATTTCAAATTTGGTCTTCCACATGCTCATATTCGTTGGAGGATTACGTTATTCAAAATTCGATGACTCTATGTACCGTTATTTTATGACAATGTGAGAAATATACATACATTTACGCAGATATTCATTATTTAATTTCTTCAAATATAATGCAGGACTCTAACATTTCATGGCAACAGTTTAAAAAGTGAAGCGACATTTATCCGTCCGACGCAAAATGCCAAAATTAAACTAATAATCCTTCGGGATTCAAATCCCTTTGGACTAAAAAAAAAAAAAAATCTGAAATGTTTCAGATTTTAAATTATGTCCAAAGGGGCGTTTTTTAACATTTTGTATATTACCTTTCTTTATTAAATATCATGTTCCTCGCACTTAAACCATAAGATCCAGTGCAACAGCAATATCGCAAAATAGTTTTAAAACGAGCATATCTTTAGAATTTCCGATACAGAGACTCACGCGCTGGAGATAAAAATGTTTTTTCTGCACAACGTTGCCACTGCTCGCTTTGAAATCCTTGAGTTTGTTAATCAAAGATTCGTCAAAGTTTTAAAAAATTGGAAATCGATCATAAAACAAATTTCAAATTTGGTCTTCCACATGCTCATATTCGTTGGAGGATTACGTCATTCAAAACTCGAAGACTCTATGTACCGTTATTTTATGACAATGTGAGAAATATACATAAATTTACGCAGATATTCATTATTTAATTTCTTCAAATATAATGCAGGACTCTAACAATTTATGGCAACAGTTTGAAAAGTGAACCGACATTTATCCGTCCGACGCAAAATGCCAAAACGAAACTAATAGTCCTTCGGGATTCAAATCTCTTTGGACTAAAAAAAAAAAAAAAAAAAAAATCTGAAATGTTTCAGATTTTAAATTACGTCCAAAGGGGCGTTTTTTAACATTTTGTATGTTACTTTCTTTATTAAATATCATGTTCCTCGCACTTAAAACATAAGATTCAGTGCAACAGCAATATCGCAAAATAGTTTTAAAACGAGCATATCTTTAGAATTTCCGATACAGAGACTCACGCGCTGGAGATAAAAATGTTTTTTCTGCACAACGTTGCCATTGCTCGCTTTGAAATCCTTGAGCTTGTTAATCAAAAATTCGTCAAAGTTTTAAAAAATAGGAAATCGATCATAAAACAAATTTCAAATTTGGTCTTCCAGATGCTCATATTCGTTGGAGGATTACGTCATTCAAAACTCGAAGACTCTATGTACCGTTATTTTATGACAATGTGAGAAATATACATACATTTACGCAGATATGCATTATTTAATTTCTTCAAATATAATGCAGGACTCTAACAATTTATGGCAACAGTTTGAAAAGTGAACCGACATTTATCCGTCCGACGCAAAATGCCAAATCGAAACTAATAGTCCTTCGGGATTCAAATCCATTTGGACTAAAAAAAAAAAAAAAAAAAAAAAAAATCTGAAATGTTTCAGATTTTAAATTACGTCCAAAGGTGCGTTTTTTAACATTTTGTGTGTTACCTTTCTTTATTAAATATCATGTTCCTCGCACTTAAACCATAAGATCCAGTGCAACAGCAATATCGCAAAATAGTTTTAAAACGAGCATATCTTTAGAATTTCCGATACAGAGACTCACGCGCTGGAGATAAAAATGTTTTTTCTGCACAACGTTGCCATTGCTCGCTTTGAAATCCTTGAGCTTGTTAATCAAAAATTCGTCAAAGTTTTAAAAAATAGGAAATCGATCATAAAACAAATTTCAAATTTGGTCTTCCACATGCTCATATTCGTTGGAGGATTACGTCATTCAAAACTCGAAGACTCTATGTACCGTTATTTTATGACAATGTGAGAAATATACATACATTTACGCAGATATTCATTATTTAATTTCTTCAAATATAATGCAGGACTCTAAGAATTTATGGCAACAGTTTGAAAAGTGAACCGACATTTATCCGTCCGACGCAAAATGCCAAAACGAAACTAATAGTCCTTCGGGATTCAAATCTCTTTGGACTAAAAAAAAAAAAAAAAAAAAAAATCTGAAATGTTTCAGATTTTAAATTACGTCCAAAGGGGCGTTTTTTAACATTTTGTATGTTACTTTCTTTATTAAATATCACGTTCCTCGCACTTAAAACATAAGATTCAGTGCAACAGCAATATCGCAAAATAGTTTTAAAACGAGCATATCTTTAGAATTTCCGATACAGAGACTCACGCGCTGGAGATAAAAATGTTTTTTCTGCACAACGTTGCCATTGCTCGCTTTGAAATCCTTGAGCTTGTTAATCAAAAATTCGTTAAAGTTTTAAAAAATTGGAAATCGATCATAAAACAAATTTCAAATTTGGTCTTCCACATGCTCATATTCGTTGGAGGATTACGTCATTCAAATCTCGAAGACTCTATGTACCGTTATTTTATGACAATGTGAGAAATATACATACATTTACGCAGATATTCATTATTTAATTTCTTCAAATATAATGCAGGACTCTAACATTTTATGGCAACAGTTTGAAAAGTGAACCGACATTTATCCGTCCGACGCAAAATGCCAAAACGAAACTAATAGTCCTTCGGGATTCAAATCTCTTTGGACTAAAAAAAAAAAAAAATCTGAAATGTTTCATATTTTAAATTACGTCCAAAGGGGCGTTTTTTAACATTTTGTATGTTACTTTCTTTATTTAATATCATGTTCCTCGCACTTAAACCATAAGATCCAGTGCAACAGGAATATCGCAAAATAGTTTTAAAACGAGCATATCTTTAGAATTTCCGATACAGAGACTCACGCGCTGGAGATAATAATGTTTTTCTGCACAACGTTGCCATTGCTCGCTTTGAAATCCTTGAGTTTGTTAATCAAAAATTCGTCAAAGTTTTAAACAATAGGAAATCGATCATAAAACAAATTTCAAATTTCAAATTTGGTCTTCCACATGCTCATATTCGTTGGAGGATTACGTTATTCAAAATTCGATGACTCTATGTACCGTTGTTTTATCACAATACGAGAAATATACATACATTTATGCAGATTTTTCATTATTTAATTTCTTCAAATATAATGCAGGACTCTAACATTTTATGGCAACAGTTTGAAAAGTGAACCGACATTTATCCGTCCGACGCAAAATGCCAAAACGAAACTAATAGTCCTTCGGGATTCAAATCTCTTTGGACTAAAAAAAAAAAAAAAATCTGAAATGTTTCATATTTTAAATTACGTCCAAAGGGGCGTTTTTTAACATTTTGTATGTTACTTTCTTTATTTAATATCATGTTCCTCGCACTTAAAACATAAGATTCAGTGCAACAGCAATATCGCAAAATTGTTTTAAAACGAGCATATCTTTAGAATTTCCGATACAGAGACTCACGCGCTGGAGATAAAAATGTTTTTTCTGCACAACGTTGCCATTGCTCGCTTTGAAATCCTTGAGTTTGTTAATCAAAAATTCGTCAAAGTTTTAAAAAATAGGAAATCGGTCATAAAACAAATTTCAAATTTCAAATTTGGTCTTCCACATGCTCATATTCGTTGGAGGATTACGTTATTCAAAATTCGATGACTCTATGTACCGTTGTTTTATCACAATACGAGAAATATACATACATTTATGCAGATTTTTCATTATTTAATTTCGTCAAATATAATGCAGGACTCTAAAATTTTATGGCAACAGTTTGAAAAGTGAACCGACATTTATCCGTCCGACGCAAAATGCCAAAACGAAACTAATAGTCCTTCGGGATTCAAATCTCTTTGGACTAAAAAAAAAAAAAAAAAATCTGAAATGTTTCAGATTTTAAATTACGTCCAAAGGGGCGTTTTTTAACATTTTGTATGTTACTTTCTTTATTAAATATCATGTTCCTCGCACTTAAAACATAAGATTCAGTGCAACAGCAATATCGCAAAATAGTTTTAAAACGAGCATATCTTTAGAATTTCCGATACAGAGACTCACGCGCTGGAGATAAAAATGTTTTTTCTGCACAACGTTGCCATTGCTCGCTTTGAAATCCTTGAGCTTGTTAATCAAAAATTCGTCAAAGTTTTAAAAAATAGGAAATCGATCATAAAACAAATTTCAAATTTGGTCTTCCAGATGCTCATATTCGTTGGAGGATTACGTTATTCAAAATTCGATGACTCTATGTACCGTTATTTTATGACAATGTGAGAAATATACATACATTTACGCAGATTTTCATTATTTAATTTCTTCAAATATAATGCAGGACTCTAACATTTTATGGCAACAGTTTGAAAAGTGAACCGACATTTATCCGACCGACGCAAAATGCCAAAACGAATCTAATAGTCCTTCGGGATTCAAATCCCTTTGGACTAAAAAAAAAAAAAAAAAAAAAAAAAGAATCTGAAATTAAGACACAATAACACGCCGAATAAATACTAATTCAGAAGTCAAACAACAAACGCAATTTTGTTGTTTGACTTCTGAATTAGTATTTATTCGGCGTGTCATTTGCGGTTTTGCAGCTGAAGATGGTGGTTCGGTAAAACCATCGAAACTAGTCCTGTGAAATTTTTGTGGATTGACGCTGATTTTTGTTGTTTGACTTCTGAATTAGTAAAATCTGAAATGTTTCAGATTTTAAATTACGTCCAAAGGGGCGTTTTTTAACAATTTGTGTGTTACATTTCTTTATTAAATATCATGTTCCTCGCACTTCAACCATAAGATCCAGTGCAACAGCAATATCGCAAAATAATTTTAAAACGAGCATATCTTTAGAATTTCCGATACAGAGACTCACGCGCTGGAGATAAAAATGTATTTTCTGCACAACGTTGCCATTGCTCGCTTTGAAATCCTTGAGTTTGTTAATCAAAAATTCGTCAAAGTTTTAAAAAATAGGAAATCGATCATAAAACAAATTTCAAATTTGGTCTTCCACATGCTCATATTCGTTGGAGGATTACGTTATTCAAAATTCGATGAATCTATGTACCGTTGTTTTATCACAATACGAGAAATATACATACATTTATGCAGATTTTTCATTATTTAATTTCTTCAAATATAATGCAGGACTCTAACATTTTATGGCAACAGTTTGAAAAGTGAACCGACATTTATCCGTCCGACGCAAAATGCCAAAACGAAACTAATAGTCCTTCGGGATTCAAATCTCTTCGGACTAAAAAAAAAAAAAAAAATCTGAAATTTTTCAGATTTTAAATTACGTCCAAAGGGGCGTTTTTTAACATTTTGTATGTTACTTTCTTTATTAAATATCATGTTCCTCGCACTTAAAACATAAGATTCAGTGCAACAGCAATATCGCAAAATAGTTTTAAAACGAGCATATCTTTAGAATTTCCGATACAGAGACTCACGCGCTGGAGATAAAAATGTTTTTTCTGCACAACGTTGCCATTGCTCGCTTTGAAATCCTTGAGCTTGTTAATCAAAAATTCGTCAAAGTTTTAAAAAATAGGAAATCGATCATAAAACAAATTTCAAATTTCAAATTTGGTCTTCCACATGCTCATATTCGTTGGAGGATTACGTTATTCAAAATTCGATGACTCTATGTACCGTTGTTTTATCACAATACGAGAAATATACATACATTTATGCAGATTTTTCATTATTTAATTTCTTCAAATATAATGCAGGACTCTAAAATTTTATGGCAACAGTTTGAAAAGTGAACCGACATTTATCCGTCCGACGCAAAATGCCAAAACGAAACTAATAGTCCTTCGGGATTCAAATCTCTTTGGACTAAAAAAAAAAAAAAAAATCTGAAATGTTTCAGATTTTAAATTACGTCCAAAGGGGCGTTTTTTAACATTTTGTATGTTACTTTCTTTATTAAATATCATGTTCCTCGCACTTAAAACATAAGATTCAGTGCAACAGCAATATCGCAAAATAGTTTTAAAACGAGCATATCTTTAGAATTTCCGATACAGAGACTCACGCGCTGGAGATAAAAATGTTTTTTCTGCACAACGTTGCCATTGCTCGCTTTGAAATCCTTGAGCTTGTTAATCAAAAATTCGTCAAAGTTTTAAAAAATAGGAAATCGATCATAAAACAAATTTCAAATTTGGTCTTCCAGATGCTCATATTCGTTGGAGGATTACGTTATTCAAAATTCGATGACTCTATGTACCGTTATTTTATGACAATGTGAGAAATATACATACATTTACGCAGATTTTCATTATTTAATTTCTTCAAATATAATGCAGGACTCTAACATTTTATGGCAACAGTTTGAAAAGTGAACCGACATTTATCCGACCAACGCAAAATGCCAAAACGAATCTAATAGTCCTTCGGGATTCAAATCCCTTTGGACTAAAAAAAAAAAAAAAAAAAAAAAAGAATCTGAAATTAAGACACAATAACACGCCGAATAAATACTAATTCAGAAGTCAAACAACAAACGCAATTTTGTTGTTTGACTTCTGAATTAGTATTTATTCGGCGTGTCATTTGCGGTTTTGCAGCTGAAGATGGTGGTTCGGTAAAACCATCGAAACTAGTCCTGTGAAATTTTTGTGGATTGACGCTGATTTTTGTTGTTTGACTTCTGAATTAGTAAAATCTGAAATGTTTCAGATTTTAAATTACGTCCAAAGGGGCGTTTTTTAACAATTTGTGTGTTACATTTCTTTATTAAATATCATGTTCTTCGCACTTCAACCATAAGATCCAGTGCAACAGCAATATCGCAAAATAATTTTAAAACGAGCATATCTTTAGAATTTCCGATACAGAGACTCACGCGCTGGAGATAAAAATGTATTTTCTGCACAACGTTGCCATTGCTCGCTTTGAAATCCTTGAGTTTGTTAATCAAAAATTCGTCAAAGTTTTAAAAAATAGGAAATCGATCATAAAACAAATTTCAAATTTGGTCTTCCACATGCTCATATTCGTTGGAGGATTACGTTATTCAAAATTCGATGAATCTATGTACCGTTGTTTTATCACAATACGAGAAATATACATACATTTATGCAGATTTTTCATTATTTAATTTCTTCAAATATAATGCAGGACTCTAACATTTTATGGCAACAGTTTGAAAAGTGAACCGACATTTATCCGTCCGACGCAAAATGCCAAAACGAAACTAATAGTCCTTCGGGATTCAAATCTCTTTGGACTAAAAAAAAAAAAAAAAAATCTGAAATTTTTCAGATTTTAAATTACGTCCAAAGGGGCGTTTTTTAACATTTTGTATGTTACTTTCTTTATTAAATATCATGTTCCTCGCACTTAAAACATAAGATTCAGTGCAACAGCAATATCGCAAAATAGTTTTAAAACGAGCATATCTTTAGAATTTCCGATACAGAGACTCACGCGCTGGAGATAAAAATGTTTTTTCTGCACAACGTTGCCATTGCTCGCTTTGAAATCCTTGAGCTTGTTAATCAAAAATTCGTCAAAGTTTTAAAAAATAGGAAATCGATCATAAAACAAATTTCAAATTTCAAATTTGGTCTTCCACATGCTCATATTCGTTGGAGGATTACGTTATTCAAAATTCGATGACTCTATGTACCGTTGTTTTATCACAATACGAGAAATATACATACATTTATGCAGATTTTTCATTATTTAATTTCTTCAAATATAATGCAGGACTCTAAAATTTTATGGCAACAGTTTGAAAAGTGAACCGACATTTATCCGTCCGACGCAAAATGCCAAAACGAAACTAATAGTCCTTCGGGATTCAAATCTCTTTGGACTAAAAAAAAAAAAAAAAATCTGAAATGTTTCAGATTTTAAATTACGTCCAAAGGGGCGTTTTTTAACATTTTGTATGTTACTTTCTTTATTAAATATCATGTTCCTCGCACTTAAAACATAAGATTCAGTGCAACAGCAATATCGCAAAATAGTTTTAAAACGAGCATATCTTTAGAATTTCCGATACAGAGACTCACGCGCTGGAGATAAAAATGTTTTTTCTGCACAACGTTGCCATTGCTCGCTTTGAAATCCTTGAGCTTGTTAATCAAAAATTCGTCAAAGTTTTAAAAAATAGGAAATCGATCATAAAACAAATTTCAAATTTGGTCTTCCAGATGCTCATATTCGTTGGAGGATTACGTTATTCAAAATTCGATGACTCTATGTACCGTTATTTTATGACAATGTGAGAAATATACATACATTTACGCAGATATTCATTATTTAATTTCTTCAAATATAATGCTGGACTCTAATATTTCATGGCAACAGTTTAAAAAGTGAAGCGACATTTATCCGTT
This sequence comes from Stegodyphus dumicola, assembly GCF_044657685.1. NCBI lineage: Eukaryota > Metazoa > Arthropoda > Arachnida > Araneae > Eresidae > Stegodyphus > Stegodyphus dumicola. The sequence continues at coordinate 4,392,118 of NC_140778.1, read as the reverse complement.
AGACGCAAAATGCCAAAACTAAACTAATAATCCTTCGGGATTCAAATCCCTTCGGACTAAAAAAAAAAAAATCTGAAATGTTTCAGATTTTAAATTATGTCCAAAGGGGCGTTTTTTAACATTTTGTATATTACCTTTCTTTATTAAATATCATGTTCCTCGCACTTAAACCATACGATCCAGTGCAACAGCAATATCGCAAAATAGTTTTAAAACGAGCATATCTTTAGAATTTCCGATACAGAGACTCACGCGCTGGAGATAAAAATGTTTTTTCTGCACAACGTTGCCACTGCTCGCTTTGAAATCCTTGAGTTTGTTAATCAAAAATTCGTCAAAGTTTTAAAAAATAGGAAATCGATCATAAAACAAATTTCAAATTTCAAATTTGGTCTTCCACATGCTCATATTCGTTGGAGGATTACGTTATTCAAAATTCGATGACTCTATGTACCGTTGTTTTATCACAATACGAGAAATATACATACATTTATGCAGATTTTTCATTATTTAATTTCTTCAAATATAATGCAGGACTCTAACATTTTATGGCAACAGTTTGAAAAGTGAACCGACATTTATCCGTCCGACGCAAAATGCCAAAACGAAACTAATAGTCCTTCGGGATTCAAATCTCTTTGGACTAAAAAAAAAAAAAATCTGAAATGTTTCAGATTTTAAATTACGTCCAAAGGGGCGTGTTTTAACATTTTGTATGTTACTTTCTTTATTAAATATCATGTTCATCGCACTTAAAACATAAGATTCAGTGCAACAGCAATATCGCAAAATAGTTTTAAAACGAGCATATCTTTAGAATTTCCGATACAGAGACTCACGCGCTGGAGATAAAAATGTTTTTTCTGCACAACGTTGCCATTGCTCGCTTTGAAATCCTTGAGTTTGTTAATCAAAAATTCGTCAAAGTTTTAAAAAGTAGGAAATCGATCATAAAACAAATTTCAAATTTGGTCTTCCACATGCTCATATTCGTTGGAGGATTACGTTATTCAAAATTCGATGACTCTATGTACCGTTATTTTATGACAATGTGAGAAATATACATACATTTACGCAGATATTCATTATTTAATTTCTTCAAATATAATGCAGGACTCTAACATTTCATGGCAACAGTTTAAAAAGTGAAGCGACATTTATCCGTCCGACGCAAAATGCCAAAATTAAACTAATAATCCTTCGGGATTCAAATCCCTTTGGACTAAAAAAAAAAAAAATCTGAAATGTTTCAGATTTTAAATTATGTCCAAAGGGGCGTTTTTTAACATTTTGTATATTACCTTTCTTTATTAAATATCATGTTCCTCGCACTTAAACCATAAGATCCAGTGCAACAGCAATATCGCAAAATAGTTTTAAAACGAGCATATCTTTAGAATTTCCGATACAGAGACTCACGCGCTGGAGATAAAAATGTTTTTTCTGCACAACGTTGCCACTGCTCGCTTTGAAATCCTTGAGTTTGTTAATCAAAGATTCGTCAAAGTTTTAAAAAATTGGAAATCGATCATAAAACAAATTTCAAATTTGGTCTTCCACATGCTCATATTCGTTGGAGGATTACGTCATTCAAAACTCGAAGACTCTATGTACCGTTATTTTATGACAATGTGAGAAATATACATAAATTTACGCAGATATTCATTATTTAATTTCTTCAAATATAATGCAGGACTCTAACAATTTATGGCAACAGTTTGAAAAGTGAACCGACATTTATCCGTCCGACGCAAAATGCCAAAACGAAACTAATAGTCCTTCGGGATTCAAATCTCTTTGGACTAAAAAAAAAAAAAAAAAAAAAAATCTGAAATGTTTCAGATTTTAAATTACGTCCAAAGGGGCGTTTTTTAACATTTTGTATGTTACTTTCTTTATTAAATATCATGTTCCTCGCACTTAAAACATAAGATTCAGTGCAACAGCAATATCGCAAAATAGTTTTAAAACGAGCATATCTTTAGAATTTCCGATACAGAGACTCACGCGCTGGAGATAAAAATTTTTTTTCTGCACAACGTTGCCATTGCTCGCTTTGAATTCCTTGAGCTTGTTAATCAAAAATTCGTCAAAGTTTTAAAAAATAGGAAATCGATCATAAAACAAATTTCAAATTTGGTCTTCCAGATGCTCATATTCGTTGGAGGATTACGTCATTCAAAACTCGAAGACTCTATGTACCGTTATTTTATGACAATGTGAGAAATATACATACATTTACGCAGATATGCATTATTTAATTTCTTCAAATATAATGCAGGACTCTAACAATTTATGGCAACAGTTTGAAAAGTGAACCGACATTTATCCGTCCGACGCAAAATGCCAAATCGAAACTAATAGTCCTTCGGGATTCAAATCCATTTGGACTAAAAAAAAAAAAAAAAAAAAAAAAAAAAATCTGAAATGTTTCAGATTTTAAATTACGTCCAAAGGTGCGTTTTTTAACATTTTGTGTGTTACCTTTCTTTATTAAATATCATGTTCCTCGCACTTAAACCATAAGATCCAGTGCAACAGCAATATCGCAAAATAGTTTTAAAACGAGCATATCTTTAGAATTTCCGATACAGAGACTCACGCGCTGGAGATAAAAATGTTTTTTCTGCACAACGTTGCCATTGCTCGCTTTGAAATCCTTGAGCTTGTTAATCAAAAATTCGTCAAAGTTTTAAAAAATAGGAAATCGATCATAAAACAAATTTCAAATTTGGTCTTCCAGATGCTCATATTCGTTGGAGGATTACGTTATTCAAAATTCGATGACTCTATGTACCGTTATTTTATGACAATGTGAGAAATATACATACATTTACGCAGATTTTCATTATTTAATTTCTTCAAATATAATGCAGGACTCTAACATTTTATGGCAACAGTTTGAAAAGTGAACCGACATTTATCCGACCGACGCAAAATGCCAAAACGAATCTAATAGTCCTTCGGGATTCAAATCCCTTTGGACAAAAACGAGTAAAGTCTCGTTTCGATTCGTACCTTTGACATTTGGAGCTCCAAAATTAAAAAAAAAGAAAAAAAAAAAAAAAATCTGAAATGTTTCAGATTTTAAATTACGTCCAAAGGGGCGTTTTTTAACATTTTGTATGTTACTTTCCTTATTAAATATCATGTTCCTCGCACTTAAAACATAAGATTCAGTGCAACAGCAATATCGCAAAATAGTTTTAAAACGAGCATATCTTTAGAATTTCCGATACAGAGACTCACGCGCTGGAGATAAAAATGTTTTTTCTGCACAACGTTGCCATTGCTCGCTTTGAAATCCTTGAGCTTGTTAATCAAAAATTCGTTAAAGTTTTAAAAAGTAGGAAATCGATCATAAAACAAATTTCAAATTTGGTCTTCCACATGCTCATATTCGTTGGAGGATTACGTTATTCAAAATTCGATGACTCTATGTACCGTTATTTTATGACAATGTGAGAAATATACATACATTTACGCAGATATTCATTATTTAATTTCTTCAAATATAATGCTGGACTCTAATATTTCATGGCAACAGTTTAAAAAGTGAAGCGACATTTATCCGTTAGACGCAAAATGCCAAAACTAAACTAATAATCCTTCGGGATTCAAATCCCTTTGGACTAAAAAAAAAAAAAATCTGAAATGTTTCAGATTTTAAATTATGTCCAAAGGGGCGTTTTTTAACATTTTGTATATTACCTTTCTTTATTAAATATCATGTTCCTCGCACTTAAACCATACGATCCAGTGCAACAGCAATATCGCAAAATAGTTTTAAAACGAGCATATCTTTAGAATTTCCGATACAGAGACTCACGCGCTGGAGATAAAAATGTTTTTTCTGCACAACGTTGCCACTGCTCGCTTTGAAATCCTTGAGTTTGTTAATCAAAAATTCGTCAAAGTTTTAAAAAATAGGAAATCGATCATAAAACAAATTTCAAATTTCAAATTTGGTCTTCCACATGCTCATATTCGTTGGAGGATTACGTTATTCAAAATTCGATGACTCTATGTACCGTTGTTTTATCACAATACGAGAAATATACATACATTTATGCAGATTTTTCATTATTTAATTTCTTCAAATATAATGCAGGACTCTAACATTTTATGGCAACAGTTTGAAAAGTGAACCGACATTTATCCGTCCGACGCAAAATGCCAAAACGAAACTAATAGTCCTTCGGGATTCAAATCTCTTTGGACTAAAAAAAAAAAAAATCTGAAATGTTTCAGATTTTAAATTACGTCCAAAAGGGCGTGTTTTAACATTTTGTATGTTACTTTCTTTATTAAATATCATGTTCATCGCACTTAAAACATAAGATTCAGTGCAACAGCAATATCGCAAAATAGTTTTAAAACGAGAATATCTTTAGATTTTCCGATAAAGAGACTCACGCGCTGGAGATAAAAATGTTTTTTCTGCACAACGTTGCCATTGCTCGCTTTGAAATCCTTGAGTTTGTTAATCAAAAATTCGTCAAAGTTTTAAAAAGTAGGAAATCGATCATAAAACAAATTTCAAATTTGGTCTTCCACATGCTCATATTCGTTGGAGGATTACGTTATTCAAAATTCGATGACTCTATGTACCGTTATTTTATGACAATGTGAGAAATATACATACATTTACGCAGATATTCATTATTTAATTTCTTCAAATATAATGCAGGACTCTAACATTTCATGGCAACAGTTTAAAAAGTGAAGCGACATTTATCCGTCCGACGCAAAATGCCAAAATTAAACTAATAATCCTTCGGGATTCAAATCCCTTTGGACTAAAAAAAAAAAAAATCTGAAATGTTTCAGATTTTAAATTATGTCCAAAGGGGCGTTTTTTAACATTTTGTATATTACCTTTCTTTATTAAATATCATGTTCCTCGCACTTAAACCATAAGATCCAGTGCAACAGCAATATCGCAAAATAGTTTTAAAACGAGCATATCTTTAGAATTTCCGATACAGAGACTCACGCGCTGGAGATAAAAATGTTTTTTCTGCACAACGTTGCCACTGCTCGCTTTGAAATCCTTGAGTTTGTTAATCAAAGATTCGTCAAAGTTTTAAAAAATTGGAAATCGATCATAAAACAAATTTCAAATTTGGTCTTCCACATGCTCATATTCGTTGGAGGATTACGTTATTCAAAACTCGAAGACTCTATGTACCGTTATTTTATGACAATGTGAGAAATATACATACATTTACGCAGATTTTCATTATTTAATTTCTTCAAATATAATGCAGGACTCTAACATTTTATGGCAACAGTTTGAAAAGTGAACCGACATTTATCCGACCGACGCAAAATGCCAAAACGAATCTAATAGTCCTTCGGGATTCAAATCCCTTTCGACAAAAACGAGTAAAGACTCGTTTCGATTCGTACCTTTGACATTTGGAGCTCCAAAATTAAAAAAAAAGAAAAAAAAAAAAAATCTGAAATGTTTCAGATTTTAAATTACGTCCAAAGGGGCGTTTTTTAACATTTTGTATGTTACTTTCCTTATTAAATATCATGTTCCTCGCACTTAAAACATAAGATTCAGTGCAACAGCAATATCGCAAAATAGTTTTAAAACGAGCATATCTTTAGAATTTCCGATACAGAGACTCACGCGCTGGAGATAAAAATGTTTTTTCTGCACAACGTTGCCATTGCTCGCTTTGAAATCCTTGAGCTTGTTAATCAAAAATTCGTTAAAGTTTTAAAAAGTAGGAAATCGATCATAAAACAAATTTCAAATTTGGTCTTCCACATGCTCATATTCGTTGGAGGATTACGTTATTCAAAATTCGATGACTCTATGTACCGTTATTTTATGACAATGTGAGAAATATACATACATTTACGCAGATATTCATTATTTAATTTCTTCAAATATAATGCTGGACTCTAATATTTCATGGCAAGAGTTTAAAAAGTGAAGCGACATTTATCCGTTAGACGCAAAATGCCAAAACTAAACTAATAATCCTTCGGGATTCAAATCCCTTTGGACTAAAAAAAAAAAAAAATCTGAAATGTTTCAGATTTTAAATTATGTCCAAAGGGGCGTTTTTTAACATTTTGCATATTACCTTTCTTTATTAAATATCATGTTCCTCGCACTTAAACCATACGATCCAGTGCAACAGCAATATCGCAAAATAGTTTTAAAACGAGCATATCTTTAGAATTTCCGATACAGAGACTCACGCGCTGGAGATAAAAATGTTTTTTCTGCACAACGTTGCCACTGCTCGCTTTGAAATCCTTGAGTTTGTTAATCAAAAATTCGTCAAAGTTTTAAAAAATAGGAGTAAAAATCCTTTCCTTATTTCAATATAATGAATATTGAATCTTGTAGGAAGAATAAAGCTAATTTTTTAGAATAAACAAAATACCTTTATTTAAATTTTAAAACAGAACCAAAAAAAATAAATACTGCAGTTCTAAACTGTCAAAATTTTAAACTCTTAACTACTACAGTTGAAACTCTTACAACTATTAAAATACTAAAACATTAAAAAAACCTTAAACTCTCTAAAACAAAATATATAAAAATCTTTCGAATCCTCTTCTTGTTGCCACACCGTAAAATGCAAGTTCTTGTCCTATTATTTATATTTCACGTTCTCTTTAAGTCACGATCTTCACAAGTCATGATCTTTACAAGTCACGATCTTTACAAGTCCCCCCACAAGAAGCACATTCGTCACCGTAGAGACAATGTTGCTCAGAGTTCATTGAGAGAGAAAGAGTTAACAGCTAACCTTGACAAAGCATCAGCATTCCCATGTGAACTTCCTTTGCGGTATGTCACAGTCATGTTATACCGTTGTAACGCTAAGGCCCAACGAGACAGTTTAGCACCATGAGGGGCGCTTTGGGTCAAGTAGGTGAGGGGATTGTGATCAGACACAATCTGCACTTTGGCACCGAAAATCCATGTGTCAAATTTTTTCAAGGCTTCGATGACACATACTGCTTCTCGTTCGAAGGTTGACCATCGTTGTTGACAGGGCGTTAGTTTCTTGCTGAAAAATGCTATGGGCATTTCTTTTGTAAATGGTTTATCTTCATTATCGTTCTCACCTATGGTAGGCAATTCTAGTAGCTGTTGTTCCTTATCATCTTTCTTCCTTCTATCTTTCCAATGGCTTTGTCGAGTAGCTCAATTGTTTCAGCTTTATCAATTTCTTCAAATATGGGATTTCTGTGCTTGGTGAAAGTCCTATAAACTAAAAAAATCTCAGCAATTTTTTTCTTCTTCTTTTTCTAATAATTCTTCATCAACATGATGTAGATTGTCTACCTCGGACTCGGGCTCTTCTATTAATTCAGCAATTCCTTCCGTTTCTTTCTCGTCTTCCAGTTCTTCGCTTTCATCCGAATAACTTTCTGTTCAATCTTCCATGTTTTCACCTTTGAACTTGAGAGGTTTCTGTGGTTTTCAGTTTCATTGTGGATGACATTTTCCTTTTCAGTTTCAACTTTTGTTGTATAATCCACACTTTCTTTTTGATCTCCCAGTTCAACAATATCTATGCTGTCCTTATTGTACTTTTTCTTTCTGTTATCATCCAGAATTTCTTTTTCAGTAAATTGTAATAGTTCACTGTTATCTGCAAGTTTATTTTCAGTTTCAAGATCTGCAGCTTCTGTATGATTTACATTTTCATTTTCAGTTACTAAGTCAGCTTTCACACTTTCCTTATGGATTATTAAGTCATTCCTTTTATCATCTACTTTTTCCTTCTCGTTTCCAATTTCAGCAATATATTCTTTCTCTTCTATGTTCTCATAATCAAGATTTACTTGAGTTTTATTTTCATTGACAGTTTCTTTTTCAACTGGGATTTCAGTCTCACCCATAAATTCTTCGATTTCTTCGATGCAAGCATGTTAATTACACTTCTAGCAGAAAAGAGCCCTTCTATGATATTCAGTTGAATGTCAAGGGGAAAAAAAGTATTATCGAATCTTTCAAAGACTATTGTGCTACTGAGACATTAGACGGAGAAAATAAATATGATGCTGGCGAGTATGGATTACAAGAAGCAGAAAAGGGCATTTTTTTCTCTTCTCTGCCACCTGTTCTGCATCTCCATCTTCTTCGTTTCCAGTATGATCCTTTAACAGATCAAAATATCAAAATTAATGACAGGTTTGAATTTCCAGAACAGCTTAACTTAGAGGAGTTTCTAAAAGATGAAGAAGATTCTGCTCCACCTGTATATACTTTACATGCAGTTCTAGTTCATAGTGGAGATAATCATGGAGGCCATTATGTAGTTTTCATAAATCCAAAAGGAGATGGGAAGTGGTGTAAGTTTGATGATGATGTAGTATCTCGCTGCTCAAAACAAGAAGCTGTTGATCATAATTTTGGTGGTCACGAAGATGATATCACTGTAAAACATTGTACAAATGCTTATATGCTTGTTTACATAAAAGATAGTGCAATAGCTGATGTTTTGCAACCTGTAACCGAGCAAGATATTCCAGATCAGTTAGTAGAGAGACTTCTGGAAGAAAGGCGGCAAGAAACTTTACGAAGGAAAGAACGTAATGAGGCTCATTTATATATGAATGTTCAGATTGTTACATCCGATAATTTTTGTGGTCATCAAGGAACAGATCTGTATGATCCAGACAAAGTTAGCTACAGGTCTTTTAAAGTAAAAAAGATGACATCGTTGCGCGAGTTCATAACACTTATCTCTGAGCAAATGAAATATCCTGTCGACTGCGCCAGTAAAAATCCTTTCCTTATTTCAATATAATGAATATTGAATCTTGTAGGAAGAATAAAGCTAATTTTTTAGAATAAGCAAAATACCTTTATTTAAATTTTAAAACAGAACCAAAAAAAATAAATACTGCAGTTCTAAACTGTCAAAATTTTAAACTCTTAACTACTACAGTTGAAACTCTTACAACTATTAAAATACTAAAACATTAAAAAAACCTTAAACTCTCTAAAACAAAATATATAAAAATCTTTCGAATCCTCTTCTTGTTGCCACACCGTAAAATGCAAGTTCTTGTCCTATTATTTATATTTCACGTTCTCTTTAAGTCACGATCTTCACAAGTCATGATCTTTACAAGTCACGATCTTTACAATAGGAAATCGATCATAAAACAAATTTCAAATTTCAAATTTGGTCTTCCACATGCTCATATTCGTTGGAGGATTACGTTATTCAAAATTCGATGACTCTATGTACCGTTGTTTTATCACAATACGAGAAATATACATACATTTATGCAGATTTTTCATTATTTAATTTCTTCAAATATAATGCAGGACTCTAACATTTTATGGCAACAGTTTGAAAAGTGAACCGACATTTATCCGTCCGACGCAAAATGCCAAAACGAAACTAATAGTCCTTCGGGATTCAAATCTCTTTGGACTAAAAAAAAAAAAAAAATCTGAAATGTTTCAGATTTTAAATTACGTCCAAAGGGGCGTGTTTTAACATTTTGTATGTTACTTTCTTTATTAAATATCATGTTCATCGCACTTAAAACATAAGATTCAGTGCAACAGCAATATCGCAAAATAGTTTTAAAACGAGAATATCTTTAGATTTTCCGATAAAGAGACTCACGCGCTGGAGATAAAAATGTTTTTTCTGCACAACGTTGCCATTGCTCGCTTTGAAATTCTTGAGTTTGTTAATCAAAAATTCGTCAAAGTTTTAAAAAGTAGGAAATCGATCATAAAACAAATTTCAAATTTGGTCTTCCACATGCTCATATTCGTTGGAGGATTACGTTATTCAAAATTCGATGACTCTATGTACCGTTATTTTATGACAATGTGAGAAATATACATACATTTACGCAGATATTCATTATTTAATTTCTTCAAATATAATGCAGGACTCTAACATTTCATGGCAACAGTTTAAAAAGTGAAGCGACATTTATGAGTCCGACGCAAAATGCCAAAATTAAACTAATAATCCTTCGGGATTCAAATCCCTTTGGACTAAAAAAAAAAAAAATCTGAAATGTTTCAGATTTTAAATTATGTCCAAAGGTGCGTTTTTTAACATTTTGTATATTACCTTTCTTTATTAAATATCATGTTCCTCGCACTTAAACCATAAGATCCAGTGCAACAGCAATATCGCAAAATAGTTTTAAAACGAGCATATCTTTAGAATTTCCGATACAGAGACTCACGCGCTGGAGATAAAAATGTTTTTTCTGCACAACGTTGCCACTGCTCGCTTTGAAATCCTTGAGTTTGTTAATCAAAGATTCGTCAAAGTTTTAAAAAATTGGAAATCGATCATAAAACAAATTTCAAATTTGGTCTTCCACATGCTCATATTCGTTGGAGGATTACGTCATTCAAAACTCGAAGACTCTATGTACCGTTATTTTATGACAATGTGAGAAATATACATACATTTACGCAGATATTCATTATTTAATTTCTTCAAATATAATGCAGGACTCTAACAATTTATGGCAACAGTTTGAAAAGTGAACCGACATTTATCCGTCCGACGCAAAATGCTAAAACGAAACTAATAGTCCTTCGGGATTCAAATCTCTTTGGACTAAAAAAAAAAAAAAAAAAAAATCTGAAATGTTTCAGATTTTAAATTACGTCCAAAGGGGCGTTTTTTAACATTTTGTATGTTACTTTCTTTATTAAATATCATGTTCCTCGCACTTAAAACATAAGATTCAGTGCAACAGCAATATCGCAAAATAGTTTTAAAACGAGCATATCTTTAGAATTTCCGATACAGAGACTCACGCGCTGGAGATAAAAATGTTTTTTCTGCACAACGTTGCCATTGCTCGCTTTGAAATCCTTGAGCTTGTTAATCAAAAATTCGTTAAAGTTTTAAAAAATTGGAAATCGATCATAAAACAAATTTCAAATTTGGTCTTCCACATGCTCATATTCGTTGGAGGATTACGTCATTCAAAACTCGAAGACTCTATGTACCGTTATTTTATGACAATGTGAGAAATATACATACATTTACGCAGATATTCATTATTTAATTTCTTCAAATATAATGCAGGACTCTAACAATTTAAGGCAACAGTTTGAAAAGTGAACCGACATTTATCCGTCCGACGCAAAATGCCAAAATTAAACTAATAATCCTTCGGGATTCAAATCCCTTTGGACTAAAAAAAAAAAAAATCTGAAATGTTTCAGATTTTAAATTATGTCCAAAGGGGCGTTTTTTAACATTTTGTATATTACCTTTCTTTATTAAATATCATGTTCCTCGCACTTAAACCATAAGATCCAGTGCAACAGCAATATCGCAAAATAGTTTTAAAACGAGCATATCTTTAGAATTTCCGATACAGAGACTCACGCGCTGGAGATAAAAATGTTTTTTCTGCACAACGTTGCCACTGCTCGCTTTGAAATCCTTGAGTTTGTTAATCAAAGATTCGTCAAAGTTTTAAAAAATTGGAAATCGATCATAAAACAAATTTCAAATTTGGTCTTCCACATGCTCATATTCGTTGGAGGATTACGTCATTCAAAACTCGAAGACTCTATGTACCGTTATTTTATGACAATGTGAGAAATATACATACATTTACGCAGATATTCATTATTTAATTTCTTCAAATATAATGCAGGACTCTAACAATTTAAGGCAACAGTTTGAAAAGTGAACCGACATTTATCCGTCCGACGCAAAATGCCAAATCGAAACTAATAGTCCTTCGGGATTCAAATCCATTTGGACTAAAAAAAAAAAAAAAAAAAAAAAAATCTGAAATGTTTCAGATTTTAAATTACGTCCAAAGGTGCGTTTTTTAACATTTTGTGTGTTACCTTTCTTTATTAAATATCATGTTCCTCGCACTTAAACCATAAGATCCAGTGCAACAGCAATATCGCAAAATAGTTTTAAAACGAGCATATCTTTAGAATTTCCGATACAGAGACTCACGCGCTGGAGATAATAATGTTTTTCTGCACAACGTTGCCATTGCTCGCTTTGAAATCCTTGAGCTTGTTAATCAAAAATTCGTCAAAGTTTTAAAAAATAGGAAATCGATCATAAAACAAATTTCAAATTTCAAATTTGGTCTTCCACATGCTCATATTCGTTGGAGGATTACGTTATTCAAAATTCGATGACTCTATGTACCGTTGTTTTATCACAATACGAGAAATATACATACATTTATGCAGATTTTTCATTATTTAATTTCTTCAAATATAATGCAGGACTCTAAAATTTTATGGCAACAGTTTGAAAAGTGAACCGACATTTATCCGTCCGACGCAAAATGCCAAAACGAAACTAATAGTCCTTCGGGATTCAAATCTCTTTGGACTAAAAAAAAAAAAAAATCTGAAATGTTTCATATTTTAAATTACGTCGAAAGGGGCGTTTTTTAACATTTTGTATGTTACTTTCTTTATTTAATATCATGTTCCTCGCACTTAAAACATAAGATTCAGTGCAACAGCAATATCGCAAAATAGTTTTAAAACGAGCATATCTTTAGAATTTCCGATACAGAGACTCACGCGCTGGAGATAAAAATGTTTTTTCTGCACAACGTTGCCATTGCTCGCTTTGAAATCCTTGAGTTTGTTAATCAAAAATTCGTCAAAGTTTTAAAAAATAGGAAATCGATCATAAAACAAATTTCAAATTTCAAATTTGGTCTTCCACATGCTCATATTCGTTGGAGGATTACGTTATTCAAAATTCGATGACTCTATGTACCGTTGTTTTATCACAATACGAGAAATATACATACATTTATGCAGATTTTTCATTATTTAATTTCTTCAAATATAATGCAGGACTCTAAAATTTTATGGCAACAGTTTGAAAAGTGAACCGACATTTATCCGTCCGACGCAAAATGCCAAAACGAAACTAATAGTCCTTCGGGATTCAAATCTCTTTGGACTAAAAAAAAAAAAAAAAAAAAATCTGAAATGTTTCAGATTTTAAATTACGTCCAAAGGGGCGTTTTTTAACATTTTGTATGTTACTTTCTTTATTAAATATCATGTTCCTCGCACTTAAAACATAAGATTCAGTGCAACAGGAATATCGCAAAATAGTTTTAAAACGAGCATATCTTTAGAATTTCCGATACAGAGACTCACGCGCTGGAGATAAAAATGTTTTTTCTGCACAACGTTGCCACTGCTCGCTTTGAAATCCTTGAGTTTGTTAATCAAAAATTCGTCAAAGTTTTAAAAAATAGGAAATCGATCATAAAACAAATTTCAAATTTCAAATTTGGTCTTCCACATGCTCATATTCGTTGGAGGATTACGTTATTCAAAATTCGATGACTCTATGTACCGTTGTTTTATCACAATACGAGAAATATACATACATTTATGCAGATTTTTCATTATTTAATTTCTTCAAATATAATGCAGGACTCTAACATTTTATGGCAACAGTTTGAAAAGTGAACCGACATTTATCCGACCGACGCAAAATGCCAAAACGAATCTAATAGTCCTTCGGGATTCAAATCCCTTTGGACAAAAACGAGTAAAGACTCGTTTCGATTCGTACCTTTGACATTTGGAGCTCCAAAATTAAAAAAAAAGAAAAAAAAAAAAATCTGAAATGTTTCAGATTTTAAATTACGTCCAAAGGGGCGTTTTTTAACATTTTGTATGTTACTTTCCTTATTAAATATCATGTTCCTCGCACTTAAAACATAAGATTCAGTGCAACAGCAATATCGCAAAAAAGTTTTAAAACGAGCATATCTTTAGAATTTCCGATACAGAGACTCACGCGCTGGAGATAAAAATGTTTTTTCTGCACAACGTTGCCATTGCTCGCTTTGAAATCCTTGAGCTTGTTAATCAAAAATTCGTTAAAGTTTTAAAAAGTAGGAAATCGATCATAAAACAAATTTCAAATTTGGTCTTCCACATGCTCATATTCGTTGGAGGATTACGTTATTCAAAATTCGATGACTCTATGTACCGTTATTTTATGACAATGTGAGAAATATACATACATTTACGCAGATATTCATTATTTAATTTCTTCAAATATAATGCTGGACTCTAATATTTCATGGCAACAGTTTAAAAAGTGAAGCGACATTTATCCGTTAGACGCAAAATGCCAAAACTAAACTAATAATCCTTCGGGATTCAAATCCCTTTGGACTAAAAAAAAAAAAAAATCTGAAATGTTTCAGATTTTAAATTATGTCCAAAGGGGCGTTTTTTAACATTTTGCATATTACCTTTCTTTATTAAATATCATGTTCCTCGCACTTAAACCATACGATCCAGTGCAACAGCAATATCGCAAAATAGTTTTAAAACGAGCATATCTTTAGAATTTCCGATACAGAGACTCACGCGCTGGAGATAAAAATGTTTTTTCTGCACAACGTTGCCACTGCTCGCTTTGAAATCCTTGAGTTTGTTAATCAAAAATTCGTCAAAGTTTTAAAAAATAGGAAATCGATCATAAAACAAATTTCAAATTTCAAATTTGGTCTTCCACATGCTCATATTCGTTGGAGGATTACGTTATTCAAAATTCGATGACTCTATGTACCGTTGTTTTATCACAATACGAGAAATATACATACATTTATGCAGATTTTTCATTATTTAATTTCTTCAAATATAATGCAGGACTCTAACATTTTATGGCAACAGTTTGAAAAGTGAACCGACATTTATCCGTCCGACGCAAAATGCCAAAACGAAACTAATAGTCCTTCGGGATTCAAATCTCTTTGGACTAAAAAAAAAAAAAAATCTGAAATGTTTCAGATTTTAAATTACGTCCAAAGGGGCGTGTTTTAACATTTTGTATGTTACTTTCTTTATTAAATATCATGTTCATCGCACTTAAAACATAAGATTCAGTGCAACAGCAATATCGCAAAATAGTTTTAAAACGAGAATATCTTTAGATTTTCCGATAAAGAGACTCACGCGCTGGAGATAAAAATGTTTTTTCTGCACAACGTTGCCATTGCTCGCTTTGAAATCCTTGAGTTTGTTAATCAAAAATTCGTCAAAGTTTTAAAAAGTAGGAAATCGATCATAAAACAAATTTCAAATTTGGTCTTCCACATGCTCATATTCGTTGGAGGATTACGTTATTCAAAATTCGATGACTCTATGTACCGTTATTTTATGACAATGTGAGAAATATACATACATTTACGCAGATATTCATTATTTAATTTCTTCAAATATAATACAGGACTCTAACAATTTAAGGCAACAGTTTGAAAAGTGAACCGACATTTATCCGTCCGACGCAAAATGCCAAAATTAAACTAAGAATCCTTCGGGATTCAAATCCCTTTGGACTAAAAAAAAAAAAATCTGAAATGTTTCAGATTTTAAATTATGTCCAAAGGGGCGTTTTTTAACATTTTGTATATTACCTTTCTTTATTAAATATCATGTTCCTCGCACTTAAACCATAAGATCCAGTGCAACAGCAATATCGCAAAATAGTTTTAAAACGAGCATATCTTTAGAATTTCCGATACAGAGACTCACGCGCTGGAGATAAAAATGTTTTTTCTGCACAACGTTGCCACTGCTCGCTTTGAAATCCTTGAGTTTGTTAATCAAAGATTCGTCAAAGTTTTAAAAAATTGGAAATCGATCATAAAACAAATTTCAAATTTGGTCTTCCACATGCTCATATTCGTTGGAGGATTACGTCATTCAAAATCGAAGACTCTATGTACCGTTATTTTATGACAATGTGAGAAATATACATACATTTACGCAGATATTCATTATTTAATTTCTTCAAATATAATGCAGGACTCTAACAATTTATGGCAACAGTTTGAAAAGTGAACCGACATTTATCCGTCCGACGCAAAATGCTAAAACGAAACTAATAGTCCTTCGGGATTCAAATCTCTTTGGACTAAAAAAAAAAAAAAAAAAATCTGAAATGTTTCAGATTTTAAATTACGTCCAAAGGGGCGTTTTTTAACATTTTGTATGTAACTTTCTTTATTAAATATCATGTTCCTCGCACTTAAAACATAAGATTCAGTGCAACAGCAATATCGCAAAATAGTTTTAAAACGAGCATATCTTTAGAATTTCCGATACAGAGACTCACGCGCTGGAGATAAAAATGTTTTTTCTGCACAACGTTGCCATTGCTCGCTTTGAAATCCTTGAGCTTGTTAATCAAAAATTCGTTAAAGTTTTAAAAAATTGGAAATCGATCATAAAACAAATTTCAAATTTGGTCTTCCACATGCTCATATTCGTTGGAGGATTACGTCATTCAAAACTCGAAGACTCTATGTACCGTTATTTTATGACAATGTGAGAAATATACATACATTTACGCAGATATTCATTATTTAATTTCTTCAAATATAATGCAGGACTCTAACAATTTAAGGCAACAGTTTGAAAAGTGAACCGACATTTATCCGTCCGACGCAAAATGCCAAATCGAAACTAATAGTCCTTCGGGATTCAAATCCATTTGGACTAAAAAAAAAAAAAAAAAAAAAAAATCTGAAATGTTTCAGATTTTAAATTACGTCCAAAGGTGCGTTTTTTAACATTTTGTGTGTTACCTTTCTTTATTAAATATCATGTTCCTCGCACTTAAACCATAAGATCCAGTGCAACAGCAATATCGCAAAATAGTTTTAAAACGAGCATATCTTTAGAATTTCCGATACAGAGACTCACGCGCTGGAGATAATAATGTTTTTCTGCACAACGTTGCCATTGCTCGCTTTGAAATCCTTGAGCTTGTTAATCAAAAATTCGTCAAAGTTTTAAAAAATAGGAAATCGATCATAAAACAAATTTCAAATTTCAAATTTGGTCTTCCACATGCTCATATTCGTTGGAGGATTACGTTATTCGAAATTCGATGACTCTATGTACCGTTGTTTTATCACAATACGAGAAATATACATACATTTATGCAGATTTTTCATTATTTAATTTCTTCAAATATAATGCAGGACTCTAACATTTTATGGCAACAGTTTGAAAAGTGAACCGACATTTATCCGTCCGACGCAAAATGCCAAAACGAAACTAATAGTCCTTCGGGATTCAAATCTCTTTGGACTAAAAAAAAAAAAAAATCTGAAATGTTTCATATTTTAAATTACGTCGAAAGGGGCGTTTTTTAACATTTTGTATGTTACTTTCTTTATTTAATATCATGTTCCTCGCACTTAAAACATAAGATTCAGTGCAACAGCAATATCGCAAAATAGTTTTAAAACGAGCATATCTTTAGAATTTCCGATACAGAGACTCACGCGCTGGAGATAAAAATGTTTTTTCTGCACAACGTTGCCATTGCTCGCTTTGAAATCCTTGAGTTTGTTAATCAAAAATTCGTCAAAGTTTTAAAAAATAGGAAATCGATCATAAAACAAATTTCAAATTTCAAATTTGGTCTTCCACATGCTCATATTCGTTGGAGGATTACGTTATTCAAAATTCGATGACTCTATGTACCGTTGTTTCATCACAATACGAGAAATATACATACATTTATGCAGATTTTTCATTATTTAATTTCTTCAAATATAATGCAGGACTCTAAAATTTTATGGCAACAGTTTGAAAAGTGAACCGACATTTATCCGTCCGACGCAAAATCCCAAAACGAAACTAATAGTCCTTCGGGATTCAAATCTCTTTGGACTAAAAAAAAAAAAAAAAATCTGAAATGTTTCAGATTTTAAATTACGTCCAAAGGGGCGTTTTTTAACATTTTGTATGTTACTTTCTTTATTAAATATCATGTTCCTCGCATTTAAAACATAAGATTCAGTGCAACAGCAATATCGCAAAATAGTTTTAAAACGAGCATATCTTTAGAATTTCCGATACAGAGACTCACGCGCTGGAGATAAAAATGTTTTTTCTGCACAACGTTGCCACTGCTCGCTTTGAAATCCTTGAGTTTGTTAATCAAAAATTCGTCAAAGTTTTAAAAAATAGGAAATCGATCATAAAACAAATTTCAAATTTCAAATTTGGTCTTCCACATGCTCATATTCGTTGGAGGATTACGTTATTCAAAATTCGATGACTCTATGTACCGTTGTTTTATCACAATACGAGAAATATACATACATTTATGCAGATTTTTCATTATTTAATTTCTTCAAATATAATGCAGGACTCTAACATTTTATGGCAACAGTTTGAAAAGTGAACCGACATTTATCCGTCCGACGCAAAATGCCAAAACGAAACTAATAGTCCTTCGGGATTCAAATCTCTTTGGACTAAAAAAAAAAAAAAATCTGAAATGTTTCAGATTTTAAATTACGTCCAAAGGGGCGTGTTTTAACATTTTGTATGTTACTTTCTTTATTTAATATCATGTTCCTCGCACTTAAAACATAAGATTCAGTGCAACAGCAATATCGCAAAATAGTTTTAAAACGAGCATATCTTTAGAATTTCCGATACAGAGACTCACGCGCTGGAGATAAAAATGTTTTTTCTGCACAACGTTGCCATTGCTCGCTTTGAAATCCTTGAGTTTGTTAATCAAAAATTCGTCAAAGTTTTAAAAAATAGGAAATCGATCATAAAACAAATTTCAAATTTCAAATTTGGTCTTCCACATGCTCATATTCGTTGGAGGATTACGTTATTCAAAATTCGATGACTCTATGTACCGTTGTTTTATCACAATACGAGAAATATACATACATTTATGCAGATTTTTCATTATTTAATTTCTTCAAATATAATGCAGGACTCTAAAATTTTATGGCAACAGTTTGAAAAGTGAACCGACATTTATCCGTCCGACGCAAAATGCCAAAACGAAACTAATAGTCCTTCGGGATTCAAATCTCTTTGGACTAAAAAAAAAAAAAAAAAATCTGAAATGTTTCAGATTTTAAATTACGTCCAAAGGGGCGTTTTTTAACATTTTGTATGTTACTTTCTTTATTAAATATCATGTTCCTCGCACTTAAAACATAAGATTCAGTGCAACAGCAATATCGCAAAATAGTTTTAAAACGAGCATATCTTTAGAATTTCCGGTACAGAGACTCACGCGCTGGAGATAAAAATGTTTTTTCTGCACAACGTTGCCACTGCTCGCTTTGAAATCCTTGAGTTTGTTAATCAAAAATTCGTCAAAGTTTTAAAAAATAGGAAATCGATCATAAAACAAATTTCAAATTTCAAATTTGGTCTTCCACATGCTCATATTCGTTGGAGGATTACGTTATTCAAAATTCGATGACTCTATGTACCGTTGTTTTATCACAATACGAGAAATATACATACATTTATGCAGATTTTTCATTATTTAATTTCTTCAAATATAATGCAGGACTCTAACATTTTATGGCAACAGTTTGAAAAGTGAACCGACATTTATCCGTCCGACGCAAATTGCCAAAACGAAACTAATAGTCCTTCGGGATTCAAATCTCTTTGGACTAAAAAAAAAAAAAAATCTGAAATGTTTCAGATTTTAAATTACGTCCAAAGGGGCGTGTTTTAACATTTTGTATGTTACTTTCTTTATTAAATATCATGTTCATCGCACTTAAAACATAAGATTCAGTGCAACAGCAATATCGCAAAATAGTTTTAAAACGAGAATATCTTTAGAATTTCCGATACAGAGACTCACGCGCTGGAGATAAAAATGTTTTTTCTCCACAACGTTGCCATTGCTCGCTTTGAAATCCTTGAGTTTGTTAATCAAAAATTCGTCAAAGTTTTAAAAAGTAGGAAATCGATCATAAAACAAATTTCAAATTTGGTCTTCCACATGCTCATATTCGTTGGAGGATTACGTTATTCAAAATTCGATGACTCTATGTACCGTTATTTTATGACAATGTGAGAAATATACATACATTTACGCAGATATTCATTATTTAATTTCTTCAAATATAATGCAGGACTCTAACATTTCATGGCAACAGTTTAAAAAGTGAAGCGACATTTATCCGTCCGACGCAAAATGCCAAAATTAAACTAATAATCCTTCGGGATTCAAATCCCTTTGGACTAAAAAAAAAAAAAAAATCTGAAATGTTTCAGATTTTAAATTATGTCCAAAGGGGCGTTTTTTAACATTTTGTATATTACCTTTCTTTATTAAATATCATGTTCCTCGCACTTAAACCATAAGATCCAGTGCAACAGCAATATCGCAAAATAGTTTTAAAACGAGCATATCTTTAGAATTTCCGATACAGAGACTCACGCGCTGGAGATAAAAATGTTTTTTCTGCACAACGTTGCCACTGCTCGCTTTGAAATCCTTAAGTTTGTTAATCAAAGATTCGTCAAAGTTTTAAAAAATTGGAAATCGATCATAAAACAAATTTCAAATTTGGTCTTCCACATGCTCATATTCGTTGGAGGATTACGTCATTCAAAACTCGAAGACTCTATGTACCGTTATTTTATGACAATGTGAGAAATATACATACATTTACGCAGATATTCATTATTTAATTTCTTCAAATATAATGCAGGACTCTAACAATTTATGGCAACAGTTTGAAAAGTGAACCGACATTTATCCGTCCGACGCAAAATGCTAAAACGAAACTAATAGTCCTTCGGGATTCAAATCTCTTTGGACTAAAAAAAAAAAAAAAAAAAAAAAAAAAATCTGAAATGTTTCAGATTTTAAATTACGTCCAAAGGGGCGTTTTTTAACATTTTGTATGTTACTTTCTTTATTAAATATCATGTTCCTCGCACTTAAAACATAAGATTCAGTGCAACAGCAATATCGCAAAATAGTTTTAAAACGAGCATATCTTTAGAATTTCCGATACAGAGACTCACGCGCTGGAGATAAAAATGTTTTTTCTGCACAACGTTGCCATTGCTCGCTTTGAAATCCTTGAGCTTGTTAATCAAAAATTCGTTAAAGTTTTAAAAAATTGGAAATCGATCATAAAACAAATTTCAAATTTGGTCTTCCACATGCTCATATTCGTTGGAGGATTACGTCATTCAAAACTCGAAGACTCTATGTACCGTTATTTTATGACAATGTGAGAAATATACATACATTTACGCAGATATTCATTATTTAATTTCTTCAAATATAATGCAGGACTCTAACAATTTAAGGCAACAGTTTGAAAAGTGAACCGACATTTATCCGTCCGACGCAAAATGCCAAATCGAAACTAATAGTCCTTCGGGATTCAAATCCATTTGGACTAAAAAAAAAAAAAAAAAAAAATCTGAAATGTTTCAGATTTTAAATTATGTCCAAAGGTGCGTTTTTTAACATTTTGTGTGTTACCTTTCTTTATTAAATATCATGTTCCTCGCACTTAATCCATAAGATCCAGTGCAACAGCAATATCGCAAAATAGTTTTAAAACGAGCATATCTTTAGAATTTCCGATACAGAGACTCACGCGCTGGAGATAATAATGTTTTTCTGCACAACGTTGCCATTGCTCGCTTTGAAATCCTTGAGCTTGTTAATCAAAAATTCGTCAAAGTTTTAAAAAATAGGAAATCGATCATAAAACAAATTTCAAATTTCAAATTTGGTCTTCCACATGCTCATATTCGTTGGAGGATTACGTTATTCAAAATTCGATGACTCTTTGTACCGTTGTTTTATCACAATACGAGAAATATACATACATTTATGCAGATTTTTCATTATTTAATTTCTTCAAATATAATGCAGGACTCTAACATTTTATGGCAACAGTTTGAAAAGTGAACCGACATTTATCCGTCCGACGCAAAATGCCAAAACGAAACTAATAGTCCTTCGGGATTCAAATCTCTTTGGACTAAAAAAAAAAAAAAATCTGAAATGTTTCATATTTTAAATTACATCGAAAGGGGCGTTTTTTAACATTTTGTATGTTACTTTCTTTATTTAATATCATGTTCCTCGCACTTAAAACATAAGATTCAGTGCAACAGCAATATCGCAAAATAGTTTTAAAACGAGCATATCTTTAGAATTTCCGATACAGAGACTCACGCGCTGGAGATAAAAATGTTTTTTCTGCACAACGTTGCCATTGCTCGCTTTGAAATCCTTGAGTTTGTTAATCAAAAATTCGTCAAAGTTTTAAAAAATAGGAAATCGATCATAAAACAAATTTCAAATTTCAAATTTGGTCTTCCACATGCTCATATTCGTTGGAGGATTACGTTATTCAAAATTCGATGACTCTATGTACCGTTGTTTTATCACAATACGAGAAATATACATACATTTATGCAGATTTTTCATTATTTAATTTCTTCAAATATAATGCAGGACTCTAAAATTTTATGGCAACAGTTTGAAAAGTGAACCGACATTTATCCGTCCGACGCAAAATGCCAAAACGAAACTAATAGTCCTTCGGGATTCAAATCTCTTTGGACTAAAAAAAAAAAAAAAAAAATCTGAAATGTTTCAGATTTTAAATTACGTCCAAAGGGGCGTTTTTTAACATTTTGTATGTTACTTTCTTTATTAAATATCATGTTCCTCGCACTTAAAGCATAAGATTCAGTGCAACAGCAATATCGCAAAATAGTTTTAAAACGAGCATATCTTTAGAATTTCCGATACAGAGACTCACGCGCTGGAGATAAAAATGTTTTTTCTGCACAACGTTGCCATTGCTCGCTTTGAAATCCTTGAGCTTGTTAATCAAAAATTCGTCAAAGTTTTAAAAAATAGGAAATCGATCATAAAACAAATTTCAAATTTGGTCTTCCAGATGCTCATATTCGTTGGAGGATTACGTTATTCAAAATTCGATGACTCTATGTACCGTTATTTTATGACAATGTGAGAAATATACATACATTTACGCAGATTTTCATTATTTAATTTCTTCAAATATAATGCAGGACTCTAACATTTTATGGCAACAGTTTGAAAAGTGAACCGACATTTATCCGACCGACGCAAAATGCCAAAACGAATCTAATAGTCCTTCGGGATTCAAATCCCTTTGGACTAAAAAAAAAAAAAAAAAAAAAAAAAAAAAAAAAAAAAAAAAGAATCTGAAATTAAGACACAATAACACGCCGAATAAATACTAATTCAGAAGTCAAACAACAAACGCAATTTTGTTGTTTGACTTCTGAATTAGTATTTATTCAGCGTGTCATTTGCGGTTTTGCAGCTGAAGATAGTGGTTCGGTAAAACCATCGAAACTAGTCTTGTGAAAATTTTGTGGATTGACGCTGATTTTTGTTGTTTGACTTCTGAATTAGTAAAATCTGAAATGTTTCAGATTTTAAATTACGTCCAAAGGGGCGTTTTTTAACAATTTGTGTGTTACATTTCTTTATTAAATATCATGTTCCTCGCACTTCAACCATAAGATCCAGTGCAACAGCAATATCGCAAAATAGTTTTAAAACGAGCATATCTTTAGAATTTCCGATACAGAGACTCACGCGCTGGAGATAAAAATGTTTTTTCTGCACAACGTTGCCATTGCTCGCTTTGAAATCCTTGAGCTTGTTAATCAAAAATTCGTTAAAGTTTTAAAAAATTGGAAATCGATCATAAAACAAATTTCAAATTTGGTCTTCCACATGCTCATATTCGTTGGAGGATTACATCATTCAAAACTCGAAGACTCTATGTACCGTTATTTTATGACAATGTGAGAAATATACATACATTTACGCAGATATTCATTATTTAATTTCTTCAAATATAATGCAGGACTCTAACAATTTATGGCAACAGTTTGAAAAGTGAACCGACATTTATCCGTCCGACGCAAAATGCCAAATCGAAACTAATAGTCCTTCGGGATTCAAATCCATTTGGACTAAAAAAAAAAAAAAAAAAAAAAAAAAAAATCTGAAATGTTTCAGATTTTAAATTACGTCCAAAGGTGCGTTTTTTAACATTTTGTGTGTTACCTTTCTTTATTAAATATCATGTTCCTCGCACTTAAACCATAAGATCCAGTGCAACAGCAATATCGCAAAATAGTTTTAAAACGAGCATATCTTTAGAATTTCCGATACAGAGACTCACGCGCTGGAGATAAAAATGTTTTTTCTGCACAACGTTGCCATTGCTCGCTTTGAAATCCTTGAGTTTGTTAATCAAAAATTCGTCAAAGTTTTAAAAAATAGGAAATCGATCATAAAACAAATTTCAAATTTCAAATTTGGTCTTCCACATGCTCATATTCGTTGGAGGATTACGTTATTCAAAATTCGATGACTCTATGTACCGTTGTTTTATCACAATACGAGAAATATACATACATTTATGCAGATTTTTCATTATTTAATTTCTTCAAATATAATGCAGGACTCTAAAATTTTATGGCAACAGTTTGAAAAGTGAACCGACATTTATCCGTCCGACGCAAAATGCCAAAACGAAACTAATAGTCCTTCGGGATTCAAATCTCTTTGGACTAAAAAAAAAAAAAAAAATCTGAAATGTTTCAGATTTTAAATTACGTCCAAAGGGGCGTTTTTGAACATTTTGTATGTTACTTTCTTTATTAAATATCATGTTCCTCGCACTTAAAACATAAGATTCAGTGCAACAGCAATATCGCAAAATAGTTTTAAAACGAGCATATCTTTAGAATTTCCGATACAGAGACTCACGCGCTGGAGATAAAAATGTTTTTTCTGCACAACGTTGCCATTGCTCGCTTTGAAATCCTTGAGCTTGTTAATCAAAAATTCGTCAAAGTTTTAAAAAATAGGAAATCGATCATAAAACAAATTTCAAATTTCAAATTTGGTCTTCCACATGCTCATATTCGTTGGAGGATTACGTTATTCAAAATTCGATGACTCTATGTACCGTTATTTTATGACAATGTGAGAAATATACATACATTTACGCAGATTTTCATTATTTAATTTCTTCAAATATAATGCAGGACTCTAACATTTTATGGCAACAGTTTGAAAAGTGAACCGACATTTATCCGTCCGACGCAAAATGCCAAAACGAATCTAATAGTCCTTCGGGATTCAAATCCCTTTAGACTAAAAAAAAAAAAAAAAAAAAAAAAAAAAAAAGAATCTGAAATTAAGACACAATAACACGCCGAATAAATACTAATTCAGAAGTCAAACAACAAACGCAATTTTGTTGTTTGACTTCTGAATTAGTATTTATTCGGCGTGTCATTTGCGGTTTTGCAGCTGAAGATGGTGGTTCGGTAAAACCATCGAAACTAGTCCTGTGAAAATTTTGTGGATTGACGCTGATTTTTGTTGTTTGACTTCTGAATTAGTAAAATCTGAAATGTTTCAGATTTTAAATTACGTCCAAAGGGGCGTTTTTTAACAATTTGTGTGTTACATTTCTTTATTAAATATCATGTTCCTCGCACTTCAACCATAAGATCCAGTGCAACAGCAATACCGCAAAATAATTTTAAAACGAGCATATCTCTAGAATTTCCGATACAGAGACTCACGCGCTGGAGATAAAAATGTATTTTCTGCACAACGTTGCCATTGCTCGCTTTGAAATCCTTGAGTTTGTTAATCAAAAATTCGTCAAAGTTTTAAAAAATAGGAAATCGATCATAAAACAAATTTCAAATTTGGTCTTCCACATGCTCATATTCGTTGGAGGATTACGTTATTCAAAATTCGATGACTCTATGTACCGTTGTTTTATCACAATACGAGAAATATACATACATTTATGCAGATTTTTCATTATTTAATTTCTTCAAATATAATGCAGGACTCTAACATTTTATGGCAACAGTTTGAAAAGTGAACCGACATTTATCCGTCCGACGCAAAATGCCAAAACGAAACTAATAGTCCTTCGGGATTCAAATCTCTTTGGACTAAAAAAAAAAAAAAATCTGAAATGTTTCAGATTTTAAATTACGTCCAAAGGGGCGTTTTTTAACATTTTGTATGTTACTTTCTTTATTAAATATCATGTTCCTCGCACTTAAAACATAAGATTCAGTGCAACAGCAATATCGCAAAATCGTTTTAAAACGAGCATATCTTTAGAATTTCCGATACAGAGACTCACGCGCTGGAGATAAAAATGTTTTTTCTGCACAACGTTGCCATTGCTCGCTTTGAAATCCTTGAGCTTGTTAATCAAAAATTCGTCAAAGTTTTCAAAAATAGGAAATCGATCATAAAACAAATTTCAAATTTCAAATTTGGTCTTCCACATGCTCATATTCGTTGGAGGATTACGTTATTCAAAATTCGATGACTCTATGTACCGTTGTTTTATCACAATACGAGAAATATACATACATTTATGCAGATTTTTCATTATTTAATTTCTTCAAATATAATGCAGGACTCGAAAATTTTATGGCAACAGTTTGAAAAGTGAACCGACATTTATCCGTCCGACGCAAAATGCCAAAACGAAACTAATAGTCCTTCGGGATTCAAATCTCTTTGGACTAAAAAAAAAAAAAAAAATCTGAAATGTTTCAGATTTTAAATTACGTCCAAAGGGGCGTTTTTTAACATTTTGTATGTTACTTTCTTTATTAAATATCATGTTCCTCGCACTTAAAACATAAGATTCAGTGCAACAGCAATATCGCAAAATAGTTTTAAAACGAGCATATCTTTAGAATTTCCGATACAGAGACTCACGCGCTGGAGATAAAAATGTTTTTTCTGCACAACGTTGCCATTGCTCGCTTTGAAATCCTTGAGCTTGTTAATCAAAAATTCGTCAAAGTTTTAAAAAATAGGAAATCGATCATAAAACAAATTTCAAATTTGGTCTTCCAGATGCTCATATTCGTTGGAGGATTACGTTATTCAAAATTCGATGACTCTATGTACCGTTATTTTATGACAATGTGAGAAATATACATACATTTACGCAGATTTTCATTAT
The DNA here is from genome assembly GCF_044657685.1 of Stegodyphus dumicola. NCBI lineage: Eukaryota > Metazoa > Arthropoda > Arachnida > Araneae > Eresidae > Stegodyphus > Stegodyphus dumicola. The sequence continues at coordinate 4,365,253 of NC_140778.1, read as the reverse complement.
TTAATTTCTTCAAATATAATGCAGGACTCTAACATTTTATGGCAACAGTTTGAAAAGTGAACCGACATTTATCCGACCGACGCAAAATGCCAAAACGAATCTAATAGTCCTTCGGGATTCAAATCCCTTTGGACTGAAAAAAAAAAAAAAAAAAAAAAAAAAAAGAATCTGAAATTAAGACACAATAACACGCCGAATAAATACTAATTCAGAAGTCAAACAACAAACGCAATTTTGTTGTTTGACTTCTGAATTAGTATTTATTCGGCGTGTCATTTGCGGTTTTGCAGCTGAAGATAGTGGTTCGGTAAAACCATCGAAACTAGTCTTGTGAAAATTTTGTGGATTGACGCTGATTTTTGTTGTTTGACTTCTGAATTAGTAAAATCTGAAATGTTTCAGATTTTAAATTACGTCCAAAGGGGCGTTTTTTAACAATTTGTGTGTTACATTTCTTTATTAAATATCATGTTCCTCGCACTTCAACCATAAGATCCAGTGCAACAGCAATATCGCAAAATAGTTTTAAAACGAGCATATCTTTAGAATTTCCGATACAGAGACTCACGCGCTGGAGATAAAAATGTTTTTTCTGCACAACGTTGCCATTGCTCGCTTTGAAATCCTTGAGCTTGTTAATCAAAAATTCGTTAAAGTTTTAAAAAATTGGAAATCGATCATAAAACAAATTTCAAATTTGGTCTTCCACATGCTCATATTCGTTGGAGGATTACGTCATTCAAAACTCGAAGACTCTATGTACCGTTATTTTATGACAATGTGAGAAATATACATACATTTACGCAGATATTCATTATTTAATTTCTTCAAATATAATGCAGGACTCTAACAATTTATGGCAACAGTTTGAAAAGTGAACCGACATTTATCCGTCCGACGCAAAATGCCAAATCGAAACTAATAGTCCTTCGGGATTAAAATCTCTTTGGACTAAAAAAAAAAAAAAAAAATCTGAAATGTTTCAGATTTTAAATTACGTCCAAAGGGGCGTTTTTTAACATTTTGTGTGTTACCTTTCTTTATTAAATATCATGTTCCTCGCACTTAAACCATAAGATCCAGTGCAACAGCAATATCGCAAAATAGTTTTAAAACGAGCATATCTTTAGAATTTCCGATACAGAGACTCACGCGCTGGAGATAAAAATGTTTTTTCTGCACAACGTTGCCATTGCTCGCTTTGAAATCCTTGAGCTTGTTAATCAAAAATTCGTCAAAGTTTTAAAAAATAGGAAATCGATCATAAAACAAATTTCAAATTTCAAATTTGGTCTTCCACATGCTCATATTCGTTGGAGGATTACGTTATTCAAAATTCGATGACTCTATGTACCGTTATTTTATGACAATGTGAGAAATATACATACATTTACGCAGATTTTCATTATTTAATTTCTTCAAATATAATGCAGGACTCTAACATTTTATGGCAACAGTTTGAAAAGTGAACCGACATTTATCCGTCCGACGCAAAATGCCAAAACGAATCTAATAGTCCTTCGGGATTCAAATCCCTTTAGACTAAAAAAAAAAAAAAAAAAAAAAAAAAAAAAAAAGAATCTGAAATTAAGACACAATAACACGCCGAATAAATACTAATTCAGAAGTCAAACAACAAACGCAATTTTGTTGTTTGACTTCTGAATTAGTATTTATTCGGCGTGTCATTTGCGGTTTTGCAGCTGAAGATGGTGGTTCGGTAAAACCATCGAAACTAGTCCTGTGAAAATTTTGTGGATTGACGCTGATTTTTGTTGTTTGACTTCTGAATTAGTAAAATCTGAAATGTTTCAGATTTTAAATTACGTCCAAAGGGGCGTTTTTTAACAATTTGTGTGTTACATTTCTTTATTAAATATCATGTTCCTCGCACTTCAACCATAAGATCCAGTGCAACAGCAATACCGCAAAATAATTTTAAAACGAGCATATCTTTAGAATTTCCGATACAGAGACTCACGCGCTGGAGATAAAAATGTATTTTCTGCACAACGTTGCCATTGCTCGCTTTGAAATCCTTGAGTTTGTTAATCAAAAATTCGTCAAAGTTTTAAAAAATAGGAAATCGATCATAAAACAAATTTCAAATTTGGTCTTCCACATGCTCATATTCGTTGGAGGATTACGTTATTCAAAATTCGATGACTCTATGTACCGTTGTTTTATCACAATACGAGAAATATACATACATTTATGCAGATTTTTCATTATTTAATTTCTTCAAATATAATGCAGGACTCTAACATTTTATGGCAACAGTTTGAAAAGTGAACCGACATTTATCCGTCCGACGCAAAATGCCAAAACGAAACTAATAGTCCTTCGGGATTCAAATCTCTTTGGACTAAAAAAAAAAAAAAAAATCTGAAATGTTTCAGATTTTAAATTACGTCCAAAGGGGCGTTTTTTAACATTTTGTATGTTACTTTCTTTATTAAATATCATGTTCCTCGCACTTAAAACATAAGATTCAGTGCAACAGCAATATCGCAAAATAGTTTTAAAACGAGCATATCTTTAGAATTTCCGATACAGAGACTCACGCGCTGGAGATAAAAATGTTTTTTCTGCACAACGTTGCCATTGCTCGCTTTGAAATCCTTGAGCTTGTTAATCAAAAATTCGTCAAAGTTTTCAAAAATAGGAAATCGATCATAAAACAAATTTCAAATTTCAAATTTGGTCTTCCACATGCTCATATTCGTTGGAGGATTACGTTATTCAAAATTCGATGACTCTATGTACCGTTGTTTTATCACAATACGAGAAATATACATACATTTATGCAGATTTTTCATTATTTAATTTCTTCAAATATAATGCAGGACTCGAAACTTTTATGGCAACAGTTTGAAAAGTGAACCGACATTTATCCGTCCGACGCAAAATGCCAAAACGAAACTAATAGTCCTTCGGGATTCAAATCTCTTTGGACTAAAAAAAAAAAAAAAAATCTGAAATGTTTCAGATTTTAAATTACGTCCAAAGGGGCGTTTTTTAACATTTTGTATGTTACTTTCTTTATTAAATATCATGTTCCTCGCACTTAAAACATAAGATTCAGTGCAACAGCAATATCGCAAAATAGTTTTAAAACGAGCATATCTTTAGAATTTCCGATACAGAGACTCACGCGCTGGAGATAAAAATGTTTTTTCTGCACAACGTTGCCATTGCTCGCTTTGAAATCCTTGAGCTTGTTAATCAAAAATTCGTCAAAGTTTTAAAAAATAGGAAATCGATCATAAAACAAATTTCAAATTTGGTCTTCCAGATGCTCATATTCGTTGGAGGATTACGTTATTCAAAATTCGATGACTCTATGTACCGTTATTTTATGACAATGTGAGAAATATACATACATTTACGCAGATTTTCATTATTTAATTTCTTCAAATATAATGCAGGACTCTAACATTTTATGGCAACAGTTTGAAAAGTGAACCGACATTTATCCGACCGACGCAAAATGCCAAAACGAATCTAATAGTCCTTCGGGATTCAAATCCCTTTGGACTGAAAAAAAAAAAAAAAAAAAAAAAAAAGAATCTGAAATTAAGACACAATAACACGCCGAATAAATACTAATTCAGAAGTCAAACAACAAACGCAATTTTGTTGTTTGACTTCTGAATTAGTATTTATTCGGCGTGTCATTTGCGGTTTTGCAGCTGAAGATAGTGGTTCGGTAAAACCATCGAAACTAGTCTTGTGAAAATTTTGTGGATTGACGCTGATTTTTGTTGTTTGACTTCTGAATTAGTAATATCTGAAATGTTTCAGATTTTAAATTACGTCCAAAGGGGCGTTTTTTAACAATTTGTGTGTTACATTTCTTTATTAAATATCATGTTCCTCGCACTTCAACCATAAGATCCAGTGCAACAGCAATATCGCAAAATAGTTTTAAAACGAGCATATCTTTAGAATTTCCGATACAGAGACTCACGCGCTGGAGACAAAAATGTTTTTTCTGCACAACGTTGCCATTGCTCGCTTTGAAATCCTTGAGCTTGTTAATCAAAAATTCGTTAAAGTTTTAAAAAATTGGAAATCGATCATAAAACAAATTTCAAATTTGGTCTTCCACATGCTCATATTCGTTGGAGGATTACGTCATTCAAAACTCGAAGACTCTATGTACCGTTATTTTATGACAATGTGAGAAATATACATACATTTACGCAGATATTCATTATTTAATTTCTTCAAATATAATGCAGGACTCTAACAATTTATGGCAACAGTTTGAAAAGTGAACCGACATTTATCCGTCCGACGCAAAATGCCAAATCGAAACTAATAGTCCTTCGGGATTAAAATCTCTTTGGACTAAAAAAAAAAAAAAAAAATCTGAAATGTTTCAGATTTTAAATTATGTCCAAAGGGGCGTTTTTTAACATTTTGTGTGTTACCTTTCTTTATTAAATATCATGTTCCTCGCACTTAAACCATAAGATCCAGTGCAACAGCAATATCGCAAAATAGTTTTAAAACGAGCATATCTTTAGAATTTCCGATACAGAGACTCACGCGCTGGAGATAAAAATGTTTTTTCTGCACAACGTTGCCATTGCTCGCTTTGAAATCCTTGAGTTTGTTAATCAAAAATTCGTCAAAGTTTTAAAAAATAGGAAATCGATCATAAAACAAATTTCAAATTTCAAATTTGGTCTTCCACATGCTCATATTCGTTGGAGGATTACGTTATTCAAAATTCGATGACTCTATGTACCGTTGTTTTATCACAATACGAGAAATATACATACATTTATGCAGATTTTTCATTATTTAATTTCTTCAAATATAATGCAGGACTCTAAAATTTTATGGCAACAGTTTGAAAAGTGAACCGACATTTATCCGTCCGACGCAAAATGCCAAAACGAAACTAATAGTCCTTCGGGATTCAAATCTCTTTGGACTAAAAAAAAAAAAAAAAAATCTGAAATGTTTCAGATTTTAAATTACGTCCAAAGGTGCGTTTTTTAACATTTTGTGTGTTACCTTTCTTTATTAAATATCATGTTCCTCGCACTTAAACCATAAGATCCAGTGCAACAGCAATATCGCAAAATAGTTTTAAAACGAGCATATCTTTAGAATTTCCGATACAGAGACTCACGCGCTGGAGATAAAAATGTTTTTTCTGCACAACGTTGCCATTGCTCGCTTTGAAATCCTTGAGTTTGTTAATCAAAAATTCGTCAAAGTTTTAAAAAATAGGAAATCGATCATAAAACAAATTTCAAATTTCAAATTTGGTCTTCCACATGCTCATATTCGTTGGAGGATTACGTTATTCAAAATTCGATGACTCTATGTACCGTTGTTTTATCACAATACGAGAAATATACATACATTTATGCAGATTTTTCATTATTTAATTTCTTCAAATATAATGCAGGACTCTAAAATTTTATGGCAACAGTTTGAAAAGTGAACCGACATTTATCCGTCCGACGCAAAATGCCAAAACGAAACTAATAGTCCTTCGGGATTCAAATCTCTTTGGACTAAAAAAAAAAAAAAAAAATCTGAAATGTTTCAGATTTTAAATTACGTCCAAAGGGGCGTTTTTTAACATTTTGTATGTTACTTTCTTTATTAAATATCATGTTCCTCGCACTTAAAACATAAGATTCAGTGCAACAGCAATATCGCAAAATAGTTTTAAAACGAGCATATCTTTAGAATTTCCGATACAGAGACTCACGCGCTGGAGATAAAAATGTTTTTTCTGCACAACGTTGCCATTGCTCGCTTTGAAATCCTTGAGCTTGTTAATCAAAAATTCGTCAAAGTTTTAAAAAATAGGAAATCGATCATAAAACAAATTTCAAATTTGGTCTTCCAGATGCTCATATTCGTTGGAGGATTACGTTATTCAAAATTCGATGACTCTATGTACCGTTATTTTATGACAATGTGAGAAATATACATACATTTACGCAGATTTTCATTATTTAATTTCTTCAAATATAATGCAGGACTCTAACATTTTATGGCAACAGTTTGAAAAGTGAACCGACATTTATCCGACCGACGCAAAATGCCAAAACGAATCTAATAGTCCTTCGGGATTCAAATCCCTTTAGACTAAAAAAAAAAAAAAAAAAAAAAAAAAAAAAAAAAAAAAAAAGAATCTGAAATTAAGACACAATAACACGCCGAATAAATACTAATTCAGAAGTCAAACAACAAACGCAATTTTGTTGTTTGACTTCTGAATTAGTATTTATTCGGCGTGTCATTTGCGGTTTTACAGCTGAAGATGGTGGTTCGGTAAAACCATCGAAACTAGTCCTGTGAAAATTTTGTGGATTGACGCTGATTTTTGTTGTTTGACTTCTGAATTAGTAAAATCTGAAATGTTTCAGATTTTAAATTACGTCCAAAGGGGCGTTTTTTAACAATTTGTGTGTTACATTTCTTTATTAAATATCATGTTCCTCGCACTCCAACCATAAGATCCAGTGCAACAGCAATATCGCAAAATAATTTTAAAACGAGCATATCTTTAGAATTTCCGATACAGAGACTCACGCGCTGGAGATAAAAATGTATTTTCTGCACAACGTTGCCATTGTTCGCTTTGAAATCCTTGAGTTTGTTAATCAAAAATTCGTCAAAGTTTTAAAAAATAGGAAATCGATCATAAAACAAATTTCAAATTTGGTCTTCCACATGCTCATATTCGTTGGAGGATTACGTTATTCAAAATTCGATGACTCTATGTACCGTTGTTTTATCACAATACGAGAAATATACATACATTTATGCAGATTTTTCATTATTTAATTTCTTCAAATATAATGCAGGACTCTAACATTTTATGGCAACAGTTTGAAAAGTGAACCGACATTTATCCGTCCGACGCAAAATGCCAAAACGAAACTAATAGTCCTTCGGGATTCAAATCTCTTTGGACTAAAAAAAAAAAAAAAAATATGAAATGTTTCAGATTTTAAATTACGTCCAAAGGGGCGTTTTTTAACATTTTGTATGTTACTTTCTTTATTAAATATCATGTTCCTCGCACTTAAAACATAAGATTCAGTGCAACAGCAATATCGCAAAATAGTTTTAAAACGAGCATATCTTTAGAATTTCCGATACAGAGACTCACGCGCTGGAGATAAAAATGTTTTTTCTGCACAACGTTGCCATTGCTCGCTTTGAAATCCTTGAGCTTGTTAATCAAAAATTCGTCAAAGTTTTCAAAAATAGGAAATCGATCATAAAACAAATTTCAAATTTCAAATTTGGTCTTCCACATGCTCATATTCGTTGGAGGAATACGTTATTCAAAATTCGATGACTCTATGTACCGTTGTTTTATCACAATACGAGAAATATACATACATTTATGCAGATTTTTCATTATTTAATTTCTTCAAATATAATGCAGGACTCGAAAATTTTATGGCAACAGTTTGAAAAGTGAACCGACATTTATCCGTCCGACGCAAAATGCCAAAACGAAACTAATAGTCCTTCGGGATTCAAATCTCTTTGGACTAAAAAAAAAAAAAAAAATCTGAAATGTTTCAGATTTTAAATTACGTCCAAAGGGGCGTTTTTTAACATTTTGTATGTTACTTTCTTTATTAAATATCATGTTCCTCGCACTTAAAACATAAGATTCAGTGCAACAGCAATATCGTAAAATAGTTTTAAAACGAGCATATCTTTAGAATTTCCGATACAGAGACTCACGCGCTGGAGATAAAAATGTTTTTTCTGCACAACGTTGCCATTGCTCGCTTTGAAATCCTTGAGCTTGTTAATCAAAAATTCGTCAAAGTTTTAAAAAATAGGAAATCGATCATAAAACAAATTTCAAATTTGGTCTTCCAGATGCTCATATTCGTTGGAGGATTACGTTATTCAAAATTCGATGACTCTATGTACCGTTATTTTATGACAATGTGAGAAATATACATACATTTACGCAGATTTTCATTATTTAATTTCTTCAAATATAATGCAGGACTCTAACATTTTATGGCAACAGTTTGAAAAGTGAACCGACATTTATCCGACCGACGCAAAATGCCAAAACGAATCTAATAGTCCTTCGGGATTCAAATCCCTTTGGACTGAAAAAAAAAAAAAAAAAAAAAAAAAAAGAATCTGAAATTAAGACACAATAACACGCCGCATAAATACTAATTCAGAAGTCAAACAACAAACGCAATTTTGTTGTTTGACTTCTGAATTAGTATTTATTCGGCGTGTCATTTGCGGTTTTGCAGCTGAAGATAGTGGTTCGGTAAAACCATCGAAACTAGTCTTGTGAAAATTTTGTGGATTGACGCTGATTTTTGTTGTTTGACTTCTGAATTAGTAAAATCTGAAATGTTTCAGATTTTAAATTACGTCCAAAGGGGCGTTTTTTAACAATTTGTGTGTTACATTTCTTTATTAAATATCATGTTCCTCGCACTTCAACCATAAGATCCAGTGCAACAGCAATATCGCAAAATAGTTTTAAAACGAGCATATCTTTAGAATTTCCGATACAGAGACTCACGCGCTGGAGATAAAAATGTTTTTTCTGCACAACGTTGCCATTGCTCGCTTTGAAATCCTTGAGCTTGTTAATCAAAAATTCGTTAAAGTTTTAAAAAATTGGAAATCGATCATAAAACAAATTTCAAATTTGGTCTTCCACATGCTCATATTCGTTGGAGGATTACGTCATTCAAAACTCGAAGACTCTATGTACCGTTATTTTATGACAATGTGAGAAATATACATACATTTACGCAGATATTCATTATTTAATTTCTTCAAATATAATGCAGGACTCTAACAATTTATGGCAACAGTTTGAAAAGTGAACCGACATTTATCCGTCCGACGCAAAATGCCAAATCGAAACTAATAGTCCTTCGGGATTAAAATCTCTTTGGACTAAAAAAAAAAAAAAAAAATCTGAAATGTTTCAGATTTTAAATTACGTCCAAAGGGGCGTTTTTTAACATTTTGTGTGTTACCTTTCTTTATTAAATATCATGTTCCTCGCACTTAAACCATAAGATCCAGTGCAACAGCAATATCGCAAAATAGTTTTAAAACGAGCATATCTTTAGAATTTCCGATACAGAGACTCACGCGCTGGAGATAAAAATGTTTTTTCTGCACAACGTTGCCATTGCTCGCTTTGAAATCCTTGAGTTTGTTAATCAAAAATTCGTCAAAGTTTTAAAAAATAGGAAATCGATCATAAAACAAATTTCAAATTTCAAATTTGGTCTTCCACATGCTCATATTCGTTGGAGGATTACGTTATTCAAAATTCGATGACTCTATGTACCGTTGTTTTATCACAATACGAGAAATATACATACATTTATGCAGATTTTTCATTATTTAATTTCTTCAAATATAATGCAGGACTCTAAAATTTTATGGCAACAGTTTGAAAAGTGAACCGACATTTATCCGTCCGACGCAAAATGCCAAAACGAAACTAATAGTCCTTCGGGATTCAAATCTCTTTGGACTAAAAAAAAAAAAAAAAAATCTGAAATGTTTCAGATTTTAAATTACGTCCAAAGGGGCGTTTTTTAACATTTTGTATGTTACTTTCTTTATTAAATATCATGTTCCTCGCACTTAAAACATAAGATTCAGTGCAACAGCAATATCGCAAAATAGTTTTAAAACGAGCATATCTTTAGAATTTCCGATACAGAGACTCACGCGCTGGAGATAAAAATGTTTTTTCTGCACAACGTTGCCATTGCTCGCTTTGAAATCCTTGAGCTTGTTAATCAAAAATTCGTCAAAGTTTTAAAAAATAGGAAATCGATCATAAAACAAATTTCAAATTTGGTCTTCCAGATGCTCATATTCGTTGGAGGATTACGTTATTCAAAATTCGATGACTCTATGTACCGTTATTTTATGACAATGTGAGAAATATACATACATTTACGCAGATTTTCATTATTTAATTTCTTCAAATATAATGCAGGATTCTAACATTTTATGGCAACAGTTTGAAAAGTGAACCGACATTTATCCGACCGACGCAAAATGCCAAAACGAATCTAATAGTCCTTCGGGATTCAAATCCCTTTGGACTAAAAAAAAAAAAAAAAAAAAAAAAAAAGAATCTGAAATTAAGACACAATAACACGCCGAATAAATACTAATTCAGAAGTCAAACAACAAACGCAATTTTGTTGTTTGACTTCTGAATTAGTATTTATTCGGCGTGTCATTTGCGGTTTTGCAGCTGAAGATGGTGGTTCGGTAAAACCATCGAAACTAGTCCTGTGAAAATTTTGTGGATTGACGCTGATTTTTGTTGTTTGACTTCTGAATTAGTAAAATCTGAAATGTTTCAGATTTTAAATTACGTCCAAAGGAGCGTTTTTTAACAATTTGTGTGTTACATTTCTTTATTAAATATCATGTTCCTCGCACTTAAACCATAAGATCCAGTGCAACAGCAATATCGCAAAATAATTTTAAAACGAGCATATCTTTAGAATTTCCGATACAGAGACTCACGCGCTGGAGATAAAAATGTTTTTTCTCCACAACGTTGCCATTGCTCGCTTTGAAATCCTTGAGTTTGTTAATCAAAAATTCGTCAAAGTTTTAAAAAATAGGAAATCGATCATAAAACAAATTTCAAATTTCAAATTTGGTTTTCAACATGCCTATATTCGTTGGAAGATTATGTTATTCAAAATTCGATGACTCTATGTACCGTTGTTTTATCACAATACGAGAAATATACATACATTTATGCAGATTTTTCATTATTTAATTTCTTCAAATATAATGCAGGACTCTAAAATTTTATGGCAACAGTTTGAAAAGTGAACCGACATTTATCCGTCCGACGCAAAATGCCAAAACGAAACTAATAGTCCTTCGGGATTCAAATCTCTTTGGACTAAAAAAAAAAAAAAAAAATCTGAAATGTTTCAGATTTTAAATTACGTCCAAAGGGGCGTTTTTTAACATTTTGTATGTTACTTTCTTTATTAAATATCATGTTCCTCGCACTTAAAACATAAGATTCAGTGCAACAGCAATATCGCAAAATAGTTTTAAAACGAGCATATCTTTAGAATTTCCGATACAGAGACTCACGCGCTGGAGATAAAAATGTTTTTTCTGCACAACGTTGCCATTGCTCGCTTTGAAATCCTTGAGTTTGTTAATCAAAAATTCGTCAAAGTTTTAAAAAATAGGAAATCGATCATAAAACAAATTTCAAATTTCAAATTTGGTCTTCCACATGCTCATATTCGTTGGAGGATTACGTTATTCAAAATTCGATGACTCTATGTACCGTTGTTTTATCACAATACGAGAAATATACATACATTTATGCAGATTTTTCATTATTTAATTTCTTCAAATATAATGCAGGACTCTAAAATTTTATGGCAACAGTTTGAAAAGTGAACCGACATTTATCCGTCCGACGCAAAATGCCAAAACGAAACTAATAGTCCTTCGGGATTCAAATCTCTTTGGACTAAAAAAAAAAAAAAATCTGAAATGTTTCAGATTTTAAATTACGTCCAAAGGGGCGTTTTTTAACATTTTGTATGTTACTTTCTTTATTAAATATCATGTTCCTCGCACTTAAAACATAAGATTCAGTGCAACAGCAATATCGCAAAATAGTTTTAAAACGAGCATATCTTTAGAATTTCCGATACAGAGACTCACGCGCTGGAGATAAAAATGTTTTTTCTCCACAACGTTGCCATTGCTCGCTTTGAAATCCTTGAGTTTGTTAATCAAAAATTCGTCAAAGTTTTAAAAAATAGGAAATCGATCATAAAACAAATTTCAAATTTCAAATTTGGTTTTCCACATGCCTATATTCGTTGGAAGATTATGTTATTCAAAATTCGATGACTCTATGTACCGTTGTTTTATCACAATACGAGAAATATACATACATTTATGCAGATTTTTCATTATTTAATTTCTTCAAATATAATGCAGGACTCTAAAATTTTATGGCAACAGTTTGAAAAGTGAACCGACATTTATCCGTCCGACGCAAAATGCCAAAACGAAACTAATAGTCCTTCGGGATTCAAATCTCTTTGGACTAAAAAAAAAAAAAAAAAATCTGAAATGTTTCAGATTTTAAATTACGTCCAAAGGGGCGTTTTTTAACATTTTGTATGTTACTTTCTTTATTAAAGATCATGTTCCTCGCACTTAAAACATAAGATTCAGTGCAACAGCAATATCGCAAAATAGTTTTAAAACGAGCATATCTTTAGAATTTCCGATACAGAGACTCACGCGCTGGAGATAAAAATGTTTTTTCTGCACAACGTTGCCATTGCTCGCTTTGAAATCCTTGAGCTTGTTAATCAAAAATTCGTCAAAGTTTTAAAAAATAGGAAATCGATCATAAAACAAATTTCAAATTTGGTCTTCCAGATGCTCATATTCGTTGGAGGATTACGTTATTCAAAATTCGATGGCTCTATGTACCGTTATTTTATGACAATGTGAGAAATATACATACATTTACGCAGATTTTCATTATTTAATTTCTTCAAATATAATGCAGGACTCTAACATTTTATGGCAACAGTTTGAAAAGTGAACCGACATTTATCCGACCGACGCAAAATGCCAAAACGAATCTAATAGTCCTTCGGGATTCAAATCCCTTTGGACTAAAAAAAAAAAAAAAAAAAAAAAAAAAGAATCTGAAATTAGGACACAATAACACGCCGAATAAATACTAATTCTGAAGTCAAACAATCAAATTGCGTTTGTTGTTTGACTTCTGAATTAGTATTTATTCGGCGTGTCATTTGCGGTTTTGCAGCTGAAGATGGTGGTTCGGTAAAACCATCGAAACTAGTCCTGTGAAAATTTTGTGGATTGACGCTGATTTTTGTTGTTTGACTTCTGAATTAGTAAAATCTGAAATGTTTCAGATTTTAAATTACGTCCAAAGGGACGTTTTATATCATTTTGTGTGTTAGCTTTCTTTATTAAATATCATGTTCCTCGCACTTAAACCATAAGATCCAGTGCAACAGCAATATCGCAAAATAATTTTAAAACGAGCATATCTTTAGAATTTCCGATACAGAGACTCACGCGCTGGAGATAAAAATGTTTTTTCTCCACAACGTTGCCATTGCTCGCTTTGAAATCCTTGAGTTTGTTAATCAAAAATTCGTCAAAGTTTTAAAAAATAGGAAATCGATCATAAAACAAATTTCAAATTTCAAATTTGGTTTTCCACATGCCTATATTCCTTGGAAGATTATGTTATTCAAAATTCGATGACTCTATGTACCGTTGTTTTATCACAATACGAGAAATATACATACATTTATGCAGATTTTTCATTATTTAATTTCTTCAAATATAACGCAGGACTCTAACCTTTTGTGGCAACACTTTTAAAAGTGAACCGACATTTATGAGTCCGACGCAAAATGCCAAAACTAAACTAATAATCCTTCGGGATTCAAATCCCTTTGGACTAAAAAAAAAAAAAAAATCTGAAATATTTCAGATTTTAAATTATGTCCAAAGGGGCGTTTTTTAACATTTTGTATATTACCTTTCTTTATTAAATATCATGTTCCTCGCACTTAAAGCATAAGATCCAGTGCAACAGCAATATCGCAAAATAGTTTTAAAACGAGCATATCTTTAGAATTTCCGATACGGAGACTCACGCGCTGGAGATAAAAATGTTTTTTCTGCACAACGTTGCCACTGCTCGCTTTGAAATCCTTGAGTTTGTTAATCAAAGATTCGTCAAAGTTTTAAAAAATTGGAAATCGATCATAAAACAAATTTCAAATTTGGTCTTCCACATGCTCATATTCGTTGGAGGATTACGTCATTCAAAACTCGAAGACTCTATGTACCGTTATTTTATGACAATGTGAGAAATATACATACATTTACGCAGATATTCATTATTTAATTTCTTTAAATATAATGCAGGACTCTAACAATTTATGGCAACAGTTTGAAAAGTGAACCGACATTTATCCGTCCGACGCAAAATGCCGAAACGAAACTAATAGTCCTTCGGGATTCAAATCCCTTTTGACTAAAAAAAAAAAAAAAAAAAATCTGAAATTGAGACACAATAACACGCCGAATAAATACTAATTCAGAAGTCAAACAACAAACGCAATTTTGTTGTTTGACTTCTGAATTAGTATTTATTCGGCGTGTCATTTGCGGTTTTGCAGCTGAAGATGGTGGTTCGGTAAAACCATCGAAACTAGTCCTGTGAAAATTTTGTGGATTGACGCTGATTTTTGTTGTTTGACTTCTGAATTAGTAAAATCTGAAATGTTTCAGATTTTAAATTACGTCCAAAGGGGCGTTTTTTAACAATTTGTGTGTTACATTTCTTTATTAAATATCATGTTCCTCGCACTTCAACCATAAGATCCAGTGCAACAGCAATATCGCAAAATAGTTTTAAAACGAGCATATCTTTAGAATTTCCGATACAGAGACTCACGCGCTGGAGATAAAAATGTTTTTTCTGCACAACGTTGCCATTGCTCGCTTTGAAATCCTTGAGCTTGTTAATCAAAAATTCGTTAAAGTTTTAAAAAATTGGAAATCGATCATAAAACAAATTTCAAATTTGGTCTTCCACATGCTCATATTCGTTGGAGGATTACGTCATTCAAAACTCGAAGACTCTATGTACCGTTATTTTATGACAATGTGAGAAATATACATACATTTACGCAGATATTCATTATTTAATTTCTTCAAATATAATGCAGGACTCTAACAATTTATGGCAACAGTTTGAAAAGTGAACCGACATTTATCCGTCCGACGCAAAATGCCAAATCGAAACTAATAGTCCTTCGGGATTCAAATCCATTTGGACTAAAAAAAAAAAAAAAAAAAAAAAAAAAAATCTGAAATGTTTCAGATTTTAAATTACGTCCAAAGGTGCGTTTTTTAACATTTTGTGTGTTACCTTTCTTTATTAAATATCATGTTCCTCGCAGTTAAACCATAAGATCCAGTGCAACAGCAATATCGCAAAATAGTTTTAAAACGAGCATATCTTTAGAATTTCCGATACAGAGACTCACGCGCTGGAGATAAAAATGTTTTTTCTGCACAACGTTGCCATTGCTCGCTTTGAAATCCTTGAGTTTATTAATCAAAAATTCGTCAAAGTTTTAAAAAATAGGAAATCGATCATAAAACAAATTTCAAATTTCAAATTTGGTCTTCCACATGCTCATATTCGTTGGAGGATTACGTTATTCAAAATTCGATGACTCTATGTACCGTTGTTTTATCACAATACGAGAAATATACATACATTTATGCAGATTTTTCATTATTTAATTTCTTCAAATATAATGCAGGACTCTAAAATTTTATGGCAACAGTTTGAAAAGTGAACCGACATTTATCCGTCCGACGCAAAATGCCAAAACGAAACTAATAGTCCTTCGGGATTCAAATCTCTTTGGACTAAAAAAAAAAAAAAAAAATCTGAAATGTTTCAGATTTTAAATTACGTCCAAAGGGGCGTTTTTTAACATTTTGTATGTTACTTTCTTTATTAAATATCATGTTCCTCGCACTTAAAACATAAGATTCAGTGCAACAGCAATATCGCAAAATAGTTTTAAAACGAGCATATCTTTAGAATTTCCGATACAGAGACTCACGCGCTGGAGATAAAAATGTTTTTTCTGCACAACGTTGCCATTGCTCGCTTTGAAATCCTTGAGCTTGTTAATCAAAAATTCGTCAAAGTTTTAAAAAATAGGAAATCGATCATAAAACAAATTTCAAATTTGGTCTTCCAGATGCTCATATTCGTTGGAGGATTACGTTATTCAAAATTCGATGACTCTATGTACCGTTATTTTATGACAATGTGAGAAATATACATACATTTACGCAGATTTTCATTATTTAATTTCTTCAAATATAATGCAGGACTCTAACATTTTATGGCAACATTTTGAAAAGTGAACCGACATTTATCCGACCGACGCAAAATGCCAAAACGAATCTAATAGTCCTTCGGGATTCAAATCCCTTTGGACTAAAAAAAAAAAAAAAAAAAAAAAAAAAAAGAATCTGAAATTAAGACACAATAACACGCCGAATAAATACTAATTCAGAAGTCAAACAACAAACGCAATTTTGTTGTTTGACTTCTGAATTAGTATTTATTCGGCGTGTCATTTGCGGTTTTGCAGCTGAAGATGGTGGTTCGGTAAAACCATCGAAACTAGTCCTGTGAAAATTTTGTGGATTGACGCTGATTTTTGTTGTTTGACTTCTGAATTAGTAAAATCTGAAATGTTTCAGATTTTAAATTACGTCCAAAGGGGCGTTTTTTAACAATTTGTGTGTTACATTTCTTTATTAAATATCATGTTCCTCGCACTTCAACCATAAGATCCAGTGCAACAGCAATATCGCAAAATAATTTTAAAACGAGCATATCTTTAGAATTTCCGATACAGAGACTCACGCGCTGGAGATAAAAATGTATTTTCTGCACAACGTTGCCATTGCTCGCTTTGAAATCCTTGAGTTTGTTAATCAAAAATTCGTCAAAGTTTTAAAAAATAGGAAATCGATCATAAAACAAATTTCAAATTTGGTCTTCCACATGCTCATATTCGTTGGAGGATTACGTTATTCAAAATTCGATGACTCTATGTACCGTTGTTTTATCACAATACGAGAAATATACATACATTTCTGCAGATTTTTCATTATTTAATTTCTTCAAATATAATGCAGGACTCTAACATTTTATGGCAACAGTTTGAAAAGTGAACCGACATTTATCCGTCCGACGCAAAATGCCAAAACGAAACTAATAGTCCTTCGGGATTCAAATCTCTTTGGACTAAAAAAAAAAAAAAAATCTGAAATGTTTCAGATTTTAAATTACGTCCAAAGGGGCGTTTTTTAACATTTTGTATGTTACTTTCTTTATTAAATATCATGTTCCTCGCACTTAAAACATAAGATTCAGTGCAACAGCAATATCGCAAAATAGTTTTAAAACGAGCATATCTTTAGAATTTCCGATACAGAGACTCACGCGCTGGAGATAAAAATGTTTTTTCTGCACAACGTTGCCATTGCTCGCTTTGAAATCCTTGAGCTTGTTAATCAAAAATTCGTCAAAGTTTTAAAAAATAGGAAATCGATCATAAAACAAATTTCAAATTTCAAATTTGGTCTTCCACATGCTCATATTCGTTGGAGGATTACGTTATTCAAAATTCGATGGCTCTATGTACCGTTGTTTTATCACAATACGAGAAATATACATACATTTATGCAGATTTTTCATTATTTAATTTCTTCAAATATAATGCAGGACTCTAACATTTTATGGCAACAGTTTGAAAAGTGAACCGACATTTATCCGACCGACGCAAAATGCCAAAACGAATCTAATAGTCCTTCGGGATTCAAATCCCTTTGGACTAAAAAAAAAAAAAAAAAAAAAAAAAAAAAAAAGAATCTGAAATTAAGACACAATAACACGCCGAATAAATACTAATTCAGAAGTCAAACAACAAACGCAATTTTGTTGTTTGACTTCTGAATTAGTATTTATTCGGCGTGTCATTTGCGGTTTTGCAGCTGAAGATGGTGGTTCGGTAAAACCATCGAAACTAGTCCTGTGAAAATTTTGTGGATTGACGCTGATTTTTGTTGTTTGACTTCTGAATTAGTAAAATCTGAAATGTTTCAGATTTTAAATTACGTCCAAAGGGACTTTTTTATCATTTTGTGTGTTAGCTTTCTTTATTAAATATCATGTTCCTCGCACTTAAACCATAAGATCCAGTGCAACAGCAATATCGCAAAATAATTTTAAAACGAGCATATCTTTAGAATTTCCGATACAGAGACTCACGCGCTGGAGATAAAAATGTTTTTTCTGCACAACGTTGCCATTGCTCGCTTTGAAATCCTTGAGCTTGTTAATCAAAAATTCGTTAAAGTTTTAAAAAATTGGAAATCGATCATAAAACAAATTTCAAATTTGGTCTTCCACATGCTCATATTCGTTGGAGGATTACGTCATTCAAAACTCGAAGACTCTATGTACCGTTATTTTATGACAATGTGAGAAATATACATACATTTACGCAGATATTCATTATTTAATTTCTTCAAATATAATGCAGGACTCTAACAATTTATGGCAACAGTTTGAAAAGTGAACCGACATTTATCCGTCCGACGCAAAATGCCAAATCGAAACTAATAGTCCTTCGGGATTCAAATCCATTTGGACTAAAAAAAAAAAAAAAAAAAAAAAAAAAAATCTGAAATGTTTCAGATTTTAAATTACGTCCAAAGGTGCGTTTTTTAACATTTTGTGTGTTACCTTTCTTTATTAAATATCATGTTCCTCGCAGTTAAACCATAAGATCCAGTGCAACAGCAATATCGCAAAATAGTTTTAAAACGAGCATATCTTTAGAATTTCCGATACAGAGACTCACGCGCTGGAGATAAAAATGTTTTTTCTGCACAACGTTGCCATTGCTCGCTTTGAAATCCTTGAGTTTATTAATCAAAAATTCGTCAAAGTTTTAAAAAATAGGAAATCGATCATAAAACAAATTTCAAATTTCAAATTTGGTCTTCCACATGCTCATATTCGTTGGAGGATTACGTTATTCAAAATTCGATGACTCTATGTACCGTTGTTTTATCACAATACGAGAAATATACATACATTTATGCAGATTTTTCATTATTTAATTTCTTCAAATATAATGCAGGACTCTAAAATTTTATGGCAACAGTTTGAAAAGTGAACCGACATTTATCCGTCCGACGCAAAATGCCAAAACGAAACTAATAGTCCTTCGGGATTCAAATCTCTTTGGACTAAAAAAAAAAAAAAAAATCTGAAATGTTTCAGATTTTAAATTACGTCCAAAGGGGCGTTTTTTAACATTTTGTATGTTACTTTCTTTATTAAATATCATGTTCCTCGCACTTAAAACATAAGATTCAGTGCAACAGCAATATCGCAAAATAGTTTTAAAACGAGCATATCTTTAGAATTTCCGATACAGAGACTCACGCGCTGGAGATAAAAATGTTTTTTCTGCACAACGTTGCCATTGCTCGCTTTGAAATCCTTGAGCTTGTTAATCAAAAATTCGTCAAAGTTTTAAAAAATAGGAAATCGATCATAAAACAAATTTCAAATTTGGTCTTCCAGATGCTCATATTCGTTGGAGGATTACGTTATTCAAAATTCGATGACTCTATGTACCGTTATTTTATGACAATGTGAGAAATATACATACATTTACGCAGATTTTCATTATTTAATTTCTTCAAATATAATGCAGGACTCTAACATTTTATGGCAACATTTTGAAAAGTGAACCGACATTTATCCGACCGACGCAAAATGCCAAAACGAATCTAATAGTCCTTCGGGATTCAAATCCCTTTGGACTAAAAAAAAAAAAAAAAAAAAAAAAAAAAAGAATCTGAAATTAAGACACAATAACACGCCGAATAAATACTAATTCAGAAGTCAAACAACAAACGCAATTTTGTTGTTTGACTTCTGAATTAGTATTTATTCGGCGTGTCATTTGCGGTTTTGCAGCTGAAGATGGTGGTTCGGTAAAACCATCGAAACTAGTCCTGTGAAAATTTTGTGGATTGACGCTGATTTTTGTTGTTTGACTTCTGAATTAGTAAAATCTGAAATGTTTCAGATTTTAAATTACGTCCAAAGGGGCGTTTTTTAACAATTTGTGTGTTACATTTCTTTATTAAATATCATGTTCCTCGCACTTCAACCATAAGATCCAGTGCAACAGCAATATCGCAAAATAATTTTAAAACGAGCATATCTTTAGAATTTCCGATACAGAGACTCACGCGCTGGAGATAAAAATGTATTTTCTGCACAACGTTGCCATTGCTCGCTTTGAAATCCTTGAGTTTGTTAATCAAAAATTCGTCAAAGTTTTAAAAAATAGGAAATCGATCATAAAACAAATTTCAAATTTGGTCTTCCACATGCTCATATTCGTTGGAGGATTACGTTATTCAAAATTCGATGACTCTATGTACCGTTGTTTTATCACAATACGAGAAATATACATACATTTCTGCAGATTTTTCATTATTTAATTTCTTCAAATATAATGCAGGACTCTAACATTTTATGGCAACAGTTTGAAAAGTGAACCGACATTTATCCGTCCGACGCAAAATGCCAAAACGAAACTAATAGTCCTTCGGGATTCAAATCTCTTTGGACTAAAAAAAAAAAAAAAATCTGAAATGTTTCAGATTTTAAATTACGTCCAAAGGGGCGTTTTTTAACATTTTGTATGTTACTTTCTTTATTAAATATCATGTTCCTCGCACTTAAAACATAAGATTCAGTGCAACAGCAATATCGCAAAATAGTTTTAAAACGAGCATATCTTTAGAATTTCCGATACAGAGACTCACGCGCTGGAGATAAAAATGTTTTTTCTGCACAACGTTGCCATTGCTCGCTTTGAAATCCTTGAGCTTGTTAATCAAAAATTCGTCAAAGTTTTAAAAAATAGGAAATCGATCATAAAACAAATTTCAAATTTCAAATTTGGTCTTCCACATGCTCATATTCGTTGGAGGATTACGTTATTCAAAATTCGATGGCTCTATGTACCGTTGTTTTATCACAATACGAGAAATATACATACATTTATGCAGATTTTTCATTATTTAATTTCTTCAAATATAATGCAGGACTCTAACATTTTATGGCAACAGTTTGAAAAGTGAACCGACATTTATCCGACCGACGCAAAATGCCAAAACGAATCTAATAGTCCTTCGGGATTCAAATCCCTTTGGACTAAAAAAAAAAAAAAAAAAAAAAAAAAAAAAAAGAATCTGAAATTAAGACACAATAACACGCCGAATAAATACTAATTCAGAAGTCAAACAACAAACGCAATTTTGTTGTTTGACTTCTGAATTAGTATTTATTCGGCGTGTCATTTGCGGTTTTGCAGCTGAAGATGGTGGTTCGGTAAAACCATCGAAACTAGTCCTGTGAAAATTTTGTGGATTGACGCTGATTTTTGTTGTTTGACTTCTGAATTAGTAAAATCTGAAATGTTTCAGATTTTAAATTACGTCCAAAGGGACTTTTTTATCATTTTGTGTGTTAGCTTTCTTTATTAAATATCATGTTCCTCGCACTTAAACCATAAGATCCAGTGCAACAGCAATATCGCAAAATAATTTTAAAACGAGCATATCTTTAGAATTTCCGATACAGAGACTCACGCGCTGGAGATAAAAATGTTTTTTCTCCACAACGTTGCCATTGCTCGCTTTGAAATCCTTGAGTTTGTTAATCAAAAATTCGTCAAAGTTTTAAAAAATAGGAAATCGATCATAAAACAAATTTCAAATTTCAAATTTGGTTTTCCACATGCCTATATTCGTTGGAAGATTATGTTATTCAAAATTCGATGACTCTATGTACCGTTGTTTTATCACAATACGAGAAATATACATACATTTATGCAGATTTTTCATTATTTAATTTCTTCAAATATAATGCAGGACTCTAAAATTTTATGGCAACAGTTTGAAAAGTGAACCGACATTTATCCGTCCGACGCAAAATGCCAAAACGAAACTAATAGTCCTTCGGGATTCAAATCTCTTTGGACTAAAAAAAAAAAAAAAAAATCTGAAATGTTTCAGATTTTAAATTACGTCCAAAGGGGCGTTTTTTAACATTTTGTATGTTACTTTCTTTATTAAAGATCATGTTCCTCGCACTTAAAACATAAGATTCAGTGCAACAGCAATATCGCAAAATAGTTTTAAAACGAGCATATCTTTAGAATTTCCGATACAGAGACTCACGCGCTGGAGATAAAAATGTTTTTTCTGCACAACGTTGCCATTGCTCGCTTTGAAATCCTTGAGCTTGTTAATCAAAAATTCGTCAAAGTTTTAAAAAATAGGAAATCGATCATAAAACAAATTTCAAATTTGGTCTTCCAGATGCTCATATTCGTTGGAGGATTACGTTATTCAAAATTCGATGGCTCTATGTACCGTTATTTTATGACAATGTGAGAAATATACATACATTTACGCAGATTTTCATTATTTAATTTCTTCAAATATAATGCAGGACTCTAACATTTTATGGCAACAGTTTGAAAAGTGAACCGACATTTATCCGACCGACGCAAAATGCCAAAACGAATCTAATAGTCCTTCGGGATTCAAATCCCTTTGGACTAAAAAAAAAAAAAAAAAAAAAAAAAAAGAATCTGAAATTAGGACACAATAACACGCCGAATAAATACTAATTCTGAAGTCAAACAATCAAATTGCGTTTGTTGTTTGACTTCTGAATTAGTATTTATTCGGCGTGTCATTTGCGGTTTTGCAGCTGAAGATGGTGGTTCGGTAAAACCATCGAAACTAGTCCTGTGAAAATTTTGTGGATTGACGCTGATTTTTGTTGTTTGACTTCTGAATTAGTAAAATCTGAAATGTTTCAGATTTTAAATTACGTCCAAAGGGACGTTTTATATCATTTTGTGTGTTAGCTTTCTTTATTAAATATCATGTTCCTCGCACTTAAACCATAAGATCCAGTGCAACAGCAATATCGCAAAATAATTTTAAAACGAGCATATCTTTAGAATTTCCGATACAGAGACTCACGCGCTGGAGATAAAAATGTTTTTTCTCCACAACGTTGCCATTGCTCGCTTTGAAATCCTTGAGTTTGTTAATCAAAAATTCGTCAAAGTTTTAAAAAATAGGAAATCGATCATAAAACAAATTTCAAATTTCAAATTTGGTTTTCCACATGCCTATATTCCTTGGAAGATTATGTTATTCAAAATTCGATGACTCTATGTACCGTTGTTTTATCACAATACGAGAAATATACATACATTTATGCAGATTTTTCATTATTTAATTTCTTCAAATATAACGCAGGACTCTAACCTTTTGTGGCAACACTTTTAAAAGTGAACCGACATTTATGAGTCCGACGCAAAATGCCAAAACTAAACTAATAATCCTTCGGGATTCAAATCCCTTTGGACTAAAAAAAAAAAAAAAATCTGAAATATTTCAGATTTTAAATTATGTCCAAAGGGGCGTTTTTTAACATTTTGTATATTACCTTTCTTTATTAAATATCATGTTCCTCGCACTTAAAGCATAAGATCCAGTGCAACAGCAATATCGCAAAATAGTTTTAAAACGAGCATATCTTTAGAATTTCCGATACGGAGACTCACGCGCTGGAGATAAAAATGTTTTTTCTGCACAACGTTGCCACTGCTCGCTTTGAAATCCTTGAGTTTGTTAATCAAAGATTCGTCAAAGTTTTAAAAAATTGGAAATCGATCATAAAACAAATTTCAAATTTGGTCTTCCACATGCTCATATTCGTTGGAGGATTACGTCATTCAAAACTCGAAGACTCTATGTACCGTTATTTTATGACAATGTGAGAAATATACATACATTTACGCAGATATTCATTATTTAATTTCTTTAAATATAATGCAGGACTCTAACAATTTATGGCAACAGTTTGAAAAGTGAACCGACATTTATCCGTCCGACGCAAAATGCCGAAACGAAACTAATAGTCCTTCGGGATTCAAATCCCTTTTGACTAAAAAAAAAAAAAAAAATCTGAAATTAAGACACAATAACACGCCGAATAAATACTAATTCAGAAGTCAAACAACAAACGCAATTTTGTTGTTTGACTTCTGAATTAGTATTTATTCGGCGTGTCATTTGCGGTTTTGCAGCTGAAGATGGTGGTTCGGTAAAACCATCGAAACTAGTCCTGTGAAAATTTTGTGGATTGACGCTGATTTTTGTTGTTTGACTTCTGAATTAGTAAAATCTGAAATGTTTCAGATTTTAAATTACGTCCAAAGGGGCGTTTTTTAACAATTTGTGTGTTACATTTCTTTATTAAATATCATGTTCCTCGCACTTCAACCATAAGATCCAGTGCAACAGCAATATCGCAAAATAGTTTTAAAACGAGCATATCTTTAGAATTTCCGATACAGAGACTCACGCGCTGGAGATAAAAATGTTTTTTCTGCACAACGTTGCCATTGCTCGCTTTGAAATCCTTGAGCTTGTTAATCAAAAATTCGTTAAAGTTTTAAAAAATTGGAAATCGATCATAAAACAAATTTCAAATTTGGTCTTCCACATGCTCATATTCGTTGGAGGATTACGTCATTCAAAACTCGAAGACTCTATGTACCGTTATTTTATGACAATGTGAGAAATATACATACATTTACGCAGATATTCATTATTTAATTTCTTCAAATATAATGCAGGACTCTAACAATTTATGGCAACAGTTTGAAAAGTGAACCGACATTTATCCGTCCGACGCAAAATGCCAAATCGAAACTAATAGTCCTTCGGGATTCAAATCCATTTGGACTAAAAAAAAAAAAAAAAAAAAAAAAAAAAATCTGAAATGTTTCAGATTTTAAATTACGTCCAAAGGTGCGTTTTTTAACATTTTGTGTGTTACCTTTCTTTATTAAATATCATGTTCCTCGCAGTTAAACCATAAGATCCAGTGCAACAGCAATATCGCAAAATAGTTTTAAAACGAGCATATCTTTAGAATTTCCGATACAGAGACTCACGCGCTGGAGATAAAAATGTTTTTTCTGCACAACGTTGCCATTGCTCGCTTTGAAATCCTTGAGTTTATTAATCAAAAATTCGTCAAAGTTTTAAAAAATAGGAAATCGATCATAAAACAAATTTCAAATTTCAAATTTGGTCTTCCACATGCTCATATTCGTTGGAGGATTACGTTATTCAAAATTCGATGACTCTATGTACCGTTGTTTTATCACAATACGAGAAATATACATACATTTCTGCAGATTTTTCATTATTTAATTTCTTCAAATATAATGCAGGACTCTAACATTTTATGGCAACAGTTTGAAAAGTGAACCGACATTTATCCGTCCGACGCAAAATGCCAAAACGAAACTAATAGTCCTTCGGGATTCAAATCTCTTTGGACTAAAAAAAAAAAAAAAAATCTGAAATGTTTCAGATTTTAAATTACGTCCAAAGGGGCGTTTTTTAACATTTTGTATGTTACTTTCTTTATTAAATATCATGTTCCTCGCACTTAAAACATAAGATTCAGTGCAACAGCAATATCGCAAAATAGTTTTAAAACGAGCATATCTTTAGAATTTCCGATACAGAGACTCACGCGCTGGAGATAAAAATGTTTTTTCTGCACAACGTTGCCATTGCTCGCTTTGAAATCCTTGAGCTTGTTAATCAAAAATTCGTCAAAGTTTTAAAAAATAGGAAATCGATCATAAAACAAATTTCAAATTTCAAATTTGGTCTTCCACATGCTCATATTCGTTGGAGGATTACGTTATTCAAAATTCGATGGCTCTATGTACCGTTGTTTTATCACAATACGAGAAATATACATACATTTATGCAGATTTTTCATTATTTAATTTCTTCAAATATAATGCAGGACTCTAACATTTTATGGCAACAGTTTGAAAAGTGAACCGACATTTATCCGACCGACGCAAAATGCCAAAACGAATCTAATAGTCCTTCGGGATTCAAATCCCTTTGGACTAAAAAAAAAAAAAAAAAAAAAAAAAAAAAAAAGAATCTGAAATTAAGACACAATAACACGCCGAATAAATACTAATTCAGAAGTCAAACAACAAACGCAATTTTGTTGTTTGACTTCTGAATTAGTATTTATTCGGCGTGTCATTTGCGGTTTTGCAGCTGAAGATGGTGGTTCGGTAAAACCATCGAAACTAGTCCTGTGAAAATTTTGTGGATTGACGCTGATTTTTGTTGTTTGACTTCTGAATTAGTAAAATCTGAAATGTTTCAGATTTTAAATTACGTCCAAAGGGACTTTTTTATCATTTTGTGTGTTAGCTTTCTTTATTAAATATCATGTTCCTCGCACTTAAACCATAAGATCCAGTGCAACAGCAATATCGCAAAATAATTTTAAAACGAGCATATCTTTAGAATTTCCGATACAGAGACTCACGCGCTGGAGATAAAAATGTTTTTTCTCCACAACGTTGCCATTGCTCGCTTTGAAATCCTTGAGTTTGTTAATCAAAAATTCGTCAAAGTTTTAAAAAATAGGAAATCGATCATAAAACAAATTTCAAATTTCAAATTTGGTTTTCCACATGCCTATATTCGTTGGAAGATTATGTTATTCAAAATTCGATGACTCTATGTACCGTTGTTTTATCACAATACGAGAAATATACATACATTTATGCAGATTTTTCATTATTTAATTTCTTCAAATATAACGCAGGACTCTAACCTTTTGTGGCAACACTTTTAAAAGTGAACCGACATTTATGAGTCCGACGCAAAATGCCAAAACTAAACTAATAATCCTTCGGGATTCAAATCCCTTTGGACTAAAAAAAAAAAAAAAAATCTGAAATATTTCAGATTTTAAATTATGTCCAAAGGGGCGTTTTTTAACATTTTGTATATTACCTTTCTTTATTAAATATCATGTTCCTCGCACTTAAAACATAAGATTCAGTGCAACAGCAATATCGCAAAATAGTTTTAAAACGAGCATATCTTTAGAATTTCCGATACAGAGACTCACGCGCTGGAGATAAAAATGTTTTTTCTGCACAACGTTGCCATTGCTCGCTTTGAAATCCTTGAGCTTGTTAATCAAAAATTCGTCAAAGTTTTAAAAAATAAGAAACCGATCATAAAACAAATTTCAAATTTGGTCTTCCAGATGCTCATATTCGTTGGAGGATTACGTTATTCAAAATTCGATGACTCTATGTACCGTTATTTTATGACAATGTGAGAAATATACATACATTTACGCAGATTTTCATTATTTAATTTCTTCAAATATAATGCAGGACTCTAACATTTTATGGCAACAGTTTGAAAAGTGAACCGACATTTATCCGACCGACGCAAAATGCCAAAACGAATCTAATAGTCCTTCGGGATTCAAATCCCTTTGGACTAAAAAAAAAAAAAAAAAAAAAAAAAAAAGAATCTGAAATTAAGACACAATAACACGCCGAATAAATACTAATTCAGAAGTCAAACAACAAACGCAATTTTGTTGTTTGACTTCTGAATTAGTATTTATTCGGCGTGTCATTTGCGGTTTTGCAGCTGAAGATGGTGGTTCGGTAAAACCATCGAAACTAGTCCTGTGAAAATTTTGTGGATTGACGCTGATTTTTGTTGTTTGACTTCTGAATTAGTAAAATCTGAAATGTTTCAGATTTTAAATTACGTCCAAAGGGGCGTTTTTTAACAATTTGTGTGTTACATTTCTTTATTAAATATCATGTTCCTCGCACTTCAACCATAAGATCCAGTGCAACAGCAATATCGCAAAATAATTTTAAAACGAGCATATCTTTAGAATTTCCGATACAGAGATTCACGCGCTGGATATAAAAATGTATTTTCTGCACAACGTTGCCATTGCTCGCTTTGAAATCCTTGAGTTTGTTAATCAAAAATTCGTCAAAGTTTTAAAAAATAGGAAATCGATCATAAAACAAAAATC
This sequence comes from Stegodyphus dumicola, assembly GCF_044657685.1. Taxonomy (NCBI): domain Eukaryota; kingdom Metazoa; phylum Arthropoda; class Arachnida; order Araneae; family Eresidae; genus Stegodyphus; species Stegodyphus dumicola. Next base: position 4,337,550 of record NC_140778.1, on the reverse strand, counting down.
AAATTTGGTCTTCCACATGCTCATATTCGTTGGAGGATTACGTTATTCAAAATTCGATGACTCTATGTACCGTTATTTTATGACAATGTGAGAAATATACATACATTTACGGAGATTTTCATTATTTAATTTCTTCAAATATAATGCAGGACTCTAACATTTTATGGCAACAGTTTGAAAAGTGAACCGACATTTATCCGACCGACGCAAAATGCAAAAACGAAACTAATAGTCCTTCGGGATTGAGATCCCTTTCGACTAAAAAAAAAAAAAAAAAAAAAAAAAAAAAAAAAAAAAAAAAATCTGAAATTAGGACACAATAACACGCCGAATAAATACTAATTCTGAAGTCAAACAACAAAATTGCGTTTGTTGTTTGACTTCTGAATTAGTATTTATTCGGCGTGTCATTTGCGGTTTTGCAGCTGAAGATGGTGGTTCGGTAAAACCATCGAAACTAGTCCTGTGAAAATTTTGTGGATTGACGCTGATTTTTGTTGTTTGACTTCTGAATTAGTAAAATCTGAAATGTTTCAGATTTTAAATTACGTCCAAAGGGACTTTTTTATCATTTTGTGTGTTAGCTTTCTTTATTAAATATCATGTTCCTCGCACTTAAACCATAAGATCCAGTGCAACAGCAATATCGCAAAATAATTTTAAAACGAGCATATCTTTAGAATTTCCGATACAGAGACTCACGCGCTGGAGATAAAAATGTTTTTTCTCCACAACGTTGCCATTGCTCGCTTTGAAATCCTTGAGTTTGTTAATCAAAAATTCGTCAAAGTTTTAAAAAATAGGAAATCGATCATAAAACAAATTTCAAATTTCAAATTTGGTTTTCCACATGCCTATATTCGTTGGAAGATTATGTTATTCAAAATTCGATGACTCTGTGTACCGTTGTTTTATCACAATACGAGAAATATACATACATTTATGCAGATTTTTCATTATTTAATTTCTTCAAATATAACGCAGGACTCTAACCTTTTGTGGCAACACTTTTAAAAGTGAACCGACATTTATGAGTCCGACGCAAAATGCCAAAACTAAACTAATAATCCTTCGGGATTCAAATCCCTTTGGACTAAAAAAAAAAAAATATCTGAAATATTTCAGATTTTAAATTATGTCCAAAGGGGCGTTTTTTAACATTTTGTATATTACCTTTCTTTATTAAATATCATGTTCCTCGCACTTAAAGCATAAGATCCAGTGCAACAGCAATATCGCAAAATAGTTTTAAAACGAGCATATCTTTAGAATTTCCGATACGGAGACTCACGCGCTGGAGATAAAAATGTTTTTTCTGCACAACGTTGCCACTGCTCGCTTTGAAATCCTTGAGTTTGTTAATCAAAGATTCGTCAAAGTTTTAAAAAATTGGAAATCGATCATAAAACAAATTTCAAATTTGGTCTTCCACATGCTCATATTCGTTGGAGGATTACGTCATTCAAAACTCGAAGACTCTATGTACCGTTATTTTATGACAATGTGAGAAATATACATACATTTACGCAGATATTCATTATTTAATTTCTTCAAATATAATGCAGGACTCTAACAATTTATGGCAACAGTTTGAAAAGTGAACCGACATTTATCCGTCCGACGCAAAATGCCGAAACGAAACTAATAGTACTTCGGGATTCAAATCTCTTTGGACTAAAAAAAAAAAAAAAAAAAAAAAAAAAAATCTGAAATGTTTCAGATTTTAAATTACGTCCAAAGGGGCGTTTTTTAACATTTTGTATGTTACTTTCTTTATTAAATATCATGTTCCTCGCACTTAAAACAGAAGATTCAGTGCAACAGCAATATCGCAAAATAGTTTTAAAACGAGCATATCTTTAGAATTTCCGATACAGAGACTCACGCGCTGGAGATAAAAATGTTTTTTCTGCACAACGTTGCCATTGCTCGCTTTGAAATCCTTGAGCTTGTTAATCAAAAATTCGTGAAAGTTTTAAAAAATAGGAAATCGATCATAAAACAAATTTCAAATTTGGTCTTCCACATGCTCATATTCGTTCGAGGATTACGTTATTCAAAATTCGATGACTCTATGTACCGTTATTTTATGGCAATGTGAGAAATATACATACATTTACGCAGATTTTCATTATATAATTTCTTCAAATATAATGCAGGACTCTAACATTTTATGGCAACAGTTTGAAAAGTGAACCGACATTTATCCGACCGACGCAAAATGCCAAAACGAATCTAATAGTCCTTCGGGATTCAAATCCCTTTTGACTAAAAAAAAAAAAAAAAAAAAATCTGAAATTAAGACACAATAACACGCCGAATAAATACTAATTCAGAAGTCAAACAACAAACGCAATTTTGTTGTTTGACTTCTGAATTAGTATTTATTCGGCGTGTCATTTGCGGTTTTGCAGCTGAAGATGGTGGTTCGGTAAAACCATCGAAACTAGTCCTGTGAAAATTTTGTGGATTGACGCTGATTTTTGTTGTTTGACTTCTGAATTAGTAAAATCTGAAATGTTTCAGATTTTAAATTACGTCCAAAGGGGCGTTTTTTAACATTTTGTGTGTTACCTTTCATTATTAAATATCATGTTCCTCGCACTTAAACCATAAGATCCAGTGCAACAGCAATATCGCAAAATAATTTTAAAACGAGCATATCTTTAGAATTTTCGATACAGAGACTCACGCGCTGGAGATAAAAATGTTTTTTCTCCACAACGTTGCCATTGCTCGCTTTGAAATCCTTGAGTTTGTTAATCAAAAATTCGTCAAACTTTTAAAAAATAGGAAATCGATCATAAAACAAATTTCAAATTTGGTCTTCCACATGCTCATATTCGTTGGAGGATTACGTTATTCAAAATTCGATGACTCTATGTACCGTTATTTTATGGCAATGTGAGAAATATACATACATTTACGCAGATTTTCATTATTTAATTTCTTCAAATATAATGCAGGACTCTAACAATTTATGGCAACAGTTTGAAAAGTGAACCGACATTTATCCGTCCGACGCAAAATGCCAAAACGAAACTAATAGTCCTTCGGGATTCAAATCTCTTTGGACTAAAAAAAAAAAAAAAAAAAAAATCTGAAATGTTTCAGATTTTAAATTACGTCCAAAGGGGCGTTTTTTAACATTTTGTATGTTACATTTCTTTATTAAATATCATGTTCCTCGCACTTCAACCATAAGATCCAGTGCAACAGCAATATCGCAAAATAATTTTAAAACGAGCATATCTTTAGAATTTCCGATACAGAGACTCACGCGCTGGAGATAAAAATGTATTTTCTGCACAACGTTGCCATTGCTCGCTTTGAAATCCTTGAGTTTGTTAATCAAAAATTCGTCAAAGTTTTAAAAAATAGGAAATCGATCATAAAACAAATTTCAAATTTGGTCTTCCACATGCTCATATTCGTTGGAGGATTACGTTATTCAAAATTCGATGACTCTATGTACCGTTATTTTATGACAATACGAGAAATATACATACATTTACGCAGATTTTCATTATTTAATTTCTTCAAATATAATGCAGGACTCTTACATTTTATGGCAACAGTTTGAAAAGTGAACCGACATTTATCCGACCGACGCAAAATGCAAAAACGAAACTAATAGTCCTTCGGGATTCAGATCCCTTTCGACTAAAAAAAAAAAAAAAAAAAAAAAAAAAAAAAAAAAAAAAAAAATCTGAAATTAGGACACAATAACACGCCGAATAAATACTAATTCTGAAGTCAAACAACAAAATTGCGTTTGTTGTTTGACTTCTGAATTAGTATTTATTCGGCGTGTCATTTGCGGTTTGGCAGCTGAAGATGGTGGTTCGGTAAAACCATCGAAACTAGTCCTGTGAAAATTTTGTGGATTGACGCTGATTTTTGTTGTTTGACTTCTGAATTAGTAAAATCTGAAATGTTTCAGATTTTAAATTACGTCCAAAGGGACTTTTTTATCATTTTGTGTGTTAGCTTTCTTTATTAAATATCATGTTCCTCGCACTTAAACCATAAGATCCAGTGCAACAGCAATATCGCAAAATAATTTTAAAACGAGCATATCTTTAGAATTTCCGATACAGAGACTCACGCGCTGGAGATAAAAATGTTTTTTCTCCACAACGTTGCCATTGCTCGCTTTGAAATCCTTGAGTTTGTTAATCAAAAATTCGTCAAAGTTTTAAAAAATAGGAAATCGATCATAAAACAAATTTCAAATTTCAAATTTGGTTTTCCACATGCCTATATTCGTTGGAAGATTATGTTATTCAAAATTCGATGACTCTATGTACCGTTGTTTTATCACAATACGAGAAATATACATACATTTATGCAGATTTTTCATTATTTAATTTCTTCAAATATAACGCAGGACTCTAACCTTTTGTGGCAACACTTTTAAAAGTGAACCGACATTTATGAGTCCGACGCAAAATGCCAAAACTAAACTAATAATCCTTCGGGATTCAAATCCCTTTGGACTAAAAAAAAAAAAAAAAAATCTGAAATATTTCAGATTTTAAATTATGTCCAAAGGGGCGTTTTTTAACATTTTGTATATTACCTTTCTTTATTAAATATCATGTTCCTCGCACTTAAAGCATAAGATCCAGTGCAACAGCAATATCGCAAAATAGTTTTAAAACGAGCATATCTTTAGAATTTCCGATACAGAGACTCACGCGCTGGAGATAAAAATGTTTTTTCTGCACAACGTTGCCATTGCTCGCTTTGAAATCCTTGAGCTTGTTAATCAAAAATTCGTGAAAGTTTTAAAAAATAGGAAATCGATCATAAAACAAATTTCAAATTTGGTCTTCCACATGCTCATATTCGTTCGAGGATTACGTTATTCAAAATTCGATGACTCTATGTACCGTTATTTTATGGCAATGTGAAAAATATACATACATTTACGCAGATTTTCATTATATAATTTCTTCAAATATAATGCAGGACTCTAACATTTTATGGCAACAGTTTGAAAAGTGAACCGACATTTATCCGACCGACGCAAAATGCCAAAACTAAACTAATAATCCTTCGGGATTCAAATCCCTTTGGACTAAAAAAAAAAAAAAATCTGAAATGTTTCAGATTTTAAATTATGTCCAAAGGGGCGTTTTTTAACATTTTGTATATTACCTTTCTTTATTAAATACCATGTTCCTCGCACTTAAACCATAAGATTCAGTGCAACAGCAATATCGCAAAATAGTTTTAAAACGAGCATATCTTTAGAATTTTCGATACAGAGACTCACTCGCTGGAGATAAAAATGTTTTTTCTGCACAACGTTGCCATTGCTCGCTTTGAAATCCTTGAGTTTGTTAATCAAAAATTCGTCAAAGTTTTAAAAAATAGGAAATCGATCATAAAACAAATTTCAAATTTCAAATTTGGTCTTCCACATGCTCATATTCGTTGGAGGATTACGTTATTCAAAATTCGATGACTCTATGTAAAGTTATTTTATCACAATACGAGAAATATACATACATTTATGCAGATTTTTCATTATATAATTTCTTCAAATATAATGCAGGACTCTAACATTTTATGGCAACAGTTTGAAAAGTGAACCGACATTTATCCGACCGACGCAAAATGCCAAAACTAAACTAATAATCCTTCGGGATTCAAATCCCTTTGGACTAAAAAAAAAAAAAATCTGAAATGTTTCAGATTTTAAATTATGTCCAAAGGGGCGTTTTTTAACATTTTGTATATTACCTTTCTTTATTAAATACCATGTTCCTCGCACTTAAACCATAAGATTCAGTGCAACAGCAATATCGCAAAATAGTTTTAAAACGAGCATATCTTTAGAATTTTCGATACAGAGACTCACTCGCTGGAGATAAAAATGTTTTTTCTGCACAACGTTGCCATTGCTCGCTTTGAAATCCTTGAGTTTGTTAATCAAAAATTCGTCAAAGTTTTAAAAAATAGGAAATCGATCATAAAACAAATTTCAAATTTCAAATTTGGTCTTCCACATGCTCATATTCGTTGGAGGATTACGTTATTCAAAATTCGATGACTCTATGTAAAGTTATTTTATCACAATACGAGAAATATACATACATTTATGCAGATTTTTCATTATTTAATTTCTTCAAATATAATGCAGGACTCTTAACATTTCATGGCAACAGTTTAAAAAGTGAAGCGACATTTATCCGTCCGACGCAAAATGCCAAAACTAAAGTAATAATCTATCGGGATTCAAATCCCTTTGGACTGAAAAAAAAAAAAATCTGAAATGTTTCAGATTTTAAATTATGTCCAAAGGGGCGTTTTTTAACATTTTGTATATTACCTTTCTTTATTAAATATCATGTTCCTCGCACTTCAACCATAAGATTCAGTGCAACAGCAATATCGCAAAATAGTTTTAAAACGAGCATATCTTTAGAATTTCCGATACAGAGACTCACGCGCTGGAGATAAAAATGTTTTTTCTGCACAACGTTGCCATTGCTCGCTTTGAAATCCTTGAGTTTGTTAATCAAAAATTCGTCAAAATTTTAAAAAATAGGAAATCGATCATAAAACAAATTTCAAATTTCAAATTTGGTCTTCCACATGCTCATATTCGTTGGAGGATTACGTTATTCAAAATTCGATGACTCTATGTACCGTTGTTTTATCACAATACGAGAAATATACATACATTTATGCAGATTTTTCATTATTTAATTTCTTCAAATATAATGCAGGACTCTAACGTTTTATGGCAACAGTTTGAAAAGTGAACCGACATTTATCCGTCCGACGCAAAATGCCAAAACGAAACTAATAGTCCTTCGGGATTCAAATCTCTTTGGACTAAAAAAAAAAAAAAAAATCTGAAATGTTTCAGATTTTAAATTACGTCCAAAGGGGCGTTTTTTAACATTTTGTATGTTACTTTCTTTATTAAATATCATGTTCCTCGCACTTAAAACAGAAGATTCAGTGCAACAGCAATATCGCAAAATAGTTTTAAAACGAGCATATCTTTAGAATTTCCGATACAGAGACTCACGCGCTGGAGATAAAAATGTTTTTTTCTGCACAACGTTGCCATTGCTCGCTTTGAAATCCTTAAGCTTGTTAATCAAAAATTCGTCAAAGTTTTAAAAAATAGGAAATCGATCATAAAACAAATTTCAAATTTGGTCTTCCACATGCTCATATTCGTTGGAGGATTACGTTATTCAAAATTCGATGACTCTATGTACCGTTATTTTATGACAATGTGAGAAATATACATACATTTACGCAGATTTTCATTATTTAATTTCTTCAAATATAATGCAGGACTCTAACATTTTATGGCAACAGTTTGAAAAGTGAACCGACATTTATCCGACCGACGCAAAATGCCAAAACGAAACTAATAGTCCTTCGGGATTCAAATCCCTTTGGACTAAAAAAAAAAAAAAAAAAAAAAAAAAAAAAAAAAAAAAAAAAAATCTGAAATTAAGACACAATAACACGCCGAATAAATACTAATTCAGAAGTCAAACAACAAACGCAATTTTGTTGTTTGACTTCTGAATTAGTATTTATTCGACATGTCATTTGCGGTTTTGCAGGTGAAGATGGTGGTTCGGTAAAACCATCGAAACTAGTCCTGTGAAAATTTTGTGGATTGACGCTGATTTTTGTTGTTTGACTTCTGAATTAGTAAAATCTGAAATTTTTCAGATTTTAAATTACGTCCAAAGGGGCGTTTTTTAACATTTTGTGTGTTACCTTTCTTTATTAAATATCATGTTCCTCGCACTTAAAGCATAAGATCCAGTGCAACAGCAATATCGCAAAATAATTTTAAAACGAGCATATCTTTAGAATTTCCGATACAGAGACTCACGCGGTGGAGATAAAAATGTTTTTTCTGCACAACGTTGGCATTGCTCGCTTTGAAATCCTTGAGTTTGTTAATCAAAAATTCGTCAAAGTTTTAAAAAGTAGGAAATCGATCATAAAACAAATTTCAAATTTCAAATTTGGTTTTCCACATGCCTATATTCGTTGGACGATTATGTTATTCAAAATTCGATGACTCTATGTACCGTTGTTTTATCACAATACGAGAAATATACATACATTTATGCAGATTTTTCATTATTTAATTTCTTCAAATATAATGCAGGACTCTAACATTTCATGGCAACACTTTTAAAAGTGAACCGACATTTATGAGTCCGACGCAAAATGCCAAAACTAAACTAATAATCCTTCGGGATTCAAATCCCTTTGGACTAAAAAAAAAAAAAAAAATCTGAAATATTTCAGATTTTAAATTATGACCAAAGGGGCGTTTTTTAACATTTTGTATATTACCTTTCTTTATTAAATATCATGTTCCTCGCACTTCAACCATAAGATTCAGTGCAACAGCAATATCGCAAAATAGTTTTAAAACGAGCATATCTTTAGAATTTCCGATACAGAGACTCACGCGCTGGAGATAAAAATGTTTTTTCTGCACAACGTTGCCATTGCTCGCTTTGAAATCCTTGAGTTTGTTAATCAAAAATTCGTCAAAATTTTAAAAAATAGGAAATCGATCATAAAACAAATTTCAAATTTCAAATTTGGTCTTCCACATGCTCATATTCGTTGGAGGATTACGTTATTCAAAATTCGATGACTCTATGTACCGTTGTTTTATCACAATACGAGAAATATACATACATTTATGCAGATTTTTCATTATTTAATTTCTTCAAATATAATGCAGGACTCTAACGTTTTATGGCAACAGTTTGAAAAGTGAACCGACATTTATCCGTCCGACGCAAAATGCCAAAACGAAACTAATAGTCCTTCGGGATTCAAATCTCTTTGGACTAAAAAAAAAAAAAAAATCTGAAATGTTTCAGATTTTAAATTACGTCCAAAGGGGCGTTATTTAACATTTTGTATGTTACTTTCTTTATTAAATATCATGTTCCTCGCACTTAAAACAGAAGATTCAGTGCAACAGCAATATCGCAAAATAGTTTTAAAACGAGCATATCTTTAGAATTTCCGATACAGAGACTCACGCGCTGGAGATAAAAATGTTTTTTTCTGCACAACGTTGCCATTGCTCGCTTTGAAATCCTTAAGCTTGTTAATCAAAAATTCGTCAAAGTTTTAAAAAATAGGAAATCGATCATAAAACAAATTTCAAATTTGGTCTTCCACATGCTCATATTCGTTGGAGGATTACGTTATTCAAAATTCGATGACTCTATGTACCGTTATTTTATGACAATGTGAGAAATATACATACATTTACGCAGATTTTCATTATTTAATTTCTTCAAATATAATGCAGGACTCTAACATTTTATGGCAACAGTTTGAAAAGTGAACCGACATTTATCCGACCGACGCAAAATGCCAAAACGAAACTAATAGTCCTTCGGGATTCAAATCCCTTTGGACTAAAAAAAAAAAAAAAAAAAAAAAAAAAAAAAAAAAAAAAAAAAAAATCTGAAATTAAGACACAATAACACGCCGAATAAATACTAATTCAGAAGTCAAACAACAAACGCAATTTTGTTGTTTGACTTCTGAATTAGTATTTATTCGGCATGTCATTTGCGGTTTTGCAGGTGAAGATGGTGGTTCGGTAAAACCATCGAAACTAGTCCTGTGAAAATTTTGTGGATTGACGCTGATTTTTGTTGTTTGACTTCTGAATTAGTAAAATCTGAAATTTTTCAGATTTTAAATTACGTCCAAAGGGGCGTTTTTTAACATTTTGTGTGTTACCTTTGTTTATTAAATATCATGTTCCTCGCACTTAAACCATAAGATCCAGTGCAACAGCAATATCGCAAAATAGTTTTAAAACGAGCATACCTTTAGAATTTCCGATACAGAGACTCACGCGCTGGAGATAAAAATGTTTTTTCTGCACAACTTTGCCATTGCTCGCTTTGAAATACTTAAGTTTGTTAATCAAAAATTCGTCAATTTTGAAAAAATAAGAAATCGATCATAAAACAAATTTCAAATTTCAAATTTGGTCTTCCACATGCTCATATTCGTTGGAGGATTACGTTATTCAAAATTCGATGACTCTATGTACCGTTATTTTATGACAATGTGAGAAATATACATACATTTACGCAGATTTTCATTATTTAATTTCTTCAAATATAATGCAGGACTCTAACATTTTATGGCAACAGTTTGAAAAGTGAACCGACATTTATCCGACGGACGCAAAATGCCAAAACGAAACTAATAGTCCTTCGGGATTCAAATCCCTTTGGTAAAATCTGAAATGTTTCAGATTTTAAATTACGTCCAAAGGGGCGTTTTTTATCATTTTGTGTGTTAGCTTTGTTTATTAAATATCATGTTCCTCGCACTTAAACCATAAGATCCAGTGCAACAGCAATATCGCAAAATAGTTTTAAAACGAGCATACCTTTAGAATTTCCGATACAGAGACTCACGCGCTGGAGATAAAAATGTTTTTTCTGCACAACTTTGCCATTGCTCGCTTTGAAATACTTAAGTTTGTTAATCAAAAATTCGTCAATTTTGAAAAAATAAGAAATCGATCATAAAACAAATTTCAAATTTCAAATTTGGTCTTCCACATGCTCATATTCGTTGGAGGATTACGTTATTCAAAATTCGATGACTCTATGTACCGTTATTTTATGACAATGTGAGAAATATACATACATTTACGCAGATTTTCATTATTTAATTTCTTCAAATATAATGCAGGACTCTAACATTTTATGGCAACAGTTTGAAAAGTGAACCGACATTTATCCGACGGACGCAAAATGCCAAAACGAAACTAATAGTCCTTCGGGATTCAAATCCCTTTGGACTAAAAAAAAAAATAAAAAACCAAACAAAAAAAAAAAAATTCTGAAATGTTTCAGATTTTAAATTACGTCCAAAGGGGCGTTTTTTTAACATTTTGTGTGTTACCTTTCTTTATTAAATATCATGTTCCTCGCACTTAAACCATAAGATCCAGTGCAACAGCAATATCGCAAAATAGTTTTAAAACGAGCATATCTTTAGAATTTTCGATACAGAGACTCACGCGCTGGAGATAAAAATGTTTTTTCTCCACAACGTTGCCATTGCTCGCTTTGAAATCCTTGAGTTTGTTAATCAAAAATTCGTCAAAGTTTTAAAAAATAGGAAATCGATCATAAAACAAATTTCAAATTTGGTCTTCCACATGCTCATATTCGTTGGAGGATTACGTTATTCAAAATTCGATGACTCTATGTACCGTTATTTTATGGCAATGTGAGAAATATACATACATTTACGCAGATTTTCATTATTTAATTTCTTCAAATATAATGCAGGACTCTAACAATTTATGGCAACAGTTTGAAAAGTGAACCGACATTTATCCGTCCGACGCAAAATGCCAAAACGAAACTAATAGTCCTTCGGGATTCAAATCTCTTTGGACTAAAAAAAAAAAAAAAAAAATCTGAAATGTTTCAGATTTTAAATTACGTCCAAAGGGGCGTTTTTTAACATTTTGTATGTTACATTTCTTTATTAAATATCATGTTCCTCGCACTTCAACCATAAGATCCAGTGCAACAGCAATATCGCAAAATAATTTTAAAACGAGCATATCTTTAGAATTTCCGATACAGAGACTCACGCGCTGGAGATAAAAATGTATTTTCTGCACAACGTTGCCATTGCTCGCTTTGAAATCCTTGAGTTTGTTAATCAAAAATTCGTCAAAGTTTTAAAAAATAGGAAATCGATCATAAAACAAATTTCAAATTTGGTCTTCCACATGCTCATATTCGTTGGAGGATTACGTTATTCAAAATTCGATGACTCTATGTACCGTTGTTTTATCACAATACGAGAAATATACATACATTTTTGCAGATTTTTCATTATTTAATTTCTTCAAATATAATGCAGGACTCTAACATTTTATGGCAACAGTTTGAAAAGTGAACCGACATTTATCCGTCCGACGCAAAATGCCAAAACGAAACTAATAGTCCTTCGGGATTCAAATCTCTTTGGACTAAAAAAAAAAAAAAATCTGAAATGTTTCAGATTTTAAATTACGTCCAAAGGGGCGTTTTTTAACATTTTGTATGTTACATTTCTTTATTAAATATCATGTTCCTCGCACTTCAACCATAAGATCCAGTGCAACAGCAATATCGCAAAATAGTTTTAAAACGAGCATATCTTTAGAATTTCCGATACAGAGACTCACGCGCTGGAGATAAAAATGTTTTTTCTGCACAACGTTGCCATTGCTCGCTTTGAAATCCTTGAGCTTGTTAATCAAAAATTCGTCAAAGTTTTAAAAAATAGGAAATCGATCATAAAACAAATTTCAAATTTGGTCTTCCACATGCTCATATTCGTTGGAGGATTACGTTATTCAAAATTCGATGACTCTATGTACCGTTATTTTAAGACAATGTGAGAAATATACATACATTTACGGAGATTTTCATTATTTAATTTCTTCAAATATAATGCAGGACTCTAACATTTTATGGCAACAGTTTGAAAAGTGAACCGACATTTATCCGACCGACGCAAAATGCCAAAACGAAACTAATAGTCCTTCGGGATTCAGATCCCTTTGGACTAAAAAAAAAAAAAAAAAAAAAAAAAAAAAAAAAAAAAAGAATCTGAAATTAAGACACAATAACACGCCGAATAAATACTAATTCAGAAGTCAAACAACAAACGCAATTTTTTTGTTTGACTTCTGAATTAGTATTTATTCGGCATGTCATTTGCGGTTTTGCAGGTGAAGATGGTGGTTCGGTAAAACCATCGAAACTAGTCCTGTGAAAATTTTGTGGATTGACGCTGATTTTTGTTGTTTGACTTCTGAATTAGTAAAATCTGAAATTTTTCAGATTTTAAATTACGTCCAAAGGGGCGTTTTTTAACATTTTGTGTGTTACCTTTCTTTATTAAATATCATGTTCCTCGCACTTAAAGCATAAGATCCAGTGCAACAGCAATATCGCAAAATAATTTTAAAACGAGCATATCTTTAGAATTTCCGATACAGAGACTCACGCGCTGGAGGTAAAAATGTTTTTTCTGCACAACGTTGCCATTGCTCGCTTTGAAATCCTTGAGTTTGTTAATCAAAAATTCGTCAAAGTTTTAAAAAATAGGAAATCGATCATAAAACAAATTTCAAATTTCAAATTTGGTTTTCCACATGCTCATATTCGTTGGAGGATTACGTTATTCAAAATTCGATGAATCTATGTACCGTTGTTTTATCACAATACGAGAAATATACATACATTTACGCAGATTTTCATTATTTAATTTCTTCAAATATAATGCAGGACTCTAACATTTTATGGCAACAGTTTAAAAAGTGAACCGACATTTATCCGACCGACGCAAAATGCCAAAACGAAACTAATAGTCCTTCGGGATTCAAATCCCTTTGGTAAAATCTGAAATGTTTCAGATTTTAAATTACGTCCAAAGGGGCGTTTTTTATCATTTTGTGTGTTAGCTTTGTTTATTAAATATCATGTTCCTCGCACTTAAACCATAAGATCCAGTGCAACAGCAATATCGCAAAATAGTTTTAAAACGAGCATACCTTTAGAATTTCCGATACAGAGACTCACGCGCTGGAGATAAAAATGTTTTTTCTGCACAACTTTGCCATTGCTCGCTTTGAAATACTTAAGTTTGTTAATCAAAAATTCGTCAATTTTTAAAAAATAAGAAATCGATCATAAAACAAATTTCAAATTTCAAATTTGGTCTTCCACATGCTCATATTCGTTGGAGGATTACGTTATTCAAAATTCGATGACTCTATGTACCGTTATTTTATGACAATGTGAGAAATATACATACATTTACGCAGATTTTCATTATTTAATTTCTTCAAATATAATGCAGGACTCTAACATTTTATGGCAACAGTTTGAAAAGTGAACCGACATTTATCCGACGGACGCAAAATGCCAAAACGAAACTAATAGTCCTTCGGGATTCAAATCCCTTTGGACTAAAAAAAAAAATAAAAAACAAAACAAAAAGAAAAAAAATTCTGAAATGTTTCAGATTTTAAATTACGTCCAAAGGGGCGTTTTTTTAACATTTTGTGTGTTACCTTTCTTTATTAAATATCATGTTCCTCGCACTTAAACCATAAGATCCAGTGCAACAGCAATATCGCAAAATAGTTTTAAAACGAGCATATCTTTAGAATTTTCGATACAGAGACTCACGCGCTGGAGATAAAAATGTTTTTTCTCCACAACGTTGCCATTGCTCGCTTTGAAATCCTTGAGTTTGTTAATCAAAAATTCGTCAAAGTTTTAAAAAATAGGAAATCGATCATAAAACAAATTTCAAATTTGGTCTTCCACATGCTCATATTCGTTGGAGGATTACGTTATTCAAAATTCGATGACTCTATGTACCGTTATTTTATGGCAATGTGAGAAATATACATACATTTACGCAGATTTTCATTATTTAATTTCTTCAAATATAATGCAGGACTCTAACAATTTATGGCAACAGTTTGAAAAGTGAACCGACATTTATCCGTCCGACGCAAAATGCCAAAACGAAACTAATAGTCCTTCGGGATTCAAATCTCTTTGGACTAAAAAAAAAAAAAAAAAAAAAATCTGAAATGTTTCAGATTTTAAATTACGTCCAAAGGGGCGTTTTTTAACATTTTGTATGTTACATTTCTTTATTAAATATCATGTTCCTCGCACTTCAACCATAAGATCCATTGCAACAGCAATATCGCAAAATAATTTTAAAACGAGCATATCTTTAGAATTTCCGATACAGAGACTCACGCGCTGGAGATAAAAATGTATTTTCTGCACAACGTTGCCATTGCTCGCTTTGAAATCCTTGAGTTTGTTAATCAAAGATTCGTCAAAGTTTTAAAAAATAGGAAATCGATCATAAAACAAATTTCAAATTTGGTCTTCCACATGCTCATATTCGTTGGAGGATTACGTTATTCAAAATTCGATGACTCTATGTACCGTTGTTTTATCACAATACGAGAAATATACATACATTTTTGCAGATTTTTCATTATTTAATTTCTTCAAATATAATGCAGGACTCTAACATTTTATGGCAACAGTTTGAAAAGTGAACCGACATTTATCCGTCCGACGCAAAATGCCAAAACGAAACTAATAGTCCTTCGTGATTCAAATCTCTTTGGACTAAAAAAAAAAAAAAATCTGAAATGTTTCAGATTTTAAATTACGTCCAAAGGGGCGTTTTTTAACATTTTGTATGTTACATTTCTTTATTAAATATCATGTTCCTCGCACTTCAACCATAAGATCCAGTGCAACAGCAATATCGCAAAATAGTTTTAAAACGAGCATATCTTTAGAATTTCCGATACAGAGACTCACGCGCTGGAGATAAAAATGTTTTTTCTGCACAACGTTGCCATTGCTCGCTTTGAAATCCTTGAGCTTGTTAATCAAAAATTCGTCAAAGTTTTAAAAAATAGGAAATCGATCATAAAACAAATTTCAAATTTGGTCTTCCACATGCTCATATTCGTTGGAGGATTACGTTATTCAAAATTCGATGACTCTATGTACCGTTATTTTATGACAATGTGAGAAATATACATACATTTACGGAGATTTTCATTATTTAATTTCTTCAAATATAATGCAGGACTCTAAGATTTTATGGCAACAGTTTGAAAAGTGAACCGACATTTATCCGACCGACGCAAAATGCCAAAACGAAACTAATAGTCCTTCGGGATTCAGATCCCTTTGGACTAAAAAAAAAAAAAAAAAAAAAAAAAAAAAAAAAAAAAAAAAAGAATCTGAAATTAAGACACAATAACACGCCGAATAAATACTAATTCAGAAGTCAAACAACAAAATTGCGTTTGTTGTTTGACTTCTGAATTAGTATTTATTCGGCGTGTCATTTGCGGTTTTGCAGCTGAAGATGGTGGTTCGGTAAAACCATCGAAACTAGTCCTGTGAAAATTTTGTGGATTGACGCTGATTTTTGTTGTTTGACTTCTGAATTAGTAAAATCTGAAATGTTTCAGATTTTAAATTACGTCCAAAGGGACGTTTTTTATCATTTTGTGTGTTAGCTTTCTTTATTAAATATCATGTTCCTCGCACTTAAACCATAAGATCCAGTGCAACAGCAATATCGCAAAATAATTTTAAAACGAGCATATCTTTAGAATTTCCGATACAGAGACTCACGCGCTGGAGATAAAAATGTTTTTTCTCCACAACGTTGCCATTGCTCGCTTTGAAATCCTTGAGTTTGTTAATCAAAAATTCGTCAAAGTTTTAAAAAATAGGAAATCGATCATAAAACAAATTTCAAATTTCAAATTTGGTTTTCCACATGCCTATATTCGTTGGAAGATTATGTTATTCAAAATTCGATGACTCTATGTACCGTTGTTTTATCACAATACGAGAAATATACATACATTTATGCAGATTTTTCATTATTTAATTTCTTCAAATATAACGCAGGACTCTAACCTTTTGTGGCAACACTTTTAAAAGTGAACCGACATTTATGAGTCCGACGCAAAATGCCAAAACTAAACTAATAATCCTTCGGGATTCAAATCCCTTTGGACTAAAAAAAAAAAAAAATCTGAAATATTTCAGATTTTAAATTATGTCCAAAGGGGCGTTTTTTAACATTTTGTATATTACCTTTCTTTATTAAATATCATGTTCCTCGCACTTAAAGCATAAGATCCAGTGCAACAGCAATATCGCAAAATAGTTTTAAAACGAGCATATCTTTAGAATTTCCGATACAGAGACTCACGCGCTGGAGATAAAAATGTTTTTTCTGCACAACGTTGCCATTGCTCGCTTTGAAATCCTTGAGCTTGTTAATCAAAAATTCGTGAAAGTTTTAAAAAATAGGAAATCGATCATAAAACAAATTTCAAATTTGGTCTTCCACATGCTCATATTCGTTCGAGGATTACGTTATTCAAAATTCGATGACTCTATGTACCGTTATTTTATAGCAATGTGAAAAATATACATACATTTACGCAGATTTTCATTATATAATTTCTTCAAATATAATGCAGGACTCTAACATTTTATGGCAACAGTTTGAAAAGTGAACCGACATTTATCCGACCGACGCAAAATGCCAAAACTAAACTAATAATCCTTCGGGATTCAAATCCCTTTGGACTAAAAAAAAAAAAAATCTGAAATGTTTCAGATTTTAAATTATGTCCAAAGGGGCGTTTTTTAACATTTTGTATATTACCTTTCTTTATTAAATACCATGTTCCTCGCACTTAAACCATAAGATTCAGTGCAACAGCAATATCGCAAAATAGTTTTAAAACGAGCATATCTTTAGAATTTTCGATACAGAGACTCACTCGCTGGAGATAAAAATGTTTTTTCTGCACAACGTTGCCATTGCTCGCTTTGAAATCCTTGAGTTTGTTAATCAAAAATTCGTCAAAGTTTTAAAAAATAGGAAATCGATCATAAAACAAATTTCAAATTTCAAATTTCGTCTTCCACATGCTCATATTCGTTGGAGGATTACGTTATTCAAAATTCGATGACTCTATGTAAATTTATTTTATCACAATACGAGAAATATACATATATTTATGCAGATTTTTCATTATTTAATTTCTTCAAATATAATGCAGGACTCTTAACATTTCATGGCAACAGTTTAAAAAGTGAAGCGACATTTATCCGTCCGACGCAAAATGCCAAAACTAAAGTAATAATCTATCGGGATTCAAATCCCTTTGGACTAAAAAAAAAAAAAAAATCTGAAATGTTTCAGATTTTAAATTATGTCCAAAGGGGCGTTTTTTAACATTTTGTATATTACCTTTCTTTATTAAATATCATGTTCCTCGCACTTAAACCATAAGATTCAGTGCAACAGCAATATCGCAAAATAGTTTTAAAACGAGCATATCTTTAGAATTTCCGATACAGAGACTCACGCGCTGGAGATAAAAATGTTTTTTCTGCACAACGTTGCCATTGCTCGCTTTGAAATCCTTGAGTTTGTTAATCAAAAATTCGTCAAAATTTTAAAAAATAGGAAATCGATCATAAAACAAAATTCAAATTTCAAATTTGGTTTTTCACATGCTCATATTCGTTGGAGGATTACGTTAATCAAAATTCGATGACTCTATGTACCGTTGTTTTATCACAATACGAGAAATATACATACATTTATGCAGATTTTTCATTATTTAATTTCTTCAAATATAATGCAGGACTCTAACGTTTTATGGCAACAGTTTGAAAAGTGAACCGACATTTATCCGTCCGACGCAAAATGCCAAAACGAAACTAATAGTCCTTCGGGATTCAAATCTCTTTGGACTAAAAAAAAAAAAAAATCTGAAATGTTTCAGATTTTAAATTACGTCCAAAGGGGCGTTTTTTAACATTTTGCAGTTACTTTCTTTATTAAATATCATGTTCCTCGCACTTAAAACATAAGATTCTGTGCAACAGCAATATCGCAAAATAGTTTTGAAACGAGCATATCTTTAGAATTTCCGATACAGAGACTCACGCGCTGGAGATAAAAATGTTTTTTCTGCACAACGTTGCCATTGCTCGCTTTGAAATCCTTAAGCTTGTTAATCAAAAATTCGTCAAAGTTTTAAAAAATAGGAAATCGATCATAAAACAAATTTCAAATTTGGTCTTCCACATGCTCATATTCGTTGGAGGATTACGTTATTCAAAATTCGATGACTCTATGTACCGTTATTTTATGACAATGTGAGAAATATACATACATTTACGCAGATTTTCATTATTTAATTTCTTCAAATATAATGCAGGACTCTAACATTTTATGGCAACAGTTTGAAAAGTGAACCGACATTTATCCGACCGACGCAAAATGCCAAAACGAAACTAATAGTCCTTCGGGATTCAAATCCCTTTGGACTAAAAAAAAAAAAAAAAAAAAAAAAAAAAATCTGAAATTAAGACACAATAACACGCCGAATAAATACTAATTCAGAAGTCAAACAACAAACGCAATTTTGTTGTTTGACTTCTGAATTAGTATTTATTCGGCATGTCATTTGCGGTTTTGCAGGTGAAGATGGTGGTTCGGTAAAACCATCGAAACTAGTCCTGTGAAAATTTTGTGGATTAACGCTGATTTTTGTTGTTTGACTTCTGAATTAGTAAAATCTGAAATGTTTCAGATTTTAAATTACGTCCAAAGGGGCGTTTTTTAACATTTTGTGTGTTACCTTTCTTTATTAAATATCATGTTCCTCGCACTTAAAGCATAAGATCCAGTGCAACAGCAATATCGCAAAATAATTTTAAAACGAGCATATCTTTAGAATTTCCGATACAGAGACTCACGCGGTGGAGATAAAAATGTTTTTTCTGCACAACGTTGGCATTGCTCGCTTTGAAATCCTTGAGTTTGTTAATCAAAAATTCGTCAAAGTTTTAAAAAGTAGGAAATCGATCATAAAACAAATTTCAAATTTCAAATTTGGTTTTCCACATGCCTATATTCGTTGGACGATTATGTTATTCAAAATTCGATGACTCTATGTACCGTTGTTTTATCACAATACGAGAAATATACATAGATTTATGCAGATTTTTCATTATTTAATTTCTTCAAATATAATGCAGGACTCTAACATTTCATGGCAACACTTTTAAAAGTGAACCGACATTTATGAGTCCGACGCAAAATGCCAAAACTAAACTAATAATCCTTCGGGATTCAAATCCCTTTGGACTAAAAAAAAAAAAAAATCTGAAATATTTCAGATTTTAAATTATATCCAAAGGGGCGTTTTTTAACATTTTGTATATTACCTTTCTTTATTAAATATCATGTTCCTCGCACTTAAAGCATAAGATCCAGTGCAACAGCAATATCGCAAAATAGTTTTAAAACGAGCATATCTTTAGAATTTCCGATACAGAGACTCACGCGCTGGAGATAAAAATGTTTTTTCTGCACAACGTTGCCACTGCTCGCTTTGAAATCCTTGAATTTGTTAATCAAAGATTCGTCAAAGTTTTAAAAAATTGGAAATCGATCAAAAAACAAATTTCAAATTTGGTCTTCCACATGCTCATATTCGTTGGAGGATTACGTCATTCAAAACTCGAAGACTCTATGTACCGTTATTTTATGACAATGTGAGAAATATACATACATTTACGCAGATATTCATTATTTAATTTCTTCAAATATAATGCAGGACTCTAACAATTTATGGCAACAGTTTGAAAAGTGAACCGACATTTATCCGTCCGACGCAAAATGCCAAAACGAAACTAATAGTCCTTCGGGATTCAAATCTCTTTGGACTAAAAAAAAAAAAAAAAAAAAATCTGAAATGTTTCAGATTTTAAATTACGTCCAAAGGGGCGTTTTTTAACATTTTGTATGTTACTTTCTTTATTAAATATCATGTTCCTCGCACTTAAACCATAAGATCCAGTGCAACAGCAATATCGCAAAATAGTTTTAAAACGAGCATATCTTTAGAATTTCAGATACAGAGACTCACGCGCTGGAGGTAAAAATGTTTTTTCTGCACAACGTTGCCATTGCTCGCTTTGAAATCCTTGAGTTTGTTAATCAAAAATTCGTCAAAGTTTTAAAAAATAGGAAATCGATCATAAAACAAATTTCAAATTTCAAATTTGGTTTTCCACATGCTCATATTCGTTGGAGGATTACGTTATTCAAAATTCGATGAATCTATGTACCGTTGTTTTATCACAATACGAGAAATATACATACATTTACGCAGATTTTCATTATTTAATTTCTTCAAATATAATGCAGGACTCTAACATTTTATGGCAACAGTTTAAAAAGTGAACCGACATTTATCCGACCGACGCAAAATGCCAAAACGAAACTAATAGTCCTTCGGGATTCAAATCCCTTTGGTAAAATCTGAAATGTTTCAGATTTTAAATTACGTCCAAAGGGGCGTTTTTTATCATTTTGTGTGTTAGCTTTGTTTATTAAATATCATGTTCCTCGCACTTAAACCATAAGATTCAGTGCAACAGCAATATCGCAAAATAGTTTTAAAACGAGCATATCTTTAGAATTTCCGATACAGAGACTCACGCGCTGGAGATAAAAATGTTTTTTCTGCACAACGTTGCCATTGCTCGCTTTGAAATCCTTGAGTTTGTTAATCAAAAATTCGTCAAAATTTTAAAAAATAGGAAATCGATCATAAAACAAAATTCAAATTTCAAATTTGGTTTTTCACATGCTCATATTCGTTGGAGGATTACGTTAATCAAAATTCGATGACTCTATGTACCGTTGTTTTATCACAATACGAGAAATATACATACATTTATGCAGATTTTTCATTATTTAATTTCTTCAAATATAATGCAGGACTCTAACGTTTTATGGCAACAGTTTGAAAAGTGAACCGACATTTATCCGTCCGACGCAAAATGCCAAAACGAAACTAATAGTCCTTCGGGATTCAAATCTCTTTGGACTAAAAAAAAAAAAAAAATCTGAAATGTTTCAGATTTTAAATTACGTCCAAAGGGGCGTTTTTTAACATTTTGCAGTTACTTTCTTTATTAAATATCATGTTCCTCGCACTTAAAACATAAGATTCTGTGCAACAGCAATATCGCAAAATAGTTTTGAAACGAGCATATCTTTAGAATTTCCGATACAGAGACTCACGCGCTGGAGATAAAAATGTTTTTTCTGCACAACGTTGCCATTGCTCGCTTTGAAATCCTTAAGCTTGTTAATCAAAAATTCGTCAAAGTTTTAAAAAATAGGAAATCGATCATAAAACAAATTTCAAATTTGGTCTTCCACATGCTCATATTCGTTGGAGGATTACGTTATTCAAAATTCGATGACTCTATGTACCGTTATTTTATGACAATGTGAGAAATATACATACATTTACGCAGATTTTCATTATTTAATTTCTTCAAATATAATGCAGGACTCTAACATTTTATGGCAACAGTTTGAAAAGTGAACCGACATTTATCCGACCGACGCAAAATGCCAAAACGAAACTAATAGTCCTTCGGGATTCAAATCCCTTTGGACTAAAAAAAAAAAAAAAAAAAAAAAAAAAAAATCTGAAATTAAGACACAATAACACGCCGAATAAATACTAATTCAGAAGTCAAACAACAAACGCAATTTTGTTGTTTGACTTCTGAATTAGTATTTATTCGGCATGTCATTTGCGGTTTTGCAGGTGAAGATGGTGGTTCGGTAAAACCATCGAAACTAGTCCTGTGAAAATTTTGTGGATTGACGCTGATTTTTGTTGTTTGACTTCTGAATTAGTAAAATCTGAAATGTTTCAGATTTTAAATTACGTCCAAAGGGGCGTTTTTTAACATTTTGTGTGTTACCTTTCTTTATTAAATATCATGTTCCTCGCACTTAAAGCATAAGATCCAGTGCAACAGCAATATCGCAAAATAATTTTAAAACGAGCATATCTTTAGAATTTCCGATACAGAGACTCACGCGGTGGAGATAAAAATGTTTTTTCTGCACAACGTTGGCATTGCTCGCTTTGAAATCCTTGAGTTTGTTAATCAAAAATTCGTCAAAGTTTTAAAAAGTAGGAAATCGATCATAAAACAAATTTCAAATTTCAAATTTGGTTTTCCACATGCCTATATTCGTTGGACGATTATGTTATTCAAAATTCGATGACTCTATGTACCGTTGTTTTATCACAATACGAGAAATATACATAGATTTATGCAGATTTTTCATTATTTAATTTCTTCAAATATAATGCAGGACTCTAACATTTCATGGCAACACTTTTAAAAGTGAACCGACATTTATGAGTCCGACGCAAAATGCCAAAACTAAACTAATAATCCTTCGGGATTCAAATCCCTTTGGACTAAAAAAAAAAAAAAATCTGAAATATTTCAGATTTTAAATTATATCCAAAGGGGCGTTTTTTAACATTTTGTATATTACCTTTCTTTATTAAATATCATGTTCCTCGCACTTAAAGCATAAGATCCAGTGCAACAGCAATATCGCAAAATAGTTTTAAAACGAGCATATCTTTAGAATTTCCGATACAGAGACTCACGCGCTGGAGATAAAAATGTTTTTTCTGCACAACGTTGCCACTGCTCGCTTTGAAATCCTTGAATTTGTTAATCAAAGATTCGTCAAAGTTTTAAAAAATTGGAAATCGATCAAAAAACAAATTTCAAATTTGGTCTTCCACATGCTCATATTCGTTGGAGGATTACGTCATTCAAAACTCGAAGACTCTATGTACCGTTATTTTATGACAATGTGAGAAATATACATACATTTACGCAGATATTCATTATTTAATTTCTTCAAATATAATGCAGGACTCTAACAATTTATGGCAACAGTTTGAAAAGTGAACCGACATTTATCCGTCCGACGCAAAATGCCAAAACGAAACTAATAGTCCTTCGGGATTCAAATCTCTTTGGACTAAAAAAAAAAAAAAAAAAAAAATCTGAAATGTTTCAGATTTTAAATTACGTCCAAAGGGGCGTTTTTTAACATTTTGTATGTTACTTTCTTTATTAAATATCATGTTCCTCGCACTTAAACCATAAGATCCAGTGCAACAGCAATATCGCAAAATAGTTTTAAAACGAGCATATCTTTAGAATTTCAGATACAGAGACTCACGCGCTGGAGGTAAAAATGTTTTTTCTGCACAACGTTGCCATTGCTCGCTTTGAAATCCTTGAGTTTGTTAATCAAAAATTCGTCAAAGTTTTAAAAAATAGGAAATCGATCATAAAACAAATTTCAAATTTCAAATTTGGTTTTCCACATGCTCATATTCGTTGGAGGATTACGTTATTCAAAATTCGATGAATCTATGTACCGTTGTTTTATCACAATACGAGAAATATACATACATTTACGCAGATTTTCATTATTTAATTTCTTCAAATATAATGCAGGACTCTAACATTTTATGGCAACAGTTTAAAAAGTGAACCGACATTTATCCGACCGACGCAAAATGCCAAAACGAAACTAATAGTCCTTCGGGATTCAAATCCCTTTGGTAAAATCTGAAATGTTTCAGATTTTAAATTACGTCCAAAGGGGCGTTTTTTATCATTTTGTGTGTTAGCTTTGTTTATTAAATATCATGTTCCTCGCACTGAAACCATAAGATCCAGTGCAACAGCAATATCGCAAAATAGTTTTAAAACGAGCATACCTTTAGAATTTCCGATACAGAGACTCACGCGCTGGAGATAAAAATGTTTTTTCTGCACAACTTTGCCATTGCTCGCTTTGAAATACTTAAGTTTGTTAATCAAAAATTCGTCAATTTTTAAAAAATAAGAAATCGATCATAAAACAAATTTCAAATTTCAAATTTGGTCTTCCACATGCTCATATTCGTTGGAGGATTACGTTATTCAAAATTCGATGACTCTATGTACCGTTATTTTATGACAATGTGAGAAATATACATACATTTACGCAGATTTTCATTATTTAATTTCTTCAAATATAATGCAGGACTCTAACATTTTATGGCAACAGTTTGAAAAGTGAACCGACATTTATCCGACGGACGCAAAATGCCAAAACGAAACTAATAGTCCTTCGGGATTCAAATCCCTTTGGACTAAAAAAAAAAATAAAAAACAAAACAAAAAAAAAAAATTCTGAAATGTTTCAGATTTTAAATTACGTCCAAAGGGGCGTTTTTTTAACATTTTGTGTGTTACCTTTCTTTATTAAATATCATGTTCCTCGCACTTAAACCATAAGATCCAGTGCAACAGCAATATCGCAAAATAATTTTAAAACGAGCATATCTTTAGAATTTCCGATACAGAGACTCACGCGGTGGAGATAAAAATGTTTTTTCTGGACAACGTTGGCATTGCTCGCTTTGAAATCCTTGAGTTTGTTAATCAAAAATTCGTCAAAGTTTTAAAAAGTAGGAAATCGATCATAAAACAATTTCAAATTTCAAATTTGGTTTTCCACATGCCTATATTCGTTGGACGATTATGTTATTCAAAATTCGATGACTCTATGTACCGTTGTTTTATCACAATACGAGAAATATACATAGATTTATGCAGATTTTTCATTATTTAATTTCTTCAAATATAATGCAGGACTCTAACATTTCATGGCAACACTTTTAAAAGTGAACCGACATTTATGAGTCCGACGCAAAATGCCAAAACTAAACTAATAATCCTTCGGGATTCAAATCCCTTTGGACTAAAAAAAAAAAAAAAAAATCTGAAATATTTCAGATTTTAAATTATATCCAAAGGGGCGTTTTTTAACATTTTGTATATTACCTTTCTTTATTAAATATCATGTTCCTCGCACTTAAAGCATAAGATCCAGTGCAACAGCAATATCGCAAAATAGTTTTAAAACGAGCATATCTTTAGAATTTCCGATACAGAGACTCACGCGCTGGAGATAAAAATGTTTTTTCTGCACAACGTTGCCACTGCTCGCTTTGAAATCCTTGAATTTGTTAATCAAAGATTCGTCAAAGTTTTAAAAAATTGGAAATCGATCAAAAAACAAATTTCAAATTTGGTCTTCCACATGCTCATATTCGTTGGAGGATTACGTCATTCAAAACTCGAAGACTCTATGTACCGTTATTTTATGACAATGTGAGAAATATACATACATTTACGCAGATATTCATTATTTAATTTCTTCAAATATAATGCAGGACTCTAACAATTTATGGCAACAGTTTGAAAAGTGAACCGACATTTATCCGTCCGACGCAAAATGCCAAAACGAAACTAATAGTCCTTCGGGATTCAAATCTCTTTGGACTAAAAAAAAAAAAAAAAAAAAAAATCTGAAATGTTTCAGATTTTAAATTACGTCCAAAGGGGCGTTTTTTAACATTTTGTATGTTACTTTCTTTATTAAATATCATGTTCCTCGCACTTAAACCATAAGATCCAGTGCAACAGCAATATCGCAAAATAGTTTTAAAACGAGCATATCTTTAGAATTTCAGATACAGAGACTCACGCGCTGGAGGTAAAAATGTTTTTTCTGCACAACGTTGCCATTGCTCGCTTTGAAATCCTTGAGTTTGTTAATCAAAAATTCGTCAAAGTTTTAAAAAATAGGAAATCGATCATAAAACAAATTTCAAATTTCAAATTTGGTTTTCCACATGCTCATATTCGTTGGAGGATTACGTTATTCAAAATTCGATGAATCTATGTACCGTTGTTTTATCACAATACGAGAAATATACATACATTTACGCAGATTTTCATTATTTAATTTCTTCAAATATAATGCAGGACTCTAACATTTTATGGCAACAGTTTAAAAAGTGAACCGACATTTATCCGACCGACGCAAAATGCCAAAACGAAACTAATAGTCCTTCGGGATTCAAATCCCTTTGGTAAAATCTGAAATGTTTCAGATTTTAAATTACGTCCAAAGGGGCGTTTTTTATCATTTTGTGTGTTAGCTTTGTTTATTAAATATCATGTTCCTCGCACTGAAACCATAAGATCCAGTGCAACAGCAATATCGCAAAATAGTTTTAAAACGAGCATACCTTTAGAATTTCCGATACAGAGACTCACGCGCTGGAGATAAAAATGTTTTTTCTGCACAACTTTGCCATTGCTCGCTTTGAAATACTTAAGTTTGTTAATCAAAAATTCGTCAATTTTTAAAAAATAAGAAATCGATCATAAAACAAATTTCAAATTTCAAATTTGGTCTTCCACATGCTCATATTCGTTGGAGGATTACGTTATTCAAAATTCGATGACTCTATGTACCGTTATTTTATGACAATGTGAGAAATATACATACATTTACGCAGATTTTCATTATTTAATTTCTTCAAATATAATGCAGGACTCTAACATTTTATGGCAACAGTTTGAAAAGTGAACCGACATTTATCCGACGGACGCAAAATGCCAAAACGAAACTAATAGTCCTTCGGGATTCAAATCCCTTTGGACTAAAAAAAAAAATAAAAAACAAAACAAAAAAAAAAAATTCTGAAATGTTTCAGATTTTAAATTACGTCCAAAGGGGCGTTTTTTTAACATTTTGTGTGTTACCTTTCTTTATTAAATATCATGTTCCTCGCACTTAAACCATAAGATCCAGTGCAACAGCAATATCGCAAAATAATTTTAAAACGAGCATATCTTTAGAATTTCCGATACAGAGACTCACGCGGTGGAGATAAAAATGTTTTTTCTGCACAACGTTGGCATTGCTCGCTTTGAAATCCTTGAGTTTGTTAATCAAAAATTCGTCAAAGTTTTAAAAAGTAGGAAATCGATCATAAAACAATTTCAAATTTCAAATTTGGTTTTCCACATGCCTATATTCGTTGGACGATTATGTTATTCAAAATTCGATGACTCTATGTACCGTTGTTTTATCACAATACGAGAAATATACATAGATTTATGCAGATTTTTCATTATTTAATTTCTTCAAATATAATGCAGGACTCTAACATTTCATGGCAACACTTTTAAAAGTGAACCGACATTTATGAGTCCGACGCAAAATGCCAAAACTAAACTAATAATCCTTCGGGATTCAAATCCCTTTGGACTAAAAAAAAAAAAAAAAAATCTGAAATATTTCAGATTTTAAATTATATCCAAAGGGGCGTTTTTTAACATTTTGTATATTACCTTTCTTTATTAAATATCATGTTCCTCGCACTTAAAGCATAAGATCCAGTGCAACAGCAATATCGCAAAATAGTTTTAAAACGAGCATATCTTTAGAATTTCCGATACAGAGACTCACGCGCTGGAGATAAAAATGTTTTTTCTGCACAACGTTGCCACTGCTCGCTTTGAAATCCTTGAATTTGTTAATCAAAGATTCGTCAAAGTTTTAAAAAATTGGAAATCGATCAAAAAACAAATTTCAAATTTGGTCTTCCACATGCTCATATTCGTTGGAGGATTACGTCATTCAAAACTCGAAGACTCTATGTACCGTTATTTTATGACAATGTGAGAAATATACATACATTTACGCAGATATTCATTATTTAATTTCTTCAAATATAATGCAGGACTCTAACAATTTATGGCAACAGTTTGAAAAGTGAACCGACATTTATCCGTCCGACGCAAAATGCCAAAACGAAACTAATAGTCCTTCGGGATTCAAATCTCTTTGGACTAAAAAAAAAAAAAAAAAAAAAATCTGAAATGTTTCAGATTTTAAATTACGTCCAAAGGGGCGTTTTTTAACATTTTGTATGTTACTTTCTTTATTAAATATCATGTTCCTCGCACTTAAACCATAAGATCCAGTGCAACAGCAATATCGCAAAATAGTTTTAAAACGAGCATATCTTTAGAATTTCAGATACAGAGACTCACGCGCTGGAGGTAAAAATGTTTTTTTCTGCACAACGTTGCCATTGCTCGCTTTGAAATCCTTGAGTTTGTTAATCAAAAATTCGTCAAAGTTTTAAAAAATAGGAAATCGATCATAAAACAAATTTCAAATTTCAAATTTGGTTTTCCACATGCTCATATTCGTTGGAGGATTACGTTATTCAAAATTCGATGAATCTATGTACCGTTGTTTTATCACAATACGAGAAATATACATACATTTACGCAGATTTTCATTATTTAATTTCTTCAAATATAATGCAGGAATCTAACATTTTATGGCAACAGTTTAAAAAGTGAACCGACATTTATCCGACCGACGCAAAATGCCAAAACGAAACTAATAGTCCTTCGGGATTCAAATCCCTTTGGTAAAATCTGAAATGTTTCAGATTTTAAATTACGTCCAAAGGGGCGTTTTTTATCATTTTGTGTGTTAGCTTTGTTTATTAAATATCATGTTCCTCGCACTGAAACCATAAGATCCAGTGCAACAGCAATATCGCAAAATAGTTTTAAAACGAGCATACCTTTAGAATTTCCGATACAGAGACTCACGCGCTGGAGATAAAAATGTTTTTTCTGCACAACTTTGCCATTGCTCGCTTTGAAATACTTAAGTTTGTTAATCAAAAATTCGTCAATTTTTAAAAAATAAGAAATCGATCATAAAACAAATTTCAAATTTCAAATTTGGTCTTCCACATGCTCATATTCGTTGGAGGATTACGTTATTCAAAATTCGATGACTCTATGTACCGTTATTTTATGACAATGTGAGAAATATACATACATTTACGCAGATTTTCATTATTTAATTTCTTCAAATATAATGCAGGACTCTAACATTTTATGGCAACAGTTTGAAAAGTGAACCGACATTTATCCGACGGACGCAAAATGCCAAAACGAAACTAATAGTCCTTCGGGATTCAAATCCCTTTGGACTAAAAAAAAAAATAAAAAACAAAACAAAAAAAAAAAAATTCTGAAATGTTTCAGATTTTAAATTACGTCCAAAGGGGCGTTTTTTTAACATTTTGTGTGTTACCTTTCTTTATTAAATATCATGTTCCTCGCACTTAAACCATAAGATCCAGTGCAACAGCAATATCGCAAAATAGTTTTAAAACGAGCATACCTTTAGAATTTCCGATACAGAGACTCACGCGCTGGAGATAAAAATGTTTTTTCTGCACAACTTTGCCATTGCTCGCTTTGAAATACTTAAGTTTGTTAATCAAAAATTCGTCAATTTTTAAAAAATAAGAAATCGATCATAAAACAAATTTCAAATTTCAAATTTGGTCTTCCACATGCTCATATTCGTTGGAGGATTACGTTATTCAAAATTCGATGACTCTATGTACCGTTATTTTATGACAATGTGAGAAATATACATACATTTACGCAGATTTTCATTATTTAATTTCTTCAAATATAATGCAGGACTCTAACATTTTATGGCAACAGTTTGAAAAGTGAAGCGACATTTATGAGTCCGACGCAAAATGCCAAAACGAAACTAATAATCCTTCGGGATTCCAATCCCTTTAGACTAAAAAAAAAAAAAAAAATCTGAAATGTTTCAGCTTTTAAATTATGTCCAAAGGGGCGTTTTTTAACATTTTGTATATTATCTTTCTTTATTAAATATCATGTTCCTCGCACTTAAAGCATAAGATCCAGTGCAACAGCAATATCGCAAAATAGTTTTAAAACGAGCATACCTTTAGAATTTCCGATACAGAGACTCACGCGCTGGAGATAAAAATGTTTTTTCTGCACAACTTTGCCATTTCTCGCTTTGAAATCCTTGAGTTTGTTAATTAAAAATTAGTCAAAGTTTTAAAAAATAGGAAATCGATCATAAAACAAATTCAAATTTCAAATTTCGTCTTCCACATGCTCATATTCGTTGGAGGATTACGTTATTCAAAATTCGATGACTCTATGTACCGTTATTTTATGACATTGCGACAAATATACATACATTTACGCAGATTTTCATTATTTAATTTCTTCAAATATAATGCAGGACTCTAACATTTTATGGCAACAGTTTGAAAAGTGAACCGACATTTATCCGTCCGACGCAAAATGCCAAAACGAAACTAATAGTCCTTCGGGATTCAAATCTCTTTGGACTAAAAAAAAAAAAAAAATCTGAAATGTTTCAGATTTTAAATTACGTCCAAAGGGGCGTTTCTTAACATTTTGTATGTTACTTTCTTTATTAAATATCATTTTCCTCGCACTTAAACCATAAATTCCAGTGCAACAGCAATATCGCAAAATAATTTTAAAACGAGCATATTTTTAGAATTTCCGATACAGAGACTCACGCGCTGGAGATAAAAATGTTTTTTCTGCACAACGTTGCCATTGCTCGCTTTGAAATCCTTGAGCTTGTTAATCAAAAATTCGTCAAAGTTTTAAAAAATAGGAAATCGATCATAAAAACAAATTTCAAATTTGGTCTTCCACATGCTCATATTCGTTGGAGGATTACGTTATTCAAAATTCGATGACTCTATGTACCGTTATTTTATGACAATGTGAGAAATATACATACATTTACGCAGATTTTCATTATTTAATTTCTTCAAATATAATGCAGGACTCTAACCTTTTGTGGCAACACTTTGAAAAGTGAACCGACATTTATGAGTCCGACGCAAAATGCCAAAACGAAACTAATAGTCCTTCGGGATTCAAATCCCTTTGGACTAAAAAAAAAAAAAAAAAAAAAAAAAAAACAAAACAAAAAAAAATCTGAAATGTTTCAGATTTTAAATTACGTCCAAAGGGGCGTTTTTTAACATTTTGTGTGTTACCTTTCTTTATTAAATATCATGTTCCTCGCAATTAAACCATAAGATCCAGTGCAACAGCAATATTGCAAAATAGTTTTAAAACGAGCATACCTTTAGAATTTCCGATACAGAGTCTCACGCGCTGGAGATAAAAATGTTTTTTCTGCACAACGTTGCCATTGCTCGCTTTGAAATCCTTGAGTTTGTTAATCAAAAATTCGTCAAAGTTTTAAAAAATAGGAAATCGATCATAAAACAAAATTCAAATTTCAAATTTGGTTATCCACATGCTCATATTCGTTGGAGGATTACGTTAATCAAAATTCGATGACTCTATGTACCGTTGTTTTATCACAATACGAGAAATATACATACATTTATGCAGATTTTTCATTATTTAATTTCTTCAAATATAATGCAGGACTCTAGCCTTTTGTGGCAACACTTTGAAAAGTGAACCGACATTTATGAGTCCGACGCAAAATGCCAAAACGAAACTAATAATCCTTCGGGATTCAAATCCCTTTGGACTAAAAACGAGTAAAGACTCGTTTCGATTCGTACCTTTGACATTTGGAGCTCCAAAATAAAAAAAAAAAAAAAAAAAAAAAAAAAAAAAATCTGAAATGTTTCAGATTTTAAATTACGTCCAAACGGGCGTTTTTTAACATTTTGTATGTTACTTTCTTTATTAAATATCATGTTCCTCGCACTTAAACCATAAGATCCAGTGCAACAGCAATATCGCAAAATAGTTTTAAAACGAGCATACCTTTAGAATTTCCGATACAGAGACTCACGCGCTGGAGATAAAAATGTTTTTTCTGCACAACTTTGCCATTGCTCGCTTTGAAATACTTAAGTTTGTTAATCAAAAATTCGTCAATTTTTAAAAAATAAGAAATCGATCATAAAACAAATTTCAAATTTCAAATTTGGTCTTCCACATGCTCATATTCGTTGGAGGATTACGTTATTCAAAATTCGATGACTCTATGTACCGTTATTTTATGACAATGTGAGAAATATACATACATTTACGCAGATTTTCATTATTTAATTTCTTCAAATATAATGCAGGACTCTAACATTTTATGGCAACAGTTTGAAAAGTGAACCGACATTTATCCGACGGACGCAAAATGCCAAAACGAAACTAATAGTCCTTCGGGATTCAAATCCCTTTGGACTAAAAAAAAAAATAAAAAACAAAACAAAAAAAAAAAATCTGAAATGTT
Organism: Stegodyphus dumicola; assembly: GCF_044657685.1. NCBI lineage: Eukaryota > Metazoa > Arthropoda > Arachnida > Araneae > Eresidae > Stegodyphus > Stegodyphus dumicola. The sequence continues at coordinate 4,305,000 of NC_140778.1, read as the reverse complement.
TCAGATTTTAAATTACGTCCAAAGGGGCGTTTTTTTAACATTTTGTGTGTTACCTTTCTTTATTAAATATCATGTTCCTCGCACTTAAACCATAAGATCCAGTGCAACAGCAATATCGCAAAATAGTTTTAAAACGAGCATACCTTTAGAATTTCCGATACAGAGACTCACGCGCTGGAGATAAAAATGTTTTTTCTGCACAACTTTGCCATTGCTCGCTTTGAAATACTTAAGTTTGTTAATCAAAAATTCGTCAATTTTTAAAAAATAAGAAATCGATCATAAAACAAATTTCAAATTTCAAATTTGGTCTTCCACATGCTCATATTCGTTGGAGGATTACGTTATTCAAAATTCGATGACTCTATGTACCGTTATTTTATGACAATGTAAGAAATATACATACATTTACGCAGATTTTCATTATTTAATTTCTTCAAATATAATGCAGGACTCTAACATTTTATGGCAACAGTTTGAAAGTGAAGCGACATTTATGAGTCCGACGGAAAATGCCAAAACGAAACTAATAATCCTTCGGGATTCCAATCCCTTTGGACTAAAAAAAAAAAAAAAAAATCTGAAATGTTTCAGCTTTTAAATTATGTCCAAAGGGGCGTTTTTTAACATTTTGTATATTATCTTTCTTTATTAAATATCATGTTCCTCGCACTTAAAGCATAAGATCCAGTGCAACAGCAATATCGCAAAATAGTTTTAAAACGAGCATACCTTTAGAATTTCCGATACAGAGACTCACGCGCTGGAGATAAAAATGTTTTTTCTGCACAACTTTGCCATTTCTCGCTTTGAAATCCTTGAGTTTGTTAATTAAAAATTAGTCAAAGTTTTAAAAAATAGGAAATCGATCATAAAACAAATTTCAAATTTCAAATTTGGTCTTCCACATGCTCATATTCGTTGGAGGATTACGTTATTCAAAATTCGATGACTCTATGTACCGTTATTTTATGACATTGCGACAAATATACATACATTTACGCAGATTTTCATTATTTAATTTCTTCAAATATAATGCAGGACTCTAACATTTTATGGCAACAGTTTGAAAAGTGAACCTACATTTATCCGTCCGACGCAAAATGCCAAAACGAAACTAATAGTCCTTCCGGATTCAAATCTCTTTGGACTAAAAAAAAAAAAAATCTGAAATGTTTCAGATTTTAAATTACGTCCAAAGGGGCGTTTCTTAACATTTTGTATGTTACTTTCTTGATTAAATATCATTTTCCTCGCACTTAAACCATAAAATCCAGTGCAACAGCAATATCGCAAAATAATTTTAAAACGAGCATATTTTTAGAATTTCCGATACAGAGACTCACGCGCTGGAGATAAAAATGTTTTTTCTGCACAACGTTGCCATTGCTCGCTTTGAAATCCTTGAGCTTGTTAATCAAAAATTCTTCAAAGTTTTAAAAAATAGGAAATCGATCATAAAAACAAATTTCAAATTTGGTCTTCCACATGCTCATATTCGTTGGAGGATTACGTTATTCAAAATTCGATGACTCTATGTACCGTTATTTTATGACAATGTGAGAAATATACATACATTTACGCAGATTTTCATTATTTAATTTCTTCAAATATAATGCAGGACTCTAACCTTTTGTGGCAACACTTTGAAAAGTGAACCGACATTTATGAGTCCGACGCAAAATGCCAAAACGAAACTAATAGTCCTTCGGGATTCAAATCCCTTTGGACTAAAAAAAAAAAAAAAAAAAAAAAAAAAAAAAAAAAAAAAATCTGAAATGTTTCAGATTTTAAATTACGTCCAAAGGGGCGTTTTTTAACATTTTGTGTGTTACCTTTCTTTATTAAATATCATGTTCCTCGCAATTAAACCATAAGATCCAGTGCAACAGCAATATTGCAAAATAGTTTTAAAACGAGCATACCTTTAGAATTTCCGATACAGAGTCTCACGCGCTGGAGATAAAAATGTTTTTTCTGCACAACGTTGCCATTGCTCGCTTTGAAATCCTTGAGTTTGTTAATCAAAAATTCGTCAAAGTTTTAAAAAATAGGAAATCGATCATAAAACAAAATTCAAATTTCAAATTTGGTTATCCACATGCTCATATTCGTTGGAGGATTACGTTAATCAAAATTCGATGACTCTATGTACCGTTGTTTTATCACAATACGAGAAATATACATACATTTATGCAGATTTTTCATTATTTAATTTCTTCAAATATAATGCAGGACTCTAGCCTTTTGTGGCAACACTTTGAAAAGTGAACCGACATTTATGAGTCCGACGCAAAATGCCAAAACGAAACTAATAGTCCTTCGGGATTCAAATCCCTTTGGACTAAAAACGAGTAAAGACTCGTTTCGATTCGTACCTTTGACATTTGGAGCTCCAAAATAAAAAAAAAAAAAAAAAAAAAAAAATCTGAAATGTTTCAGATTTTAAATTACGTCCAAAGGGGCGTTTTTTAACATTTTGTATGTTACTTTCTTTATTAAATATCATGTTCCTCGCACTTAAAACAGAAGATTCAGTGCAACAGCAATATCGCAAAATAGTTTTAAAACGAGCATATCTTTAGAATTTCCGATACAGAGACTCACGCGCTGGAGATAAAAATGTTTTTTCTGCACAACTTTGCCATTGCTCGCTTTGAAATACTTAAGTTTGTTAATCAAAAATTCGTCAATTTTTAAAAAATAAGAAATCGATCATAAAACAAATTTCAAATTTCAAATTTGGTCTTCCACATGCTCATATTCGTTGGAGGATTACGTTATTCAAAATTCGATGAATCTATGTACCGTTATTTTATGACAATGTGAGAAATATACATACAATTACGCAGGTTTTCATTATTTAATTTCTTCAAATATAATGCAGTACTCTAACATTTTATGGCAACAGTTTGAAAAGTGAAGCGACATTTATGAGTCCGACGCAAAATGCCAAAAGGAAACTAATAATCCTTCGGGATTCAAATCCCTTTGGACTAAAAAAAAAAAAAATCTGAAATGTTTCAGCTTTTAAATTACGTCCAAAGGGGCGTTTTTTAACATTTTGTATGTTACTTTCTTTATTAAATATCATGTTCCTCGCACTTAAAACAGAAGATTCAGTGCAACAGCAATATCGCAAAATAGTTTTAAAACGAGCATATCTTTAGAATTTCCGATACAGAGACTCACGCGCTGGAGATAAAAATGTTTTTTCTGCACAACTTTGCCATTGCTCGCTTTGAAATACTTAAGTTTGTTAATCAAAAATTCGTCAATTTTTAAAAAATAAGAAATCGATCATAAAACAAATTTCAAATTTCAAATTTGGTCTTCCACATGCTCATATTCGTTGGAGGATTACGTTATTCAAAATTCGATGACTCTATGTACCGTTATTTTATGACAATGTGAGAAATATACATACATTTACGCAGATTTTCATTATTTAATTTCTTCAAATATAATGCAGGACTCTAACATTTTATGGCAACAGTTTGAAAAGTGAACCGACATTTATCCGACGGACGCAAAATGCCAAAACGAAACTAATAGTCCTTCGGGATTCAAATCCCTTTGGACTAAAAAAAAAAATAAAAAACAAAACAAAAAAAAAATCTGAAATGTTTCAGATTTTAAATTACGTCCAAAGGGGCGTTTTTTTAACATTTTGTGTGTTACCTTTCTTTATTAAATATCATGTTCCTCGCACTTAAACCATAAGATCCAGTGCAACAGCAATATCGCAAAATAGTTTTAAAACGAGCATACCTTTAGAATTTCCGATACAGAGACTCACGCGCTGGAGATAAAAATGTTTTTTCTGCACAACTTTGCCATTGCTCGCTTTGAAATACTTAAGTTTGTTAATCAAAAATTCGTCAATTTTTAAAAAATAAGAAATCGATCATAAAACAAATTTCAAATTTCAAATTTGGTCTTCCACATGCTCATATTCGTTGGAGGATTACGTTATTCAAAATTCGATGACTCTATGTACCGTTATTTTATGACAATGTGAGAAATATACATACATTTACGCAGATTTTCATTATTTAATTTCTTCAAATATAATGCAGGACTCTAACATTTTATGGCAACAGTTTGAAAGTGAAGCGACATTTATGAGTCCGACGGAAAATGCCAAAACGAAACTAATAATCCTTCGGGATTCCAATCCCTTTGGACTAAAAAAAAAAAAAAAAAATCTGAAATGTTTCAGCTTTTAAATTATGTCCAAAGGGGCGTTTTTTAACATTTTGTATATTATCTTTCTTTATTAAATATCATGTTCCTCGCACTTAAAGCATAAGATCCAGTGCAACAGCAATATCGCAAAATAGTTTTAAAACGAGCATACCTTTAGAATTTCCGATACAGAGACTCACGCGCTGGAGATAAAAATGTTTTTTCTGCACAACTTTGCCATTTCTCGCTTTGAAATCCTTGAGTTTGTTAATTAAAAATTAGTCAAAGTTTTAAAAAATAGGAAATCGATCATAAAACAAATTTCAAATTTCAAATTTGGTCTTCCACATGCTCATATTCGTTGGAGGATTACGTTATTCAAAATTCGATGACTCTATGTACCGTTATTTTATGACATTGCGACAAATATACATACATTTACGCAGATTTTCATTATTTAATTTCTTCAAATATAATGCAGGACTCTAACATTTTATGGCAACAGTTTGAAAAGTGAACCTACATTTATCCGTCCGACGCAAAATGCCAAAACGAAACTAATAGTCCTTCCGGATTCAAATCTCTTTGGACTAAAAAAAAAAAAAAATCTGAAATGTTTCAGATTTTAAATTACGTCCAAAGGGGCGTTTCTTAACATTTTGTATGTTACTTTCTTGATTAAATATCATTTTCCTCGCACTTAAACCATAAAATCCAGTGCAACAGCAATATCGCAAAATAATTTTAAAACGAGCATATTTTTAGAATTTCCGATACAGAGACTCACGCGCTGGAGATAAAAATGTTTTTTCTGCACAACGTTGCCATTGCTCGCTTTGAAATCCTTGAGCTTGTTAATCAAAAATTCTTCAAAGTTTTAAAAAATAGGAAATCGATCATAAAAACAAATTTCAAATTTGGTCTTCCACATGCTCATATTCGTTGGAGGATTACGTTATTCAAAATTCGATGACTCTATGTACCGTTATTTTATGACAATGTGAGAAATATACATACATTTACGCAGATTTTCATTATTTAATTTCTTCAAATATAATGCAGGACTCTAACCTTTTGTGGCAACACTTTGAAAAGTGAACCGACATTTATGAGTCCGACGCAAAATGCCAAAACGAAACTAATAGTCCTTCGGGATTCAAATCCCTTTGGACTAAAAAAAAAAAAAAAAAAAAAAAAAAAAAAAAAAAAATCTGAAATGTTTCAGATTTTAAATTACGTCCAAAGGGGCGTTTTTTAACATTTTGTGTGTTACCTTTCTTTATTAAATATCATGTTCCTCGCAATTAAACCATAAGATCCAGTGCAACAGCAATATTGCAAAATAGTTTTAAAACGAGCATACCTTTAGAATTTCCGATACAGAGTCTCACGCGCTGGAGATAAAAATGTTTTTTCTGCACAACGTTGCCATTGCTCGCTTTGAAATCCTTGAGTTTGTTAATCAAAAATTCGTCAAAGTTTTAAAAAATAGGAAATCGATCATAAAACAAAATTCAAATTTCAAATTTGGTTATCCACATGCTCATATTCGTTGGAGGATTACGTTAATCAAAATTCGATGACTCTATGTACCGTTGTTTTATCACAATACGAGAAATATACATACATTTATGCAGATTTTTCATTATTTAATTTCTTCAAATATAATGCAGGACTCTAGCCTTTTGTGGCAACACTTTGAAAAGTGAACCGACATTTATGAGTCCGACGCAAAATGCCAAAACGAAACTAATAGTCCTTCGGGATTCAAATCCCTTTGGACTAAAAACGAGTAAAGACTCGTTTCGATTCGTACCTTTGACATTTGGAGCTCCAAAATAAAAAAAAAAAAAAAAAAAAAAAAATCTGAAATGTTTCAGATTTTAAATTACGTCCAAAGGGGCGTTTTTTAACATTTTGTATGTTACTTTCTTTATTAAATATCATGTTCCTCGCACTTAAAACAGAAGATTCAGTGCAACAGCAATATCGCAAAATAGTTTTAAAACGAGCATATCTTTAGAATTTCCGATACAGAGACTCACGCGCTGGAGATAAAAATGTTTTTTCTGCACAACTTTGCCATTGCTCGCTTTGAAATACTTAAGTTTGTTAATCAAAAATTCGTCAATTTTTAAAAAATAAGAAATCGATCATAAAACAAATTTCAAATTTCAAATTTGGTCTTCCACATGCTCATATTCGTTGGAGGATTACGTTATTCAAAATTCGATGAATCTATGTACCGTTATTTTATGACAATGTGAGAAATATACATACAATTACGCAGGTTTTCATTATTTAATTTCTTCAAATATAATGCAGTACTCTAACATTTTATGGCAACAGTTTGAAAAGTGAAGCGACATTTATGAGTCCGACGCAAAATGCCAAAAGGAAACTAATAATCCTTCGGGATTCAAATCCCTTTGGACTAAAAAAAAAAAAAATCTGAAATGTTTCAGCTTTTAAATTATGTCCAAAGGGGCGTTTTTTAACATTTTGTATATTATCTTTCTTTATTAAATATCATGTTCCTCGCACTTAAACCATAAGATCCAGGGCAACAGCAATATCGCAAAATAGTTTTAAAACGAGCATACCTTTAGAATTTCCGATACAGAGACTCACGCGCTGGAGATAAAAATGTTTTTTCTGCACAACTTTGCCATTGCTCGCTTTGAAATCCTTGAGTTTGTTAATTAAAAATTCGTCAAAGTTTTAAAAAATAGGAAATCGATCATAAAACAAATTTCAAATTTGGTCTTCCACATGCTCATATTCGTTGGAGGATTACGTTATTCAAAATTCGATGACTCTATGTACCGTTATTTTATGACAATGTGAGAAATATACATACATTTACGCAGATTTTCATTATTTAATTTCTTCAAATATAATGCAGGACTCTAACCTTTTGTGGCAACACTTTGAAAAGTGAACCGACATTTATGAGTCCGACGCAAAATGCCAAAACGAAACTAATAGTCCTTCGGGATTCAAATCCCTTTGGACTAAAAACGAGTAAAGACTCGTTTCGATTCGTACCTTTGACATTTGGAGCTCCAAAATAAAAAAAAAAAAAAAAAAACTGAAATGTTTCAGATTTTAAATTACGTCCAAAGGGGCGTTTTTTAACATTTTGTATGTTACTTTCTTTATTAAATATCATATTCCTCGCATATAAAACATAAGATTCAGTGCAACAGCAATATCGCAAAATAGATTTAAAACGAGCATACCTTTAGAATTTCCGATACAGAGTCTCACGCGCTGGAGATAAAAATGTTTTTTCTGCACAACGTTGCCATTGCTCGCTTTGAAATCCTTGAGTTTGTTAATCAAAAATTCGTCAAAGTATTAAAAAATAGGAAATCGATCATAAAACAAATTTCAAATTTGGTCTTCCACATGCTTATATTCGTTGGAGGATTACGTTATTCAAAATTCGATGACTCTATGTACCGTTATTTTACGACAATGTGAGAAATATACATACATTTACGCAGATTTTCATTATTTAATTTCTTCAAATATAATGCAGGACTCTAACATTTCATGGCAACAGTTTGAAAAGTGAAGCGACATTTATGAGTCCGACGCAAAATGCCAAAACTAAACTAATAATCCTTCGGGATTCAAATCCCTTTGGACTAAAAAAAAAAAAATCTGAAATGTTTCAGATTTTAAATTATGTCCAAAGGGGCGTTTTTTAACATTTTGTATATTACCTTTCTTTATTAAATATCATCTTCCTCGCACTTAAACCATAAGATCCAGTGCAACAGCAATATCGAAAATAGTTTTAAAACGAGCATACCTTTAGAATTTCCGATACAGAGACTCACGCGCTGGAGATAAAAATGTTTTTTCTGCACAACTTTGCCATTGCTCGCTTTGAAATACTTAAGTTTGTTAATCAGAAATTCGTCAAAGTTTTAAAAAATAGGAAATCGATCATAAAACAAATTTCAAATTTCAAATTTGGTCTTCCACATGCTCATATTCGTTGGAGGATTACGTTATTCAAAATTCGATGACTCTATGTACCGTTATTTTGTGACAATGTGAGAAATATACATACATTTACGCAGATTATCATTATTTAATTTCTTCAAATATAATGCAGGACTCTAACATTTTATGGCAACAGCTTCAAAAGTGAACCGACATTTATCCGACCGACGCAAAATGTCAAAACGAAACTAGTAGTCCTTCGGGATTCAAATCCTTTTGGACTAAAAAAAAAAAAAAAATAAAAAAAAAAAAAAAAAAAAAAAAAAAAATCTGAAATGTTTCAGATTTTAAATTACGTCCAAAGGGGCGTTTTTTAACATTTTGTGTGTTACCTTTCTTTATTAAATATCATGTTCCTCGCAATTAAACCATAAGATCCAGTGCAACAGCAATATCGCAAAATAGTTTTAAACGAGCATATCTTTAGAATTTCCTATACAGAGACTCACGCGCTGGAGATAAAAATGTTTTTTCTGCACAACGTTGCCACTGCTCGCTTTGAAATCCTTGAGTTTGTTAATCAAAAATTCGTCAAAGTTTTAAAAAATAGGAAATCGATCATAAAACAAATTTCATATTTCAAATTTGGTTTTCCACATGCCTGTATTCGTTGGAGGATTACGTTATTCAAAATTCGATGACTCTATGTACCGTTGTTTTATCACAATACGAGAAAACTACATACATTTATGCAGATTTTTCATTATTTAATTTCTTCAAATATAATGCAGGACTGTAATCTTTTTTGGCAACACTTTCAAAAGTGAACCGACATTTATGAGTCCGAAGCAAAATGCCAAAACGAAACTAATAGTCCTTCGGGATTCAAATCCCTTTGGACTAAAAACGAGTAAAGACTCGTTTCGATTCGTACCTTTGACATTTAGAGCTCCAAAATTAAAAAAAAAAAAAAAAAAAAAAAAAAAAAAAATCCGAAATGTTTCAGATTTTAAATTACGTCCAAAGGGGCGTTTTTTAACATTTTGTATGTTACTTTCTTTATTAAATATCATGTTCCTCGCACATTAAACATAAGATTCAGTGCAACAGCTATATCGCAAAATAGTTTTAAAACGAGCATATCTTTAGAATTTCCGATACAGAGACTCACGCGCTGGAGATAAAAATGTTTTTCTGCACAACGTTGCCATTGCACGCTTTGAAATCCTTGAGCTTGTTAATCAAAAATTCGTCAAAGTTTTAAAAAATAGGAAATCGATCAATAAACAAATTTCAAATTTGGTCTTCCACATGCTCATATTCGTTGGAGGATTACGTTATTCAAAATTCGATGAGTCTATGTACCGTTATTTTATGACAATGTGAGAAATATACATACATTTACGCAGATTTTCATTATTTAATTTCTTCAAATATAATGCAGGACTCTAACATTTCATGGCAACAGTTTGAAAAGTGAAGCGACATTTATGAGTCCGACGCAAAATGCCAAAACTAAACTAATAATCCTTCGGGATTCAAATCCCTTTGGACTAAAAAAAAAAATCTGAAATGTTTCAGATTTTAAATTATGTCCAAAGGGGCGTTTTTTAACATTTTGTATATTACCTTTCTTTATTAAATATCATGTTCCTCGCACTTAAACCATAAGATCCAGTGCAACAGCAATATCGCAAAATAGTTTTAAAACGAGCATACCTTTAGAATTTCCGATACAGACACTCACGCGCTGGAGATAAAAATGTTTTTTCTGCACAACTTTGCCATTGCTCGCTTTGAAATACTTAAGTTTGTTAATCAGAAATTCGTCAAAGTTTTAAAAAATAGGAAATCGATCATAAAACAAATTTCAAATTTCAAATTTGGTCTTCCACATGCTCATATTCGTTGGAGGATTACGTTATTCAAAATTCGATGACTCTATGTACCGTTATTTTATGACAATGTGAGAAATACACATACATTTACGCAGATTATCATTATTTAATTTCTTCAAATATAATGCAGGACTCTAACATTTTATGGCAACAGTTTGAAAAGTGAACCGACATTTATCCGACCGACGCAAAATGTCAAAACGAAACTAATAGTCCTTCGGGATTCAAATCCCTTTGGACTAAAAAAAAAAAATAAAAAACAAAACAAAAAAAAAAAATCTGAAATGTTTCAGATTTTAAATTACGTCCAAAGGGGCGTTTTTTAACATTTTGTGTGTTACCTTTCTTTATTAAATATCATGTTCCTCGCAATTAAACCATAAGATCCAGTGCAACAGCAATATCGCAAAATAGTTTTAAAACGAGCATATCTTTAGAATTTCCTATACAGAGACTCTCGCGCTGGAGATAAAAATGTTTTTTCTGCACAACGTTGCCACTGCTCGCTTTGAAATCCTTGAGTTTGTTAATCAAAAATTCGTCAAAGTTTTAAAAAATAGGAAATCGATCATAAAACAAATTTCATATTTCAAATTTGGTTTTCCACATGCCTGTATTCGTTGGAGGATTACGTTATTCAAAATTCGATGACTCTATGTACCGTTGTTTTATCACAATACGAGAAATATACATACATTTATGCAGATTTTTCATTATTTAATTTCTTCAAATATAATGCAGGACTGTAACCTTTTTTGGCAACACTTTCAAAAGTGAACCGACATTTATGAGTCCGAAGCAAAATGCCAAAACGAAACTAATAGTCCTTCGGGATTCAAATCCCTTTGGACTAAAAACGAGTAAAGACTCGTTTCGATTCGTACCTTTGACATTTGGAGCTCCAAAATTAAAAAAAAAGAAAAAAAAAAAAAAAAAAAATCCGAAATGTTTCAGATTTTAAATTACGTCCAAAGGGGCGTTTTTTAACATTTTGTATGTTACTTTCTTTATTAAATATCATGTTCCTCGCACTTAAAACATAAGATTCAGTGCAACAGCAATATCGCAAAATAGTTTTAAAACGAGCATATCTTTAGAATTTCCGATACAGAGACTCACGCGCTGGAGATAAAAATGTTTTTTCTGCACAACGTTGCCATTGCTCGCTTTGAAATCCTTGAGCTTGTTAATCAAAAATTCGTCAAAGTTTTAAAAAATAGGAAATCGATCATAAAACAAATTTCAAATTTGGTCTTCCACATGCTTATATTCGTTGGAGGATTACGTTATTCAAAATTCGATGACTCTATGTACCGTTATTTTATGATAATGTGAGAAATATACATACATTTACGCAGATTTTCATTATTTAAATTCTTCAAATATAATGCAGGACTCTAACCTTTTTTGGCAACACTTTCAAAAGTGAAACGACATTTATGAGTCCGACGCAAAATGCCAAAACGAAACTAATAGTCCTTCGGGATTCAAATCCCTTTGGACTAAAAAAAAATAAAAGACAAAAAAAAAAAAAAAAAAAAAAAAAATCTGAAATATTTCAGATTTTAAATTACGTCCAAAGGGGCGTTTTTTAATATTTTGTGTGTTACCTTTCTTTATTAAATATCATGTTCCTCGCAATTAAACCATAAGATCCAGTGCAACAGCAATATCGCAAAATAGTTTTAAAACGAGCATATCTTTAGAATTTCCTATACAGAGACTCACGCGCTGGAGATAAAAATGTTTTTTCTGCACAATGTTGCCACTGCTCGCTTTGAAATCCTTGAGTTTGTTAATCAAAAATTCGTCAAAGTTTTAAAAAATAGGAAATCGATCATAAAACAAATTTCAAATTTCAAATTTGGTTTTCCACATGCCTATATTCGTTGGAGGATTACGTTATTCAAAATTCGATGACTCTATGTACCGTTGTTTTATCACAATACGAGAAATATACATACATTTATGCAGATTTTTCATTATTTAATTTCTTCAAATATAATGCAGGACTCTAACCTTTTTTGGCAACACTTTTAAAAGTGAACCGACATTTATGAGTCCGACGCAATATGCCAAAACGAAACTAATAGTCCTTCGGGATTCAAATCCCTTTGGACTAAAAACGAGTAAAGATTCGTTTCGATTCGTGCCTTTGACATTTGGAGCTCCAAAATTAAAAAAAAAAGAAAAAAAAAATCTGATATGTTTCAGATTTTAAATTACGTCCAAAGGGGCGTTTTTTAACATTTTGTATGTTACTTTCTTTATTAAATATCATGTTCCTCGCACTTAAACCATAAGATCCAGTGCAACAGCAATATCGCAAAATAGTTTTAAAACGAGCATACCTTTAGAATTTCCGATACAGAGACTCACGCGCTGGAGATAAAAATGTTTTTTCTGCACAACTTTGCCATTGCTCGCTTTGAAATACTTAAGTTTGTTAATCAGAAATTCGTCAAAGTTTAAAAAATAGGAAATCGATCATAAAACAAATTTCAAATTTCAAATTTGGTCTTCCACATGCTCATATTCGTTGGAGGATTACGTTATTCAAAATTCGATGACTCTATGTACCGTTATTTTATGACAATGTGAGAAATACACATACATTTACGCAGATTATCATTATTTAATTTCTTCAAATATAATGCAGGACTCTAACATTTTATGGCAACAGTTTGAAAAGTGAACCGACATTTATCCGACCGACGCAAAATGTCAAAACGAAACTAATAGTCCTTCGGGATTCAAATCCCTTTGGACTAAAAAAAAAAAAATAAAAAACAAAACAAAAAAAAAATCTGAAATGTTTCAGATTTTAAATTACGTCCAAAGGGGCGTTTTTTAACATTTTGTGTGTTACCTTTCTTTATTAAATATCATGTTCCTCGCAATTAAACCATAAGATCCAGTGCAACAGCAATATCGCAAAATAGTTTTAAAACAAGCATATCTTTAGAATTTCCTATACAGAGACTCACGCGCTGGAGATAAAAATGTTTTTTCTGCACAACGTTGCCACTGCTCGCTTTGAAATCCTTGAGTTTGTTAATCAAAAATTCGTCAAAGTTTTAAAAAATAGGAAATCGATCATAAAACAAATTTCATATTTCAAATTTGGTTTTCCACATGCCTGTATTCGTTGGAGGATTACGTTATTCAAAATTCGATGACTCTATGTACCGTTGTTTTATCACAATACGAGAAATATACATACATTTATGCAGATTTTTCATTATTTAATTTCTTCAAATATAATGCAGGACTGTAACCTTTTTTGGCAACACTTTCAAAAGTGAACCGACATTTATGAGTCCGAAGCAAAATGCCAAAACGAAACTAATAGTCCTTCGGGATTCAAATCCCTTTGGACTAAAAACGAGTAAAGACTCGTTTCGATTCGTACCTTTGACATTTGGAGCTCCAAAATTAAAAAAAAAGAAAAAAAAAAAAAATCCGAAATGTTTCAGATTTTAAATTACGTCCAAAGGGGCGTTTTTTAACATTTTGTATGTTACTTTCTTTATTAAATATCATGTTCCTCGCACTTAAAACATAAGATTCAGTGCAACAGCTATATCGCAAAATAGTTTTAAAACGAGCATATCTTTAGAATTTCCGATACAGAGACTCACACGCTGGAGATAAAAATGTTTTTCTGCACAACGTTGCCATTGCACGCTTTGAAATCCTTGAGCTTGTTAATCAAAAATTCGTCAAAGTTTTAAAAAATAGGAAATCGATCATAAAACAAATTTCAAATTTGGTCTTCTACATGCTCATATTCGTTGGAGGATTACGTTATTCAAAATTCGATGAGTCTATGTACCGTTATTTTATGACAATGTGAGAAATATACATACATTTACGCAGATTTTCATTATTTAATTTCTTCAAATATAATGCAGGACTCTAACATTTTACGGCAACAGTTTGAAAAGTGAAGCGACATTTATGAGTCCGACGCAAAATGCCAAAACTAAACTAATAATCCTTCGGGATTCAAATCCCTTTGGACTAAAAAAAAAAAAAATCTGAAATGTTTCAGATTTTAAATTACGTCCAAAGGGGCGTTTTTTAACATTTTGTGTGTTACCTTTCTTTATTAAATATTATGTTCCTCGCAATTAAACCATAAGATCCAGTGCAACAGCAATATCGCAAAATAGTTTTAAAACGAGCATATCTTTAGAATTTCCTATACAGAGACTCACGCGCTGGAGATAAAAATATTTTTTTTCTGCACAACGTTGCCACTGCTCGCTTTGAAATCCTTGAGTTTGTTAATCAAAAATTCGTCAAAGTTTAAAAAAATAGGAAATCGATCATAAAACAAATTTCAAATTTCAAATTTGGTTTTCCACATGCCTATATTCGTTGGAGGATTACGTTATTCAAAATTCGATGACTCTATGTACCGTTGTTTTATCACAATACGAGAGATATACATACATTTATGCAGATTTTTCATTATCTAATTTCTTCAAATATAATGCAGGACTCTAACCTTTTGTGGCAACACTTTTAAAAGTGAACCGACATTTATGAGTCCGACGCAATATGCCAAAACGAAACTAATAGTCCTTCGGGATTCAAATCCCTTTGGACTAAAAACGAGTAAAGATTCGTTTCGATTCGTGCCTTTGACATTTGGAGCTCCAAAATTAAAAAAAAAGAAAAAAAAAAAATCTGATATGTTTCAGATTTTAAATTACGTCCAAAGGGGCGTTTTTTAACATTTTGTATGTTACTTTCTTTATTAAATATCATGTTCCTCGCACTTAAAACATAAGATTCAGTGCAACAGCAATATCGCAAAATAGTTTTAAAACAAGCATATCTTTAGAATTTCCGATACAGAGACTCACGCGCTGGAGATAAAAATGTTTTTTCTGCACAACGTTGCCATTGCTCGCTTTGAAATCCTTGAGCTTGTTAATCAAAAATTCGTCAAAGTTTTAAAAAATAGGAAATCGATCATAAAACAAATTTCAAATTTGGTCTTCCACATGCTTATATTCGTTGGAGGATTACGTTATTCAAAATTCGATGACTCTATGTACCGTTATTTTATGACAATGTGAGAAATATACATACATTTACGCAGATTTTCATTATTTAATTTCTTCAAATATAATGCAGGACTCTAACCTTTTTTGGCAACACTTTCAAAAGTGAACCGACATTTATGAGTCCGACGCAAAATGCCAAAACGAAACTAATAGTCCTTCGGGATTCAAATCCCTTTGGACTAAAAAAAAAATAAAAGACAAAACAAAAAAAAAAAAAAAATCTGAAATGTTTCAGATTTTAAATTACGTCCAAAGGGGCGTTTTTTAATATTTTGTGTGTTACCTTTCTTTATTAAATATCATGTTCCTCGCAATTAAACCATAAGATCCAGTGCAACAGCAATATCGCAAAATAGTTTTAAAACGAGCATTCCTTTAGAATTTCCGATACAGAGACTCACGCGCTGGAGATAAAAATGTTTTTTCTGCACAACTTTGCCATTGCTCGCTTTGAAATACTTAAGTTTGTTAATCAGAAATTCGTCAAAGTTTTAAAAAATAGGAAATCGATCATAAAACAAATTTCAAATTTCAAATTTGGTCTTCCACATGCTCATATTCGTTGGCGGATTACGTTATTCAAAATTCGATGACTCTATGTACCGTTATTTTATGACAATGTGAGAAATATACATACATTTACGCAGATTTTCATTATTTAATTTCTTCAAATATAATGCAGGACTCTAACCTTTTGTGGCAACACTTTGAAAAGTGAACCGACATTTATGAGTCCGACGCAAAATGCCAAAACGAAACTAATAGTCCTTCGGGATTCAAATCCCTTTGGACGAAAAAAAAAACAAAAAAAAAAAAAAAAAAACAAAAACAAAAAAAAAATCTGAAATGTTTCAGATTTTAAATTACGTCCAAAGGGGCGTTTTTTAATATTTTGTGTGTTACCTTTCTTTATTAAATATCATGTTCCTCGCAATTAAACCATAAGATCCAGTGCAACAGCAATATCGCAAAATAGTTTTAAAACGAGCATATCTTTAGAATTTCCTATACAGAGACTCACGCGCTGGAGATAAAAATGTTTTTTCTGCACAATGTTGCCACTGCTCGCTTTGAAATCCTTGAGTTTGTTAATCAAAAATTCGTCAAAGTTTTAAAAAATAGGAAATCGATCATAAAACAAATTTCAAATTTCAAATTTGGTTTTCCACATGCCTATATTCGTTGGAGGATTACGTTATTCAAAATTCGATGACTCTATGTACCGTTGTTTTATCACAATACGAGAAATATACATACATTTATGCAGATTTTTCATTATTTAATTTCTTCAAATATAATGCAGGACTCTAACCTTTTTTGGCAACACTTTTAAAAGTGAACCGACATTTATGAGTCCGACGCAATATGCCAAAACGAAACTAATAGTCCTTCGGGATTCAAATCCCTTTGGACTAAAACGAGTAAAGATTCGTTTCGATTCGTGCCTTTGACATTTGGAGCTCCAAAATTAAAAAAAAAGAAAAAAAAAAATCTGATATGTTTCAGATTTTAAATTACGTCCAAAGGGGCGTTTTTTAACATTTTGTATGTTACTTTCTTTATTAAATATCATGTTCCTCGCACTTAAACCATAAGATCCAGTGCAACAGCAATATCGCAAAATAGTTTTAAAACGAGCATACCTTTAGAATTTCCGATACAGAGACTCACGCGCTGGAGATAAAAATGTTTTTTCTGCACAACTTTGCCATTGCTCGCTTTGAAATACTTAAGTTTGTTAATCAGAAATTCGTCAAAGTTTTAAAAAATAGGAAATCGATCATAAAACAAATTTCAAATTTCAAATTTGGTCTTCCACATGCTCATATTCGTTGGAGGATTACGTTATTCAAAATTCGATGACTCTATGTACCGTTATTTTATGACAATGTGAGAAATACACATACATTTACGCAGATTATCATTATTTAATTTCTTCAAATATAATGCAGGACTCTAACATTTTATGGCAACAGTTTGAAAAGTGAACCGACATTTATCCGACCGACGCAAAATGTCAAAACGAAACTAATAGTCCTTCGGGATTCAAATCCCTTTGGACTAAAAAAAAAAAAAATAAAAAACAAAACAAAAAAAAAAAATCTGAAATGTTTCAGATTTTAAATTACGTCCAAAGGGGCGTTTTTTAACATTTTGTGTGTTACCTTTCTTTATTAAATATCATGTTCCTCGCAATTAAACCATAAGATCCAGTGCAACAGCAATATCGCAAAATAGTTTTAAAACGAGCATATCTTTAGAATTTCCTATACAGAGACTCACGCGCTGGAGATAAAAATGTTTTTTCTGCACAACGTTGCCACTGCTCGCTTTGAAATCCTTGAGTTTGTTAATCAAAAATTCGTCAAAGTTTTAAAAAATAGGAAATCGATCATAAAACATATTTCATATTTCAAATTTGGTTTTCCACATGCCTGTATTTGTTGGAGGATTACGTTATTCAAAATTCGATGACTCTATGTACCGTTTTTTTATCACAATACGAGAAATATACATACATTTATGCAGATTTTTCATTATTTAATTTCTTCAAATATAATGCAGGACTGTAAACTTTTTTGGCAACACTTTCAAAAGTGAACCGACATTTATGAGTCCGAAGCAAAATGCCAAAACGAAACTAATAGTCCTTCGGGATTCAAATCCCTTTGGACTAAAAACGAGTAAAGACTCGTTTCGATTCGTACCTTTGACATTTGGAGCTCCAAAATTAAAAAAAAAGAAAAAAAAAAAAAAAAAAATCCGAAATGTTTCAGATTTTAAATTACGTCCAAAGGGGCGTTTTTTAACATTTTGTATGTTACTTTCTTTATTAAATATCATGTTCCTCGCACTTAAAACATAAGATTCAGTGCAACAGCTATATCGCAAAATAGTTTTAAAACGAGCATATCTTTAGAATTTCCGATACAGAGACTCACACGCTGGAGATAAAAATGTTTTTCTGCACAACGTTGCCATTGCACGCTTTGAAATCCTTGAGCTTGTTAATCAAAAATTCGTCAAAGTTTTAAAAAATAGGAAATCGATCATAAAACAAATTTCAAATTTGGTCTTCTACATGCTCATATTCGTTGGAGGATTACGTTATTCAAAATTCGATGAGTCTATGTACCGTTATTTTATGACAATGTGAGAAATATACATACATTTACGCAGATTTTCATTATTTAATTTCTTCAAATATAATGCAGGACTCTAACATTTTACGGCAACAGTTTGAAAAGTGAAGCGACATTTATGAGTCCGACGCAAAATGCCAAAACTAAACTAATAATCCTTCGGGATTCAAATCCCTTTGGACTAAAAAAAAAAAAAAAATCTGAAATGTTTCAGATTTTAAATTACGTCCAAAGGGGCGTTTTTTAACATTTTGTGTGTTACCTTTCTTTATTAAATATTATGTTCCTCGCAATTAAACCATAAGATCCAGTGCAACAGCAATATCGCAAAATAGTTTTAAAACGAGCATATCTTTAGAATTTCCTATACAGAGACTCACGCGCTGGAGATAAAAATATTTTTTTTCTGCACAACGTTGCCACTGCTCGCTTTGAAATCCTTGAGTTTGTTAATCAAAAATTCGTCAAAGTTTAAAAAAATAGGAAATCGATCATAAAACAAATTTCAAATTTCAAATTTGGTTTTCCACATGCCTATATTCGTTGGAGGATTACGTTATTCAAAATTCGATGACTCTATGTACCGTTGTTTTATCACAATACGAGAGATATACATACATTTATGCAGATTTTTCATTATCTAATTTCTTCAAATATAATGCAGGACTCTAACCTTTTGTGGCAACACTTTTAAAAGTGAACCGACATTTATGAGTCCGACGCAATATGCCAAAACGAAACTAATAGTCCTTCGGGATTCAAATCCCTTTGGACTAAAAACAAGTAAAGATTCGTTTCGATTCGTGCCTTTGACATTTGGAGCTCCAAAATTAAAAAAAAAGAAAAAAAAAAAATCTGATATGTTTCAGATTTTAAATTACGTCCAAAGGGGCGTTTTTTAACATTTTGTATGTTACTTTCTTTATTAAATATCATGTTCCTCGCACATAAAACATAAGATTCAGTGCAACAGCAATATCGCAAAATAGTTTTAAAACGAGCATATCTTTAGAATTTCCGATACAGAGACTCACGCGCTGGAGATAAAAATGTTTTTTCTGCACAACGTTGCCATTGCTCGCTTTGAAATCCTTGAGCTTGTTAATCAAAAATTCGTCAAAGTTTTAAAAAATAGGAAATCGATCATAAAACAAATTTCAAATTTGGTCTTCCACATGCTTATATTCGTTGGAGGATTACGTTATTCAAAATTCGATGACTCTATGTACCGTTATTTTATGACAATGTGAGAAATATACATACATTTACGCAGATTTTCATTATTTAATTTCTTCAAATATAATGCAGGACTCTAACCTTTTTTGGCAACACTTTCAAAAGTGAACCGACATTTATGAGTCCGACGCAAAATGCCAAAACGAAACTAATAGTCCTTCGGGATTCAAATCCCTTTGGACTAAAAAAAAAATAAAAGACAAAACAAAAAAAAAAAAATCTGAAATGTTTCAGATTTTAAATTACGTCCAAAGGGGCGTTTTTTAATATTTTGTGTGTTACCTTTCTTTATTAAATATCATGTTCCTCGCAATTAAACCATAAGATCCAGTGCAACAGCAATATCGCAAAATAGTTTTAAAACGAGCATACCTTTAGAATTTCCGATACAGAGACTCACGCGCTGGAGATAAAAATGTTTTTTCTGCACAACTTTGCCATTGCTCGCTTTGAAATACTTAAGTTTGTTAATCAGAAATTCGTCAAAGTTTTAAAAAATAGGAAATCGATCATAAAACAAATTTCAAATTTCAAATTTGGTCTTCCACATGCTCATATTCGTTGGCGGATTACGTTATTCAAAATTCGATGACTCTATGTACCGTTATTTTATGACAATGTGAGAAATATACATACATTTACGCAGATTTTCATTATTTAATTTCTTCAAATATAATGCAGGACTCTAACCTTTTGTGGCAACACTTTGAAAAGTGAACCGACATTTATGAGTCCGACGCAAAATGCCAAAACGAAACTAATAGTCCTTCGGGATTCAAATCCCTTTGGACGAAAAAAAAAACAAAAAAACAAAAAAAAAAAAAAAAAAAAAAATCTGAAATGTTTCAGATTTTAAATTACGTCCAAAGGGGCGTTTTTTAACATTTTGTGTGTTACCTTTCTTTATTAAATGTCATGTTCCTCGCAATTAAACCATAAGATCCAGTGCAACAGCAATATCGCAAAATAGTTTTAAAACGAGCATATCTTTAGAATTTCCGATACAGAGACTCACGCGTTGGAGATAAAAATGTTTTTTCTGCACAACGTTGCCATTGCTCGCTTTGAAATCCTTGAGTTTGTTAATCAAAAATTCGTCAAAGTTTTAAAAAATAGGAAATCGATCATAAAACAAAATTCAAATTTCAAATTTGGTTTTTCACATGCTCATATTCGTTGGAGGATTACGTTAATCAAAATTCGATGACTCTATGTACCGTTGTTTTATCACAATACGAGAAATATACATACATTTATGCAGATTTTTCATTATTTAATTTCTTCAAATATAATGCAGGACTCTAACCTTTTGTGGCAACACTTTTAAAAGTGAACCGACATTTATGAGTCCGACGCAAAATGCCAAAACGAAACTAATAGTCCTTCGGGATTCAAATCCCTTTGGACTAAAAACGAGTAAAGACTCGTTTCGATTCGTACCTTTGACATTTGGAGCTCCAAAATAAAAAAAAAAAAAAAAAAAAAATCTGAAATGTTTCAGATTTTAAATTACGTCCAAAGGGGCGTTTTTTAACATTTTGTATGTTACTTTCTTTATTAAATATCATGTTCCTCGCACTTAAAACAGAAGATTCAGTGCAACAGCAATATCGCAAAATAGTTTTAAAACGAGCATATCTTTAGAATTTCCGATACAGAGACTCACGCGCTGGAGATAAAAATGTTTTTTCTGCACAACTTTGCCATTGCTCGCTTTGAAATACTTAAGTTTGTTAATCAAAAATTCGTCAATTTTTAAAAAATAAGAAATCGATCATAAAACAAATTTCAAATTTCAAATTTGGTCTTCCACATGCTCATATTCGTTGGAGGATTACGTTATTCAAAATTCGATGAATCTATGTACCGTTATTTTATGACAATGTGAGAAATATACATACAATTACGCAGGTTTTCATTATTTAATTTCTTCAAATATAATGCAGTACTCTAACATTTTATGGCAACAGTTTGAAAAGTGAAGCGACATTTATGAGTCCGACGCAAAATGCCAAAAGGAAACTAATAATCCTTCGGGATTCAAATCCCTTTGGACTAAAAAAAAAAAAAATCTGAAATGTTTCAGCTTTTAAATTATGTCCAAAGGGGCGTTTTTTAACATTTTGTATATTATCTTTCTTTATTAAATATCATGTTCCTCGCACTTAAACCATAAGATCCAGGGCAACAGCAATATCGCAAAATAGTTTTAAAACGAGCATACCTTTAGAATTTCCGATACAGAGACTCACGCGCTGGAGATAAAAATGTTTTTTCTGCACAACTTTGCCATTGCTCGCTTTGAAATCCTTGAGTTTGTTAATTAAAAATTCGTCAAAGTTTTAAAAAATAGGAAATCGATCATAAAACAAATTTCAAATTTGGTCTTCCACATGCTCATATTCGTTGGAGGATTACGTTATTCAAAATTCGATGACTCTATGTACCGTTATTTTATGACAATGTGAGAAATATACATACATTTACGCAGATTTTCATTATTTAATTTCTTCAAATATAATGCAGGACTCTAACCTTTTGTGGCAACACTTTGAAAAGTGAACCGACATTTATGAGTCCGACGCAAAATGCCAAAACGAAACTAATAGTCCTTCGGGATTCAAATCCCTTTGGACTAAAAACGAGTAAAGACTCGTTTCGATTCGTACCTTTGACATATGGAGCTCCAAAATAAAAAAAAAAAAAAAAAAAAAATGAAATGTTTCAGATTTTAAATTACGTCCAAAGGGGCGTTTTTTAACATTTTGTATGTTACTTTCTTTATTAAATATCATATTCCTCGCATATAAAACATAAGATTCAGTGCAACAGCAATATCGCAAAATAGATTTAAAACGAGCATACCTTTAGAATTTCCGATACAGAGTCTCACGCGCTGGAGATAAAAATGTTTTTTCTGCACAACGTTGCCATTGCTCGCTTTGAAATCCTTGAGTTTGTTAATCAAAAATTCGTCAAAGTATTAAAAAATAGGAAATCGATCATAAAACAAATTTCAAATTTCAAATTTGGTTTTCCACATGCCTATATTCGTTGGAGGATTACGTTATTCAAAATTCGATGACTCTATGTACCGTTGTTTTATCACAATACGAGAAATATACATACATTTATGCAGATTTTTCATTATTTAATTTCTTCAAATATAATGCAGGACTCTAACCTTTTGTGGCAACACTTTTAAAAGTGAACCGACATTTATGAGTCCGACGAAAATGCCAAAACGAAACTAATAGTCCTTCGGGATTCAAATCCCTTTGGACTAAAAACGAGTAAAGATTCGTTTCGATTCGTACCTTTGACATTTGGAGCTCCAAAATTAAAAAAAAAAAAAAAAAAAAAAAAAAAAAAATCTGAAATGTTTCAGATTTTAAATTACGTCCAAAGGGGCGTTTTTTAACATTTTGTATGTTACTTTCTTTATTAAATATCACGTTCCTCGCAATTAAACCATAAGATCCAGTGCAACAGCAATATCGCAAAATAGTTTTAAAACGAGCATATCTTTAGAATTTCCTATACAGAGACTCACGCGCTGGAGATAAAAATGTTTTTTCTGCACAATGTTGCCACTGCTCGCTTTGAAATCCTTGAGTTTGTTAATCAAAAATTCGTCAAAGTTTTAAAAAATAGGAAATCGATCATAAAACAAATTTCAAATTTCAAATTTGGTTTTCCACATGCCTATATTCGTTGGAGGATTACGTTATTCAAAATTCGATGACTCTATGTACCGTTGTTTTATCACAATACGAGAAATATACATACATTTATGCAGATTTTTCATTATTTAATTTCTTCAAATATAATGCAGGACTCTAACCTTTTTTGGCAACACTTTTAAAAGTGAACCGACATTTATGAGTCCGACGCAATATGCCAAAACGAAACTAATAGTCCTTCGGGATTCAAATCCCTTTGGACTAAAACGAGTAAAGATTCGTTTCGATTCGTGCCTTTGACATTTGGAGCTCCAAAATTAAAAAAAAAGAAAAAAAAAATCTGATATGTTTCAGATTTTAAATTACGTCCAAAGGGGCGTTTTTTAACATTTTGTATGTTACTTTCTTTATTAAATATCATGTTCCTCGCACTTAAACCATAAGATCCAGTGCAACAGCAATATCGCAAAATAGTTTTAAAACGAGCATACCTTTAGAATTTCCGATACAGAGACTCACGCGCTGGAGATAAAAATGTTTTTTCTGCACAACTTTGCCATTGCTCGCTTCGAAATACTTAAGTTTGTTAATCAGAAATTCGTCAAAGTTTTAAAAAATAGGAAATCGATCATAAAACAAATTTCAAATTTCAAATTTGGTCTTCCACATGCTCATATTCGTTGGAGGATTACGTTATTCAAAATTCGATGACTCTATGTACCGTTATTTTATGACAATGTGAGAAATACACATACATTTACGCAGATTATCATTATTTAATTTCTTCAAATATAATGCAGGACTCTAACATTTTATGGCAACAGTTTGAAAAGTGAACCGACATTTATCCGACCGACGCAAAATGTCAAAACGAAACTAATAGTCCTTCGGGATTCAAATCCCTTTGGACTAAAAAAAAAAAAAAAAATAAAAAACAAAACAAAAAAAAAAAATCTGAAATGTTTCAGATTTTAAATTACGTCCAAAGGGGCGTTTTTTAACATTTTGTGTGTTACCTTTCTTTATTAAATATCATGTTCCTCGCAATTAAACCATAAGATCCAGTGCAACAGCAATATCGCAAAATAGTTTTAAAACGAGCATATCTTTAGAATTTCCTATACAGAGACTCACGCGCTGGAGATAAAAATGTTTTTTCTGCACAACGTTGCCACTGCTCGCTTTGAAATCCTTGAGTTTGTTAATCAAAAATTCGTCAAAGTATTAAAAAATAGGAAATCGATCATAAAACAAATTTCAAATTTCAAATTTGGTTTTCCACATGCCTATATTCGTTGGAGGATTACGTTATTCAAAATTCGATGACTCTATGTACCGTTGTTTTATCACAATACGAGAAATATACATACATTTATGCAGATTTTTCATTATTTAATTTCTTCAAATATAATGCAGGACTCTAACCTTTTGTGGCAACACTTTTAAAAGTGAACCGACATTTATGAGTCCGACGCAAAATGCCAAAACGAAACTAATAGTCCTTCGGGATTCAAATCCCTTTGGACTAAAAACGAGTAAAGATTCGTTTCGATTCGTACCTTTGACATTTGGAGCTCCAAAATTAAAAAAAAAAAAAAAAAAAAAAAAATCTGAAATGTTTCAGATTTTAAATTACGTCCAAAGGGGCGTTTTTTAACATTTTGTATGTTACTTTCTTTATTAAATATCATGTTCCTCGCACTTAAAACATAAGATTCAGTGCAACAGCAATATCGCAAAATAGTTTTAAAACGAGCATATCTTTAGAATTTCCGATACAGAGACTCACGCGCTGGAGATAAAAATGTTTTTTCTGCACAACGTTGCCATTGCTCGCTTTGAAATCCTTGAGCTTGTTAATCAAAAATTCGTCAAAGTTTTAAAAAATAGGAAATCGATCATAAAACAAATTTCAAATTTGGTCTTCCACATGCTTATATTCGTTGGAGGATTACGTTATTCAAAATTCGATGACTCTATGTACCGTTATTTTACGACAATGTGAGAAATATACATACATTTACGCAGATTTTCATTATTTAATTTCTTCAAATATAATGCAGGACTCTAACATTTCATGGCAACAGTTTGAAAAGTGAAGCGACATTTATGAGTCCGACGCAAAATGCCAAAACTAAACTAATAATCCTTCGGGATTCAAATCCCTTTGGACTAAAAAAAAAAATCTGAAATGTTTCAGATTTTAAATTATGTCCAAAGGGGCGTTTTTTAACATTTTGTATATTACCTTTCTTTATTAAATATCATCTTCCTCGCACTTAAACCATAAGATCCAGTGCAACAGCAATATCGAAAATAGTTTTAAAACGAGCATACCTTTAGAATTTCCGATACAGAGACTCACGCGCTGGAGATAAAAATGTTTTTTCTGCACAACTTTGCCATTGCTCGCTTTGAAATACTTAAGTTTGTTAATCAGAAATTCGTCAAAGTTTTAAAAAATAGGAAATCGATCATAAAACAAATTTCAAATTTCAAATTTGGTCTTCCACATGCTCATATTCGTTGGAGGATTACGTTATTCAAAATTCGATGACTCTATGTACCGTTATTTTATGACAATGTGAGAAATATACATACATTTACGCAGATTATCATTATTTAATTTCTTCAAATATAATGCAGGACTCTAACATTTTATGGCAACAGTTTGAAAAGTGAACCGACATTTATCCGACCGACGCAAAATGTCAAAACGAAACTAGTAGTCCTTCGGGATTCAAATCCTTTTGGACTAAAAAAAAAAAAAAAATAAAAAACAAAAAAAAAAAAGAAAAAAAAATCTGAAATGTTTCAGATTTTAAATTACGTCCAAAGGGGCGTTTTTTAACATTTTGTGTGTTACCTTTCTTTATTAAATATCATGTTCCTCGCAATTAAACCATAAGATCCAGTGCAACAGCAATATCGCAAAATAGTTTTAAACGAGCATATCTTTAGAATTTCCTATACAGAGACTCACGCGCTGGAGATAAAAATGTTTTTTCTGCACAACGTTGCCACTGCTCGCTTTGAAATCCTTGAGTTTGTTAATCAAAAATTCGTCAAAGTTTTAAAAAATAGGAAATCGATCATAAAACAAATTTCATATTTCAAATTTGGTTTTCCACATGCCTGTATTCGTTGGAGGATTACGTTATTCAAAATTCGATGACTCTATGTACCGTTGTTTTATCACAATACGAGAAATATACATACATTTATGCAGATTTTTCATTATTTAATTTCTTCAAATATAATGCAGGACTGTAACCTTTTTTGGCAACACTTTCAAAAGTGAACCGACATTTATGAGTCCGAAGCAAAATGCGAAAACGAAACTAATAGTCCTTCGGGATTCAAATCCCTTTGGACTAAAAACGAGTAAAGACTCGTTTCGATTCGTACCTTTGACATTTGGAGCTCCAAAATTAAAAAAAAAAAAAAAAAAAAAAAAAAAAAAAAATCCGAAATGTTTCAGATTTTAAATTACGTCCAAAGGGGCGTTTTTTAACATTTTGTATGTTACTTTCTTTATTAAATATCATGTTCCTCGCACTTAAAACATAAGATTCAGTGCAACAGCTATATCGCAAAATAGTTTTAAAACGAGCATATCTTTAGAATTTCCGATACAGAGACTCACGCGCTGGAGATAAAAATGTTTTTCTGCACAACGTTGCCATTGCACGCTTTGAAATCCTTGAGCTTGTTAATCAAAAATTCGTCAAAGTTTTAAAAAATAGGAAATCGATCAATAAACAAATTTCAAATTTGGTCTTCCACATGCTCATATTCGTTGGAGGATTACGTTATTCAAAATTCGATGAGTCTATGTACCGTTATTTTATGACAATGTGAGAAATATACATATATTTACGCAGATTTTCATTATTTAATTTCTTCAAATATAATGCAGGACTCTAACATTTCATGGCAACAGTTTGAAAAGTGAAGCGACATTTATGAGTCCGACGCAAAATGCCAAAACTAAACTAATAATCCTTCGGGATTCAAATCCCTTTGGACTAAAAAAAAAAATCTGAAATGTTTCAGATTTTAAATTATGTCCAAAGGGGCGTTTTTTAACATTTTGTATATTACCTTTCTTTATTAAATATCATGTTCCTCGCACTTAAACCATAAGATCCAGTGCAACAGCAATATCGCAAAATAGTTTTAAAACGAGCATACCTTTAGAATTTCCGATACAGAGACTCACGCGCTGGAGATAAAAATGTTTTTTCTGCACAACTTTGCCATTGCTCGCTTTGAAATACTTAAGTTTGTTAATCAGAAATTCGTCAAAGTTTTAAAAAATAGGAAATCGATCATAAAACAAATTTCAAATTTCAAATTTGGTCTTCCACATGCTCATATTCGTTGGAGGATTACGTTATTCAAAATTCGATGACTCTATGTATCGTTATTTTATGACAATGTGAGAAATACACATACATTTACGCAGATTATCATTATTTAATTTCTTCAAATATAATGCAGGACTCTAACATTTTATGGCAACAGTTTGAAAAGTGAACCGACATTTATCCGACCGACGCAAAATGTCAAAACGAAACTAATAGTCCTTCGGGATTCAAATCCCTTTGGACTAAAAAAAAAAAATAAAAAACAAAACAAAAAAAAAATCTGAAATGTTTCAGATTTTAAATTACGTCCAAAGGGGCGTTTTTTAACATTTTGTGTGTTACCTTTCTTTATTAAATATCATGTTCCTCGCAATTAAACCATAAGATCCAGTGCAACAGCAATATCGCAAAATAGTTTTAAAACGAGCATATCTTTAGAATTTCCTATACAGAGACTCACGCGCTGGAGATAAAAATGTTTTTTCTGCACAACGTTGCCACTGCTCGCTTTGAAATCCTTGAGTTTGTTAATCAAAAATTCGTCAAAGTTTTAAAAAATAGGAAATCGATCATAAAACAAATTTCATATTTCAAATTTGGTTTTCCACATGGCTGTATTCGTTGGAGGATTACGTTATTCAAAATTCGATGACTCTATGTACCGTTGTTTTATCACAATACGAGAAATATACATACATTTATGCAGATTTTTCATTATTTAATTTCTTCAAATATAATGCAGGACTGTAACCTTTTTTGGCAACACTTTCAAAAGTGAACCGACATTTATGAGTCCGAAGCAAAATGCCAAAACGAAACTAATAGTCCTTCGGGATTCAAATCCCTTTGGACTAAAAACGAGTAAAGACTCGTTTCGATTCGTACCTTTGACATTTGGAGCTCCAAAATTAAAAAAAAAGAAAAAAAAAAAAAAAAAAAAAAAAAAAATCCGAAATGTTTCAGATTTTAAATTACGTCCAAAGGGGCGTTTTTTAACATTTTGTATGTTACTTTCTTTATTAAATATCATGTTCCTCGCACTTAAAACATAAGATTCAGTGCAACAGCAATATCGCAAAATAGTTTTAAAACGAGCATATCTTTAGAATTTCCGATACAGAGACTCACGCGCTGGAGATAAAAATGTTTTTTCTGCACAACGTTGCCATTGCTCGCTTTGAAATCCTTGAGCTTGTTAATCAAAAATTCGTCAAAGTTTTAAAAAATAGGAAATCGATCATAAAACAAATTTCAAATTTGGTCTTCCACATGCTTATATTCGTTGGAGGATTACGTTATTCAAAATTCGATGACTCTATGTACCGTTATTTTATGACAATGTGAGAAATATACATACATTTACGCAGATTTTCATTATTTAATTTCTTCAAATATAATGCAGGACTCTAACCTTTTTTGGCAACACTTTTAAAAGTGAACCGACATTTATGAGTCCGACGCAATATGCCAAAACGAAACTAATAGTCCTTCGGGATTCAAATCCCTTTGGACTAAAAACGAGTAAAAATTCGTTTCGATTCGTGCCTTTGACATTTGGAGCTCCAAAATTAAAAAAAAAAGAAAAAAAAAAAATCTGATATGTTTCAGATTTTAAATTACGTCCAAAGGGGCGTTTTTTAACATTTTGTATGTTACTTTCTTTATTAAATATCATGTTCCTCGCACTTAAACCATAAGATCCAGTGCAACAGCAATATCGCAAAATAGTTTTAAAACGAGCATACCTTTAGAATTTCCGATACAGAGACTCACGCGCTGGAGATAAAAATGTTTTTTCTGCACAACTTTGCCATTGCTCGCTTTGAAATACTTAAGTTTGTTAATCAGAAATTCGTCAAAGTTTTAAAAAATAGGAAATCGATCATAAAACAAATTTCAAATTTCAAATTTGGTCTTCCACATGCTCATATTCGTTGGAGGATTACGTTATTCAAAATTCGATGACTCTATGTACCGTTATTTTATGACAATGTGAGAAATACACATACATTTACGCAGATTATCATTATTTAATTTCTTCAAATATAATGCAGGACTCTAACATTTTATGGCAACAGTTTGAAAAGTGAACCGACATTTATCCGACCGACGCAAAATGTCAAAACGAAACTAATAGTCCTTCGAGATTCAAATCCCTTTGGACTAAAAAAAAAAAAAATAAAAAACAAAACAAAAAAAAAAAATCTGAAATGTTTCAGATTTTAAATTACGTCCCAAGGGGCGTTTTTTAACATTTTGTGTGTTACCTTTCTTTATTAAATATCATGTTCCTCGCAATTAAACCATAAGATCCAGTGCAACAGCAATATCGCAAAATAGTTTTAAAACGAGCATATCTTTAGAATTTCCTATACAGAGACTCACGCGCTGGAGATAAAAATGTTTTTTCTGCACAACGTTGCCACTGCTCGCTTTGAAATCCTTGAGTTTGTTAATCAAAAATTCGTCAAAGTTTTAAAAAATAGGAAATCGATCATAAAACAAATTTCATATTTCAAATTTGGTTTTCCACATGCCTGTATTCGTTGGAGGATTACGTTATTCAAAATTCGATGACTCTATGTACCGTTGTTTTATCACAATACGAGAAATATACATACATTTATGCAGATTTTTCATTATTTAATTTCTTCAAATATAATGCAGGACTGTAACCTTTTTTGGCAACACTTTCAAAAGTGAACCGACATTTATGAGTCCGAAGCAAAATGCCAAAACGAAACTAATAGTCCTTCGGGATTCAAATCCCTTTGGACTAAAAACGAGTAAAGACTCGTTTCGATTCGTACCTTTGACATTTGGAGCTCCAAAATTAAAAAAAAAGAAAAAAAAAAAAAATCCGAAATGTTTCAGATTTTAAATTACGTCCAAAGGGGCGTTTTTTAACATTTTGTATGTTACTTTCTTTATTAAATATCATGTTCCTCGCACTTAAAACATAAGATTCAGTGCAACAGCTATATCGCAAAATAGTTTTAAAACGAGCATATCTTTAGAATTTCCGATACAGAGACTCACGCGCTGGAGATAAAAATGTTTTTTCTGCACAACGTTGCCATTGCTCGCTTTGAAATCCTTGAGCTTGTTAATCAAAAATTCGTCAAAGTTTTAAAAAATAGGAAATCGATCATAAAACAAATTTCAAATTTGGTCTTCCACATGCTTATATTCGTTGGAGGATTACGTTATTCAAAATTCGATGACTCTATGTACCGTTATTTTATGACAATGTGAGAAATATACATACATTTACGCAGATTTTCATTATTTAATTTCTTCAAATATAATGCAGGACTCTAACCTTTTTTGGCAACACTTTCAAAAGTGAACCGACATTTATGAGTCCGACGCAAAATGCCAAAACGAAACTAATAGTCCTTCGGGATTCAAATCCCTTTGGACTAAAAAAAAAATAAAAGACAAAACAAAAAAAAAAAAAAAAAAAATCTGAAATGTTTCAGATTTTAAATTACGTCCAAAGGGGCGTTTTTTAATATTTTGTGTGTTACCTTTCTTTATTAAATATCATGTTCCTCGCAATTAAACCATAAGATCCAGTGCAACAGCAATATCGCAAAATAGTTTTAAAACGAGCATACCTTTAGAATTTCCGATACAGAGACTCACGCGCTGGAGAATAAAATGTTTTTTCTGCACAACTTTGCCATTGCTCGCTTTGAAATACTTAAGTTTGTTAATCAGAAATTCGTCAAAGTTTTAAAAAATAGGAAATCGATCATAAAACAAATTTCAAATTTCAAATTTGGTCTTCCACATGCTCATATTCGTTGGCGGATTACGTTATTCAAAATTCGATGACTCTATGTACCGTTATTTTATGACAATGTGAGAAATATACATACATTTACGCAGATTTTCATTATTTAATTTCTTCAAATATAATGCAGGACTCTAACCTTTTGTGGCAACACTTTGAAAAGTGAACCGACATTTATGAGTCCGACGCAAAATGCCAAAACGAAACTAATAGTCCTTCGGGATTCAAATCCCTTTGGACGAAAAAAAAAAAACAAAAAAAAAAAAAAAAAAAAAAAAAAAATCTGAAATGTTTCAGATTTTAAATTACGTCCAAAGGGGCGTTTTTTAACATTTTGTGTGTTACCTTTCTTTATTAAATATCATGTTCCTCGCAATTAAACCATAAGATCCAGTGCAACAGCAATATCGCAAAATAGTTTTAAAACGAGCATATCTTTAGAATTTCCGATACAGAGACTCACGCGTTGGAGATAAAAATGTTTTTTCTGCACAACGTTGCCATTGCTCGCTTTGAAATCCTTGAGTTTGTTAATCAAAAATTCGTCAAAGTTTTAAAAAATAGGAAATCGATCATAAAACAAAATTCAAATTTCAAATTTGGTTTTTCACATGCTCATATTCGTTGGAGGATTACGTTAATCAAAATTCGATGACTCTATGTACCGTTGTTTTATCACAATACGAGAAATATACATACATTTATGCAGATTTTTCATTATTTAATTTCTTCAAATATAATGCAGGACTCTAACCTTTTGTGGCAACACTTTTAAAAGTGAACCGACATTTATGAGTCCGACGCAAAATGCCAAAACGAAACTAATAGTCCTTCGGATTCAAATCCCTTTGGACTAAAAACGAGTAAAGACTCGTTTCGATTCGTACCTTTGACATTTGGAGCTCCAAAATAAAAAAAAAAAAAAAAAAAAAAAAAATCTGAAATGTTTCAGATTTTAAATTACGTCCAAAGGGGCGTTTTTTAATATTTTGTGTGTTACCTTTCTTTATTAAATATCATGTTCCTCGCAATTAAACCATAAGATCCAGTGCAACAGCAATATCGCAAAATAGTTTTAAAACGAGCATATCTTTAGAATTTCCTATACAGAGACTCACGCGCTGGAGATAAAAATGTTTTTTCTGCACAATGTTGCCACTGCTCGCTTTGAAATCCTTGAGTTTGTTAATCAAAAATTCGTCAAAGTTTTAAAAAATAGGAAATCGATCATAAAACAAATTTCAAATTTGAAATTTGGTTTTCCACATGCCTATATTCGTTGGAGGATTACGTTATTCAAAATTCGATGACTCTATGTACCGTTGTTTTATCACAATACGAGAAATATACATACATTTATGCAGATTTTTCATTATTTAATTTCTTCAAATATAATGCAGGACTCTAACCTTTTTTGGCAACACTTTTAAAAGTGAACCGACATTTATGAGTCCGACGCAATATGCCAAAACGAAACTAATAGTCCTTCGGGATTCAAATCCCTTTGGACTAAAAACGAGTAAAGATTCGTTTCGATTCGTGCCTTTGACATTTGGAGCTCCAAAATAAAAAAAAAAAAAAAAAAAAAAAAAAAATCTGATATGTTTCAGATTTTAAATTACGTCCAAAGGGGCATTTTTTAACATTTTGTATGTTACTTTCTTTATTAAATATCATGTTCCTCGCACTTAAACCATAAGATTCAGTGCAACAGCAATATCGCAAAATAGTTTTAAAACGAGCATACCTTTAGAATTTCCGATACAGAGACTCACGCGCTGGAGATAAAAATGTTTTTTCTGCACAACTTTGCCATTGCTCGCTTTGAAATACTTAAGTTTGTTAATCAGAAATTCGTCAAAGTTTTAAAAAATAGGAAATCGATCATAAAACAAATTTCAAATTTCAAATTTGGTCTTCCACATGCTCATATTCGTTGGAGGATTACGTTATTGAAAATTCGATGACTCTATGTACCGTTATTTTATGACAATGTGAGAAATACACATACATTTACGCAGATTATCATTATTTAATTTCTTCAAATATAATGCAGGTCTCTAACATTTTATGGCAACAGTTTGAAAAGTGAACCGACATTTATCCGACCGACGCAAAATGTCAAAACGAAACTAATAGTCCTTCGGGATTCAAATCCCTTTGGACTAAAAAAAAAAAAATAAAAAACAAAACAAAAAAAAAAAATCTGAAATGTTTCAGATTTTAAATTACGTCCAAAGGGGCGTTTTTTAACATTTTGTGTGTTACCTTTCTTTATTAAATATCATGTTCCTCGCAATTAAACCATAAGATCCAGTGCAACAGCAATATCGCAAAATAGTTTTAAAACGAGCATATCTTTAGAATTTCCTATACAGAGACTCACGCGCTGGAGATAAAAATGTTTTTTCTGCACAACGTTGCCACTGCTCGCTTTGAAATCCTTGAGTTTGTTAATCAAAAATTCGTCAAAGTTTTAAAAAATAGGAAATCGATCATAAAACAAATTTCATATTTCAAATTTGGTTTTCCACATGCCTGTATTCGTTGGAGGATTACGTTATTCAAAATTCGATGACTCTATGTACCGTTGTTTTATCACAATACGAGAAATATACATACATTTATGCAGATTTTTCATTATTTAATTTCTTCAAATATAATGCAGGACTGTAACCTTTTTTGGCAACACTTTCAAAAGTGAACCGACATTTATGAGTCCGAAGCAAAATGCCAAAACGAAACTAATAGTCCTTCGGGATTCAAATCCCTTTGGACTAAAAACGAGTAAAGACTCGTTTCGATTCGTACCTTTGACATTTGGAGCTCCAAAATTAAAAAAAAAGAAAAAAAAAAAAAAAAAAATCCGAAATGTTTCAGATTTTAAATTACGTCCAAAGGGGCGTTTTTTAACATTTTGTATGTTACTTTCTTTATTAAATATCATGTTCCTCGCACTTAAAACATAAGATTCAGTGCAACAGCTATATCGCAAAATAGTTTTAAAACGAGCATATCTTTAGAATTTCCGATACAGAGACTCACACGCTGGAGATAAAAATGTTTTTCTGCACAACGTTGCCATTGCACGCTTTGAAATCCTTGAGCTTGTTAATCAAAAATTCGTCAAAGTTTTAAAAAATCGGAAATCGATCATAAAACAAATTTCAAATTTGGTCTTCTTTATGCTCATATTCGTTGGAGGATTACGTTATTCAAAATTCGATGAGTCTATGTACCGTTATTTTATGACAATGTGAGAAATATACATACATTTACGCAGATTTTCATTATTTAATTTCTTCAAATATAATGCAGGACTCTAACATTTTACGGCAACAGTTTGAAAAGTGAAGCGACATTTATGAGTCCGACGCAAAATGCCAAAACTAAACTAATAATCCTTCGGGATTCAAATCCCTTTGGACTAAAAAAAAAAAAAAAATCTGAAATGTTTCAGATTTTAAATTACGTCCAAAGGGGCGTTTTTTAACATTTTGTGTGTTACCTTTCTTTATTAAATATTATGTTCCTCGCAATTAAACCATAAGATCCAGTGCAACAGCAATATCGCAAAATAGTTTTAAAACGAGCATATCTTTAGAATTTCCTATACAGAGACTCACGCGCTGGAGATAAAAATATTTTTTTTCTGCACAACGTTGCCACTGCTCGCTTTGAAATCCTTGAGTTTGTTAATCAAAAATTCGTCAAAGTTTAAAAAAATAGGAAATCGATCATAAAACAAAATTCAAATTTGGTTTTCCACATGCCTATATTCGTTGGAGGATTACGTTATTCAAAATTCGATGACTCTATGTACCGTTGTTTTATCACAATACGAGAGATATACATACATTTATGCAGATTTTTCATTATCTAATTTCTTCAAATATAATGCAGGACTCTAACCTTTTGTGGCAACACTTTTAAAAGTGAACCGACATTTATGAGTCCGACGCAATATGCCAAAACGAAACTAATAGTCCTTCGGGATTCAAATCCCTTTGGACTAAAAACAAGTAAAGATTCGTTTCGATTCGTGCCTTTGACATTTGGAGCTCCAAAATTAAAAAAAAAGAAAAAAAAAAAAATCTGATATGTTTCAGATTTTAAATTACGTCCAAAGGGGCGTTTTTTAACATTTTGTATGTTACTTTCTTTATTAAATATCATGTTCCTCGCACTTAAAACATAAGATTCAGTGCAACAGCAATATCGCAAAATAGTTTTAAAACGAGCATATCTTTAGAATTTCCGATACAGAGACTCGCTGGAGATAAAAATGTTTTTTCTGCACAACGTTGCCATTGCTCGCTTTGAAATCCTTGAGCTTGTTAATCAAAAATTCGTCAAAGTTTTAAAAAATAGGAAATCGATCATAAAACAAATTTCAAATTTGGTCTTCCACATGCTTATATTCGTTGGAGGATTACGTTATTCAAAATTCGATGACTCTATGTACCGTTATTTTATGACAATGTGAGAAATATACATACATTTACGCAGATTTTCATTATTTAATTTCTTCAAATATAATGCAGGACTCTAACCTTTTTTGGCAACACTTTCAAAAGTGAACCGACATTTATGAGTCCGACGCAAAATGCCAAAACGAAACTAATAGTCCTTCGGGATTCAAATCCCTTTGGACTAAAAAAAAAATAAAAGACAAAACAAAAAAAAAAAAATCAGAAATGTTTCAGATTTTAAATTACGTCGAAAGGGGCGTTTTTTAATATTTTGTGTGTTACCTTTCTTTATTAAATATCATGTTCCTCGCAATTAAACCATAAGATCCAGTGCAACAGCAATATCGCAAAATAGTTTTAAAACGAGCATACCTTTAGAATTTCCGATACAGAGACTCACGCGCTGGAGATAAAAATGTTTTTTCTGCACAACTTTGCCATTGCTCGCTTTGAAATACTTAAGTTTGTTAATCAGAAATTCGTCAAAGTTTTAAAAAATAGGAAATCGATCATAAAACAAATTTCAAATTTCAAATTTGGACTTCCACATGCTCATATTCGTTGGCGGATTACGTTATTCAAAATTCGATGACTCTATGTACCGTTATTTTATGACAATGTGAGAAATATACATACATTTACGCAGATTTTCATTATTTAATTTCTTCAAATATAATGCAGGACTCTAACCTTTTGTGGCAACACTTTGAAAAGTGAACCGACATTTATGAGTCCGACGCAAAATGCCAAAACGAAACTAATAGTCCTTCGGGATTCAAATCCTTTTGGACGAAAAAAAAAAAAAAAAAAAAAAAAAAAAAAAAAAAAAAAAAAAAAATCTGAAATGTTTCAGATTTTAAATTACGTCCAAAGGGGCGTTTTTTAACATTTTGTGTGTTACCTTTCTTTATTAAATATCATGTTCCTCGCAATTAAACCATAAGATCCAGTGCAACAGCAATATCGCAAAATAGTTTTAAAACGAGCATATCTTTAGAATTTCCGATACAGAGACTCACGCGTTGGAGATAAAAATGTTTTTTCTGCACAACGTTGCCATTGCTCGCTTTGAAATCCTTGAGTTTGTTAATCAAAAATTCGTCAAAGTTTTAAAAAATAGGAAATCGATCATAAAACAAAATTCAAATTTCAAATTTGGTTTTTCACATGCTCATATTCGTTGGAGGATTACGTTAATCAAAATTCGATGACTCTATGTACCGTTGTTTTATCACAATACGAGAAATATACATACATTTATGCAGATTTTTCATTATTTAATTTCTTCAAATATAATGCAGGACTCTAACCTTTTGTGGCAACACTTTTAAAAGTGAACCGACATTTATGAGTCCGACGCAAAATGCCAAAACGAAACTAATAGTCCTTCGGGATTCAAATCCCTTTGGACTAAAAACGAGTAAAGATTCGTTTCGATTCGTACCTTTGACATTTGGAGCTCCAAAATTAAAAAAAAAAAAAAAAAAAAAAAAAATCTGAAATGTTTCAGATTTTAAATTACGTCCAAAGGGGCGTTTTTTAACATTTTGTATGTTACTTTCTTTATTAAATATCATGTTCCTCGCACTTAAAACATAAGATTCAGTGCAACAGCTATATCGCAAAATAGTTTTAAAACGAGCATATCTTTAGAATTTCCGATACAGAGACTCACACGCTGGAGATAAAAATGTTTTTCTGCACAACGTTGCCATTGCACGCTTTGAAATCCTTGAGCTTGTTAATCAAAAATTCGTCAAAGTTTTAAAAAATCGGAAATCGATCATAAAACAAATTTCAAATTTGGTCTTCTTTATGCTCATATTCGTTGGAGGATTACGTTATTCAAAATTCGATGAGTCTATGTACCGTTATTTTATGACAATGTGAGAAATATACATACATTTACGCAGATTTTCATTATTTAATTTCTTCAAATATAATGCAGGACTCTAACATTTTACGGCAACAGTTTGAAAAGTGAAGCGACATTTATGAGTCCGACGCAAAATGCCAAAACTAAACTAATAATCCTTCGGGATTCAAATCCCTTTGGACTAAAAAAAAAAAAAAAATCTGAAATGTTTCAGATTTTAAATTACGTCCAAAGGGGCGTTTTTTAACATTTTGTGTGTTACCTTTCTTTATTAAATATTATGTTCCTCGCAATTAAACCATAAGATCCAGTGCAACAGCAATATCGCAAAATAGTTTTAAAACGAGCATATCTTTAGAATTTCCTATACAGAGACTCACGCGCTGGAGATAAAAATATTTTTTTTCTGCACAACGTTGCCACTGCTCGCTTTGAAATCCTTGAGTTTGTTAATCAAAAATTCGTCAAAGTTTAAAAAAATAGGAAATCGATCATAAAACAAAATTCAAATTTGGTTTTCCACATGCCTATATTCGTTGGAGGATTACGTTATTCAAAATTCGATGACTCTATGTACCGTTGTTTTATCACAATACGAGAGATATACATACATTTATGCAGATTTTTCATTATCTAATTTCTTCAAATATAATGCAGGACTCTAACCTTTTGTGGCAACACTTTTAAAAGTGAACCGACATTTATGAGTCCGACGCAATATGCCAAAACGAAACTAATAGTCCTTCGGGATTCAAATCCCTTTGGACTAAAAACAAGTAAAGATTCGTTTCGATTCGTGCCTTTGACATTTGGAGCTCCAAAATTAAAAAAAAAGAAAAAAAAAAAAATCTGATATGTTTCAGATTTTAAATTACGTCCAAAGGGGCGTTTTTTAACATTTTGTATGTTACTTTCTTTATTAAATATCATGTTCCTCGCACTTAAAACATAAGATTCAGTGCAACAGCAATATCGCAAAATAGTTTTAAAACGAGCATATCTTTAGAATTTCCGATACAGAGACTCACGCGCTGGAGATAAAAATGTTTTTTCTGCACAACGTTGCCATTGCTCGCTTTGAAATCCTTGAGCTTGTTAATCAAAAATTCGTCAAAGTTTTAAAAAATAGGAAATCGATCATAAAACAAATTTCAAATTTGGTCTTCCACATGCTTATATTCGTTGGAGGATTACGTTATTCAAAATTCGATGACTCTATGTACCGTTATTTTATGACAATGTGAGAAATATACATACATTTACGCAGATTTTC
Organism: Stegodyphus dumicola; assembly: GCF_044657685.1. Classification (NCBI taxonomy): domain Eukaryota; kingdom Metazoa; phylum Arthropoda; class Arachnida; order Araneae; family Eresidae; genus Stegodyphus; species Stegodyphus dumicola. The sequence continues at coordinate 4,266,027 of NC_140778.1, read as the reverse complement.
ATTATTTAATTTCTTCAAATATAATGCAGGACTCTAACCTTTTTTGGCAACACTTTCAAAAGTGAACCGACATTTATGAGTCCGACGCAAAATGCCAAAACGAAACTAATAGTCCTTCGGGATTCAAATCCCTTTGGACTAAAAAAAAAATAAAAGACAAAACAAAAAAAAAAAATCAGAAATGTTTCAGATTTTAAATTACGTCGAAAGGGGCGTTTTTTAATATTTTGTGTGTTACCTTTCTTTATTAAATATCATGTTCCTCGCAATTAAACCATAAGATCCAGTGCAACAGCAATATCGCAAAATAGTTTTAAAACGAGCATACCTTTAGAATTTCCGATACAGAGACTCACGCGCTGGAGATAAAAATGTTTTTTCTGCACAACTTTGCCATTGCTCGCTTTGAAATACTTAAGTTTGTTAATCAGAAATTCGTCAAAGTTTTAAAAAATAGGAAATCGATCATAAAACAAATTTCAAATTTCAAATTTGGTCTTCCACATGCTCATATTCGTTGGCGGATTACGTTATTCAAAATTCGATGACTCTATGTACCGTTATTTTATGACAATGTGAGAAATATACATACATTTACGCAGATTTTCATTATTTAATTTCTTCAAATATAATGCAGGACTCTAACCTTTTGTGGCAACACTTTGAAAAGTGAACCGACATTTATGAGTCCGACGCAAAATGCCAAAACGAAACTAATAGTCCTTCGGGATTCAAATCCCTTTGGACGAAAAAAAAAAAAAAACAAAAAAAAAAAAAAAAAAAAAAAAGAAATCTGAAATGTTTCAGATTTTAAATTACGTCCAAAGGGGCGTTTTTTAACATTTTGTGTGTTACCTTTCTTTATTAAATATCATGTTCCTCGCAATTAAACCATAAGATCCAGTGCAACAGCAATATCGCAAAATAGTTTTAAAACGAGCATATCTTTAGAATTTCCGATACAGAGACTCACGCGTTGGAGATAAAAATGTTTTTTCTGCACAACGTTGCCATTGCTCGCTTTGAAATCCTTGAGTTTGTTAATCAAAAATTCGTCAAAGTTTTAAAAAATAGGAAATCGATCATAAAACAAAATTCAAATTTCAAATTTGGTTTTTCACATGCTCATATTCGTTGGAGGATTACGTTAATCAAAATTCGATGACTCTATGTACCGTTGTTTTATCACAATACGAGAAATATACATACATTTATGCAGATTTTTCATTATTTAATTTCTTCAAATATAATGCTGGACTCTAACCTTTTGTGGCAACACTTTTAAAAGTGAACCGACATTTATGAGTCCGACGCAAAATGCCAAAACGAAACTAATAGTCCTTCGGGATTCAAATCCCTTTGGACTAAAAACGAGTAAAGACTCGTTTCGATTCGTACCTTTGACATTTGGAGCTCCAAAATAAAATAAAAAAAAAAAAAAAAATCTGAAATGTTTCAGATTTTAAATTACGTCCAAAGGGGCGTTTTTTAACATTTTATGTGTTACCTTTCTTTATTAAATATCATGTTCCTCGCACTTAAACCATAAGATCCAGTGCAACAGCAATATCGCAAAATAGTTTTAAAACGAGCATATCTTTAGAATTTCCGATACAGAGACTCACGTGCTGGAGATAAAAATGTTTTTTCTGCAGAACGTTGCCATTGCTCGCTTTGAAATACTTAAGTTGTTAATTAAAAATTCGTCAAAGTTTTAAAAAATAGGAAATCGATCATAAAACAAATTTCAAATTTCAAATTTGGTCTTCCACATGCCTATATTCGTTGGAGGATTACGTTATTCAAAATTCGATGACTCTATGTACCGTTGTTTTATCACAAGACGAGAAATATACATACATTTATGCAGATTTTTCATTATTTAGTTTCTTCAAATATAATGCAGGACTCTAACCTTTTTTGGCAACACTTTTAAAAGTGAACCGACATTTATGAGTCCGACGCAAAATTCCAAAACGAGACTAATAGTCCTTCGGGATTCAAATCCCTTTGGACTAAAAACGAGTAAATTCTCGTTTCGATTCGTACCTTTGACATTTGGAGCTCCAAAATTAAAAAAAAAGAAAAAAAAAAAAATTGAAATGTTTCAGATTTTAAATTACGTCCAAAGGGGCGTTTTTTAACATTTTGTATGTTACTTTCTTTATTAAATATCATGTTCCTCGCACTTAAAACATAAGATTCAGTGCAACAGCAATATCGCAAAATAGTTTTAAAACGAGCATATCTTTAGAATTTCCGATACAGAGACTCACGCGCTGGAGATAAAAATGTTTTTTCTGCACAACGTTGCCATTGCTCGCTTTGAAATACTTAAGTTGTTAATTAAAAATTCGTCAAAGTTTTAAAAAATAGGAAATCGATCATAAAACAAAATTCAAATTTCAAATTTGGTTTTTCACATGCTCATATTCGTTGGAGGATTACGTTAATCAAAATTCGATGACTCTATGTACCGTTGTTTTATCACAATACGAGAAATATACATACATTTATGCAGATTTTTCATTATTTAATTTCTTCAAATATAATGCAGGACTCTAACCTTTTGTGGCAACACTTTTAAAAGTGAACCGACATTTATGAGTCCGACGCAAAATGCCAAAACGAAACTAATAGTCCTTCGGGATTCAAATCCCTTTGGACTAAAAACGAGTAAAGACTCGTTTCGATTCGTACCTTTGACATTTGGAGCTCCAAAATAAAATAAAAAAAAAAAAAAATCTGAAATGTTTCAGATTTTAAATTACGTCCAAAGGGGCGTTTTTTAACATTTTGTGTGTTACCTTTCTTTATTAAATATCATGTTCCTCGCACTTAAACCATAAGATCCAGTGCAACAGCAATATCGCAAAATAGTTTTAAAACGAGCATATCTTTAGAATTTCCGATACAGAGACTCACGTGCTGGAGATAAAAATGTTTTTTCTGCAGAACGTTGCCATTGCTCGCTTTGAAATACTTAAGTTGTTAATTAAAAATTCGTCAAAGTTTTAAAAAATAGGAAATCGATCATAAAACAAATTTCAAATTTCAAATTTGGTCTTCCACATGCCTATATTCGTTGGAGGATTACGTTATTCAAAATTCGATGACTCTATGTACCGTTGTTTTATGACAATGTGAGAAATATACATACATTTACGCAGATTTTCATTATTTAATTTCTTCAAATATAATGCAGGACTCTAACATTTCATGGCAACAGTTTGAAAAGTGAAGCGACATTTATGAGTCCGACGCAAAATGCCAAAACTAAACTAATAATCCTTCGGGATTCAAATCCCTTTGGACTAAAAAAAAAAAATCTGAAATGCTTCAGATTTTAAATTATGTCCAAAGGGGCGTTTTTTAACATTTTGTATATTACGTTTCTTTATTAAATATCATCTTCCTCGCACTTAAACGATAAGATCCAGTGCAACAGCAATATCGCAAAATAGTTTTAAAACGAGCATACCTTTAGAATTTCCGATACAGAGACTCACGCGCTGGAGATAAAAATGTTTTTTCTGCACAACTTTGCCATTGCTCGCTTTGAAATACTTAAGTTTGTTAATCAGAAATTCGTCAAAATTTTAAAAAATAGGAAATCGATCATAAAACAAATTTCAAATTTCAAATTTGGTCTTCCACATGCTCATATTCGTTGGAGGATTACGTTATTCAAAATTCGATGACTCTATGTACCGTTATTTTATGACAATGTGAGAAATATACATACATTTACGCAGATTTTCATTATTTAATTTCTTCAAATATAATGCAGGACTCTAACATTTTATGGCAACACTTTGAAAAGTGAACCGACATTTATGAGTCCGACGCAAAATGCCAAAACGAAACTAATAGTCCTTCGGGATTCAAATCCCTTTGGACTAAAAAAAAAATGAAAAACAAAACAAAAAAAAAAAAAAAACTGAAATGTTTCAGATTTTAAATTACGTCCAAAGGGGCGTTTTTTAATATTTTGTGTGTTACCTTTCTTTATTAAATATCATGTTCCTCGCAATTAAACCATAAGATCCAGTGCAACAGCAATATCGCAAAATAGTTTTAAAACGAGCATACCTTTAGAATTTCCGATACAGAGACTCACGCGCTGGAGATAAAAATGTTTTTTCTGCACAACTTTGCCATTGCTCGCTTTGAAATACTTAAGTTTGTTAATCAGAAATTCGTCAAAGTTTTAAAAAATAGGAAATCGATCATAAAACAAATTTCAAATTTCAAATTTGGTCTTCCACATGCTCATATTCGTTGGCGGATTACGTTATTCAAAATTCGATGACTCTATGTACCGTTATTTTATGACAATGTGAGAAATATACATACATTTACGCAGATTTTCATTATTTAATTTCTTCAAATATAATGCAGGACTCTAACCTTTTGTGGCAACACTTTGAAAAGTGAACCGACATTTATGAGTCCGACGCAAAATGCCAAAACGAAACTAATAGTCCTTCGGGATTCAAATCCCTTTGGACGAAAAAAAAAAAAACAAAAAAAAAAAAAAAAAAAAAAAAAAATCTGAAATGTTTCAGATTTTAAATTACGTCCAAAGGGGCGTTTTTTAACATTTTGTGTGTTACCTTTCTTTATTAAATATCATGTTCCTCGCAATTAAACCATAAGATCCAGTGCAACAGCAATATCGCAAAATAGTTTTAAAACGAGCATATCTTTAGAATTTCCGATACAGAGACTCACGCGTTGGAGACAAAAATGTTTTTTCTGCACAACGTTGCCATTGCTCGCTTTGAAATCCTTGAGAGTAGTGTACAAATGAGAGAGCTGGCGCAGTGACCTTTGGGGGCGAAACAATGACTGCGAAACCCTCCATTAAAATCGAACCCACTTTTAGAATGTGATGGCTCTCCAACCCTCCATTAAAATCGAACCCACTTTTAGAATGTGATGGCTCTCCAACCCTCCATTAAAATCGAACCCACTTTTAGAATGTGATGGCTCTCCAACCCTCCATTAAAATCGAACCCACTTTTAGAATGTGATGGCTCTCCAACCCTCCATTAAAATCGAACCCACTTTTAGAATGTGATGGCTCTCCAACCCTCCATTAAAATCGAACCCACTTTTACAAACGCTACTTTTCCAAAACGCCGCTTTTACAAACGCCACTTTTCCTCTTCATCGCATGCTTCTTTTGCAAGGGGACATTCGTCCCCCACATAATCCACTGGCATGGTATATTTAGTGAGGGTATTAATTTATACCATCAGTGCACCATTATGTATGGCTTCTAGAGCGTCAAAGGAGAGACAATGGGTAATTGATTAATAATACCTAGTGAATAATAAAAGCATTTAAAGAGAAGGTTTGTAGTATATAGAAAGACAAAATGGATTTTCAATCAAAAACAGTTCGACAGTTACAAGATTACTGTCGAGAAAATGATATTCGAGGATACTCGAAACTTAAAAAGGTGGAACTGATCGCCCTCATTCAATACCACAACGGCTTTTCCAGGTTCCACAATGACTTGTTTATCAAGCGAAAGAAGAAGAGGGAGCTAAAAATCAGGTGTTGCGGAAAGTTGATAAAGGAATCTAGCATAAATAAGCACTTACAAACTAAAGCTCATCAAAACTATAAGCCTAAGAAGGCCAGCCAGGAGGTTCACAGAGATGATTTTGACAATATGCAGGGGCTGCATCATATGTCGATCGCGTGGCATCGCAGGCTATTCCAAACTACGGAGGAAGGCAGACATCAAAGCATACATAGAAAGCGTTTTGTTCAACCGTCACTTCGAATTTGATTCCGACCTGTTTTCAGATTCGCGAGAGAGAAGGCTATATACCCCCAATGAAATTGATACGGCTTTTGAAAACCGTTTGGTGACGTATGATGTCCAAAATGAGCACAATCTGATGCTTCCCAAAGACTTCTTGAACGATGTTTCATCACTGGTCCGGGGTCTTATTACAAAACATCTGAAGAGGCTGCATGGCTTGAAGGTTAATTTCCAATTTCTCTGTGACTATGAAAAAGGGAAAGATGAAACGATGACAGAAATGGAGAAAAACTTCAAAACAAAAAATGAAGTCATCTTAGAATCAACTGATTTGGTAGCTTATTACAGATCAGTTATCCAAAAATTATTGACGGAGATGGAGGAGTTTGTTGCAAGGGGTTCAGGTTGGACGCTTGCTAGAATCAAAAGTCTTGAGGTGAGGATCAATAAGTACACCCCACTGAGAGGATCATCCTACATTGATTTGTCAAAAGTGATTAAAGCTAAAAAAGCAGTCATAAACGTAAAAAATGAGAATGATAATGAGTGTTTTAAATGGGCGATACTGTCTGCACTACATCCAGCAGAAAAAGATGCCCAAAGAGTCACCAAATATAAGCCATATGAAAATGAGCTAAAGTTCGAAGGCATTGAATACCCAGTAAAGATGGAAGACAGAGTACTCGAAAGGTTCGAAAAATTGAATAACATATCAGTGAACATATACTCATACGATGAAAAGACTAACATATACCCCTTAAGAATAACTAAGCATAAAGTAGATAAGCATGTCAATTTACTTTACATAAGAAACGAGAAAGGGAACAGTCATTACTGTTGGATAAAAGACATGTCCAAATTAATATGTGGGCAATTAACCAAGCATAATGGAAGAGTATACCCATGTGAAAGGTGCCTGTTATTTTTTCACTCTGAGGAAGATCTTCAAACGCATGAAAAGGATTGTAAGAAAAATCAGGCTGTTAAAATAGTAATGCCTGAAAAAGATTCAAAATTAAAGTTCAAACATTACCATAAATCGCTACGAGCACCTTTTGTAATGTATGCAGATTTTGAAAGTTTAACAACTAAGATAGATACATGTCAGCCAGATCCCAAGAGCTCTTACATGCAGAAGTACCAAAAACATGAACCCATGAGTTTCTCACTTTACATTAAATATAAGCACGGAGACTACAAACCGCCTATCACATATAGAGGTCCAAATGCAACTAAAGTATTTTACGAAACGTTGAAAGCTGAGGCCTTAGAGATAAAGAAAATTTATGATAAGAAGCACCCAATCAAAATTACTGATGAAGATGACAGGCATTTCAAGAGAACCCATATATGTCATATCTGCGGGTTTAACATCAAAGAAGTACCATCACCATATTCGCCGAAAGACTCTGAGGACTTCCAAAAAGTAATGGATCATGACCATTTACTCGATCCATCCAAACATGAATCAAACTATAGAGGGCCAGCTCATAAATTATGTAACTTAATGTACCAATACCCTTCCCTCATTCCTGTCTTCATTCACAACTTATCTGGGTACGATTCTCATTTATTCATAAAAGAGCTAGGTGGTGATAATGGGAATATCGATGTCATTCCAAACACTGAGGAAAAATACATTTCATTCAGCAAAGAGGTTGGAGCGGAATGGGTAGATGCAGGTGATGGTAAAAAGGTCAAGCTACCCGGAATAAAGTTGAGGTTTCTGGATTCTTTTAAGTTCATGGCTAGCAGCATTGATAGTTTAGCCAAAAATGTGAAAGAATTCAGAGAAACAGCCAAATTCTTTCCCAAGGACAAATTGGACCTCGTTACCAGAAAAGGCGTGTATCCGTATGATTATATGGACTCGTGGGATAAATGTGACGAAACACGACTACCCAACAAAAAAGAATTTTACAACAAAATGACTGAGTCGGATATATCACACGAGGACTATGCACATGCCAAAACAGTATGGAAGACCTTCAACATTAAAAATTTAGGTGAGTATTCTGATTTGTATGTGAAGACTGATGTACTGATCTTAGCTGATATTATGGAACATTTTAGAGATGTCTGCATAAGGACTTACAAATTGGATCCTGCATGGTACTTCACTGCACCCGGTCTCTCTTGGGATGCTATGTTAAAAACCACTGGAAAGGAATTAGAATTATTGACTGATTATAACATGATTTTAATGTTAGAAAAAGGAACCAGAGGTGGGATTTCTCAGTGTTGTAATAGGTATGGGAAAGCTAATAATAAATATATGAAAGACTATGACAGAAGTAAAGAATCTAATTATTTAATCTACCTAGATGCCAATAATTTGTATGGATGGGCAATGAGCGAATTTCTACCATATGGCGGCTTCAAGTGGGGGGATACCGATATAGATGTAACAGCGATCCCCGACGATTCAGATGTGGGTTATATCTTAGAATGCGACTTGGAATATCCTGAATATTTGCATGATCTCCATTCAGACCTCCCACTAGGAGCTGAGAACAGAGTTCCTGATGGCTCAAAACATACAAAATTACTAACAACCTTATATGACAAAGATCATTATGTGGTTCATTACAGGGGTTTGAAACAATTTTTACAAATGGGCTTAAAATTGAAGAAAGTACACAGGGTATTAGAGTATAAGCAAGCACCTTGGCTGAAGACATATATCGACTTGAACACTGAAATGAGAACTAAAGCAACTAATGACTTTGAAAAAGATTTCTATAAACTCATGAACAACTCTGTGTTTGGTAAGACAATGGAAAATATTAGAAAAAGGCTTGATATCAAACTGTGCTGTGATGCGGAGAAAGCCGAAAAACTTATTGCTAAACCAAATTTTAAAGGAAGAACCATATTTGAAGAAAATTTAGCCGCTATACATATGCACAAAACTGCAGTACTCTTTGATAAACCTATCTATGTTGGAATGAGTATCTTAGATTTATCCAAAACTTTAATGTACGACTTCCACTATAATGTGATGGCACCTAAATATGGGAAAAACATTATACTGTTGTACATGGATACGGATAGTTTCATCTATGATATAAAAACTGATGATTTCTATGAAGATATGAAAGGAATGCTTGAACATTTTGACACGTTTGATTATCCGGAGGATAATAGGTATGGAATGCCGCGAGTTAATAAAAAGGTTTTGGGGAAGATGAAGGATGAAAATGCAGGGGGGATCTTGGAAGAGTACGTTGGCTTAATATCTAAGATGTATGCCTGTAAAACTGAAAAAGACTTAGTTAAAAAATCAAAAGGTATTAAGAAATGTGTAGTGAAAAATAGAATTACTTTCGAGGATTACAAAAACTGTCTATTCTCACATCAAAAACAGTACAGATCTATGAATCTCATTAGAAGCACAAAACATAATATTCATTCCATACAAGTAAATAAGATTGCCCTTTCAGGAGATGATGACAAGCGGCACATATTACCAGATGGTATCCATACCTTGGCTCACGGTCACTATGCGATAAAGAGCAACCTCAAAAAGTCACCTGTACAGACGCCAGGCGAAGGATCAGCATTTTGGTAAGGCCCCCAAGAAACCTCTCCTCTATAATAGCTCGGCTACGTACTGAACATTTCAAGGGTATCACCAACTGGTCCTATCCCAACTGCTGTCCTGAATCCCTCATGCCTCTTCGAACTCCGCCAATAGAGATCCGCCTCCAGAACTGGCAGCACCAAGACTTTTTGATTTTTGCACCTCATGCACTTATGTATAGACATGACAACAACATTATCAATCAATTTAAAAGGGGTTAAAAGGAAGACTTATTAAAATAAATATGGACATGACGGAAGAAATGGAGGAAATAATGAGATTGTTTAGTCCAGACACAGAAGTTTCTTCAGACTTGAAAACTAAAGAGTGTGAACACAAATATGTAATTGGTGATGACTGGTACAATTGCCAAGCATGTGGTGAAGAACTGAGATATAATCCAAATAAACCCCCTATCAAATTAGAAGATTTATATTTCGAAAAGGCGCAGACAGCTAGAATGAAAAGCAGAATGACAAATCTTTATAAATGGATAAGTAAGTATAACTTTCCTTTCGAAGAAGAGCTTATGATTGATTTGTCATCTTTTATCTCTAAATACATAGAGTTGTATCCGAAGCGTAAGAACTTAATTAGCAAAGACTATATTTTATACCAAATGTTACGGAAAAGAGGTGGTTATGAGGTCCCACTTAAGCTACCTAAACTGATGACAACGCTAGCTCAGAATGAAGAAATCTGCAGAACCATCTTCGATGCATTAAATTGGAGCACAAATATGGGTGCGATGACCCCAATGAGTGAATTATAATTTTTAATAGCTTTCGTCGGCTATTAAAAATAAACTAAATCCTTCTTATCAATCCAGCTAGTCTCAGGATAGCCTAACCATTTTACTAGATATTTGTCCCCTTTCTTTTTGATGACTTTTTCAATCTTATATACGTTGTCTTTCTTATCATACTTTACCAATTCATTTTCATAAAAAGTACCTTTAACCTCTTCATTATTTAAATCCTGAACTCTATAAGTGATTGGATCAGTTTCTAATACTTCAGAAATGACAAATATTTCTTCTGTAAAAGTTGCTTGATAACCTCTTCTGAAGGCAGACTTATATATTGATATTCTTACTTTATCTCCTACTTGGTATTTAGGTTTATGTATGACCTTTTCTTTAAACAAATTGTGATACACATCACCACTGTTTTCTTTTAGACTGGCTTCAACAGGTGTCATTTTGATACTTCTGTGGTAGGAATTGTTATAATTTTTTACTAACTGACTCAATACATCTATGTATCTTTTTGTATTGTTTGCTGCTAAATATTTTCTAATTTTACCGTTTAAAGTTCTGTTGAACCTTTCCACTATGGAGCACTTGATTTCGACATTTTCAGTAGTAAACCAGTGAATATTATTCTCTTTAAACAGTTGTTGCGTCTCTTTGTTAATGAACTCGGTCCCCTTGTCTGTCTGAATTTTTTGAGGAATTCTTTCCTTAAAGATCTTTTTAAACGCTATAGTAACTTTTTCTCCCGTTTTTCTGCGAACTGGTATAGCCCAAGCATATTTGCTAAAAATGTCTATGACTGTTAGTAAGTAGTTGTTACCATCATTAGAACTTGATAATGGTTTTAAAAATAGCAAGTCTGCTTGCCATTGGTCGTCAATGTGTGATACGTAAGTTCTCCTTCTTTTGAATTTACGGATAAGTGGTTTGTGTTTGGTATAAACATCTTGCTGGTGTAAGAACTCTTCGATATCCTTTCTAGGAACATGCACCTTCCTCTGAAGCTCCTTGATGCCGCAATATCCAGTTTCAGGATCATAGTACACATCTCTCAGTCTAGGGGTGTTCTGTGTTACCCCGTCAACTTTAAAAAAGAACTTTTCCTTGATCCACACTTTTCACACTTTCCTTTCATAATAGGCCTTCCGTTGCTTGTTACCGAATTTTCAACATTTAGTGTACCTGTCTTCTTTTTACAAATCAAGCAATATGTCACAATAGCACCTAGTCCAAAAACTCTTTTGGTTTTTATGATAGGTCGGATGATAGCCCTAGCTTGTTTTTCTCCGAGTGGATAAAATCCGCTGTTTGGGTTTTCAATGGCATCTAAATCCTTTAAAAGCTCTTCATCTGCAACATGTCTCTGTCTAGTGTCTTTTGTTTGACTGTATGCTATGTCATGCTTCTTACATGCTTTATCTACTCTGTTAACTCCTGGATCCCCTCTAGTCAATCTTTTAGAAAGCTTTGTAAAAGGTCCACAGTACTGATAACCAGGAAGATGCATTTCTGGTGGATTGAGCTTATCTTGCATCCAACCGACTAAATCTCCACCTTTAATCTTTCTATCTTGTTTGCTCATTTATTAAGAATAGAAAATTATTTTTCGTACCCGTTCAAACCTTTCTCCTTTAAATATTTTTCCATGGGGAAGTACTTCAAGTCCTTAATAAATTCTTGCTCTTTAATCAAAGCTTCCTCCTCCGAAATAGTCTTTGCTCTCAAGCAATTTAGTAAAGACTTATAAAACTTGTAGGCAAACTTGTATTCTTCTTTCCTTTCTGCGACATGCAAGGATTTATCAATAATCTCTATGACACTGGCCACGATGCTCAAGGATGCTAAGGGAAGCAGAGCGAAAGCTGTCAAACTCGAAGTACCAAACAAGAACTTCGCAATTGTCAGAGACAGACTAACATCACTGTAGAATTTGTAGCTTTTTCTGTATGCGTACAAGCATGACTCTAATTTTTGTTCCATGTTTTATTTAAAGAAGAAAAACATTTCCTATACCTCATTTCAGGGTTAACTAAATCAAGCATGAAAAAATCATGAGGTTTCGTGACACACTTTTTGTACATACTATCGAACTCCTCGCTGGTGAGACTACCATCGATTTCCCTCAGGATTTGTTTAACCTCTCTTGGTTGGAGTCTAAAGAAGATAAAGTAGTTGCAGTTCTTGCGTATGTTGATGGGTGTTGAGTAATATGATTGAGATATATAGATGATGGACGCATTTTTCTTCCTACCTCTTATGAATAGGTCCTCTATGACTTTTTGCTTCTTTTCTGTCACGCAGTCATCGAATACAACTAGATTCTTAACGTTAGGATCAAGTTCATCTACTGTTATAAAATCGCCCAACTCTGACGTGAATAATGTTTCCTTCTTGAATTTGTGAAACATTTCTAAAACTTTTTCTTTATCAACCTTCTTAACTTTTTTAAGGCTAAGAATATCATCTTCCTCTATATCATTAAACTGCGTGTATGTTTCTTGTAGAGATGAATACTTGGGCTCAAAGATGTCTTTAGCACATACGTAGAGATTGTCAAACTTCAACCAATCATAGATGAAGTTAAGAAGCAAGTTTGTCTTACCACACCCTGAAGGTCCGGTGATTAAAAGTCTGAAGGGATGTTTGGGTAGCAAAGGATGCTGATCAGCATATGCAAACTCTTCAGGTTGCGTGTAATTCTTTATTCGAATCATATCTTTATTTAAGGTGAAAATATTTGCTTTAAGGCAAAAAATATTTACTTTAAGGCAAAAACATTTACTTTAAGGCAAAACTTTATTTGCTAAGTAATAAAGATGAATCAATTAGAAAAGGAACGCATTGAAAAGATAAAGGGGCAGATACTAGCCCAAAAAAGATTGGGTGAGTTACAAAAAGATCTTAGAAGAAAAAACGAGCAGCAGCTTCAAGAAAAATTAGGTGTTCGAGAAATGTTAACAGTTTCATAAGCCTGTGACAGAAGAGATGACTAAGCAGGAAGTATCTAGAAACAAACACCTTAAAGCTGTTCAGGATGCAATACAGGAAATATCCTCTCCATCGTTAGAGTCCACAACAATTCCAGAATTGGATTATGGAATAAAAGATTTGGAGCGCAGGATTTATAATTTAAACTTAAATAAGGATATCGACGAGTCTTTCATTCGGGAAGAGGGTTTTGAACTACCATCGGAATTAGTGAACAAAAGTGAGGGCGAGCTGAATGAAATCATAAAACGCGCCAACGACAGAAATAAAGAATTCGGAACTAGAAAAGGGCCTATGAAAAAAGAATGGAAGAACAGTGCAGAAGATAATGAAGATAGGAAAAAATATTTAAGAAAAGAGTTGGACAAGTTCGACTACAAAATTCAAATGATGAGGAACTATACAAAAGCACTCAAAACACTCAGGGATGGAAATTATTATTCAGGCGAGGGTATCGATAGGGTGGAGCTGCTTTCGCGACTGACGGATAAAAGATGTGGAGGGAATAAAAGTAAAACGCTCTACAATAAAATCGTTACTCTGTTGGATGCGCTTTTGAAAAAGGGTGAGCTAACTAATGATTTTGTAAAAAGCTACTACGCAAAGTTTTTGAGCTAACTAAAATTTTCTCTACATATAATAAATGAGTAACTACATTAAAATAAAAGTGCATCTGACTGATCATCAGATCAACAAGTTAAAGACTGCACACAAGAAAAAAGAGGAGGTCACTCTACAGATCAATACCTCCAAGGCGCCAAATCATGATCTATATCTTACACAAACACAGATCGAGCAACTAAAGAAGGGCAAACGCATAAAGATCAGCAAAACACAACTGGAGACAAATGGTGGATTCTTGCCTTTTCTTCTTCCCATTCTTATTACTTTAGCTACCGGTGCTCTTTCGGGGGCAGCTGGATGGGGAGCCAAAAAGATTATGGATAAAGTGAGCGGATCCGGTTGCGGGGGAAAGAAAAAAAAGGGGAAAGGCGTTCTACAAAACTGGGAATCTCGAACAAAATGATTGAGGAATGCATGAATGGTGAGAGAGGATTTCGTGGCGTCTTCACATCAGACTTGCTACCCAAAAAGATGAGAAAGTTTGAAAGTGGAATTATTAATTTAGACTTGTCGACAGGGCCTGGAACACATTGGGTGGCTTACTACAACGATCCAAAAAATAATTTTGTAGAATATTTTGATTCATTCGGAGACTACAAATATAAAGGTACTACTTTAAAGGATGACACTATCCCGGCAAACATATTTCATTACCTGAGAACATCAAACAAAGAAGTTCGGTACAATTCAAGCTTCCTGCAGAAACCCACATCTGAGCGTTGTGGCTACTTCAGTATGACATACATAAAAAAGAGAAATAGAGGACACCCTCCTTGGGACATCTTATACTCCCTAACTCAAGAACCAAGTGATCATAATGAGAAGAAAGTGCTACTTTAATGAAACATGTGTGTTATTTTAATAGGTAAAAGCCCATTAAAATAAAAAAAAATAAAATGCTTATAATAAAATGACTCTGCTTATATTAAACTCAAAAGACTACCCGAAGTCAGAAGACTTTACTGTCGAATACGCTACGCCTCTGAGAATCAAGAGGGTTGCTTTGCAATCATTTTCCTTATGGGTTTCATGGTACAACATTTGCAAGGCCTATGAGAACAACATGCTTTCATTCTATGATGGAAGCCTTTGGTATGATCTAACTATTCCGGATGGAAATTATACTCTGGGGGAGCTAAACGATTACATGATGCAGTACTTCAAGGACGAAAGTCCTCCCATACAGTTTGGCGTGATATTCGCTCGACAGAGATTTGTGATAAAACTGAAAGAACACTACAAGCTTGATTTATCAAAGAGTAAGCTTCATGAGATTTTAGGATTTGAACCAAAGATTTACGAAGAAGTGAAACAAGAAGCCAAGTATGTGGCTAATATTTCTCGAAGCATCGATGATATTCATATCCATTGTGATATAATAGAGGGAGCTTATTTGAACCAATTTGCATCAGAAGTTATCCATTCTTTCACACCGGCTCAAGAGCCAGGCAGTTTGCTCTCTAAAGATTTTGACAGACCTATCTTTTTTAAGACAAAGAGTAACCACATATATAGGATCAGGATGCGTCTGACCAATCAGGATGGTGAACCTATTGAGCTCAATAATCAAAGGGTACTTTACAAGTTGCTGGTGGAGTGAAGAACATTTTTGTACTTACAATAAATGAACAGACATAGACTTTACGGAGCAAGCAAGAGGATACAAGGGCGAGGTTTCTTTGGGAGAAAGCTTTTGAACCTAGCTAAGAAAGAGGTTGAACAAGAGGTGCAGCAAGCAGTGAATAGTAAATTGGAGTCAATCCTTAATAAAACGATTAAAAGAGGCACAGGTTTAAAAGTAGTGAACGAAGCTAAATTAGAAGCTATCCTTGGAAAGAATATGAAGCGAAAATAATTTTACTGCATATAATAAAGATGAACAATATTTGGGAGTTGAAACAAACGTCAGAAGACGTCATCAGAGATATAGAAAGTTTTGAGTATAGAGAAATCAAAGAAACGCACAACACTCAAGATACGAGTGAAGATGCCACGTATAACTTTCACATACTCGATACAAACGCTAAAATTCTCTACTCCAAAGGATATATTCACCAAGAACTCAGAGTCCTAAAAGCAAATGGAGATTCTGTAGGGGAAGAGAACGTGACATTGGTGAATGGTGGAGGTTTACTCAGGAGAAGTATCATGACCATCGGTGCCTACGAGATAGATTCAGATGTGCATGACACATCCTTGATGTTACAGGTTATGGGTTTAATTAACTTCACACCTGATTATGCAACTTCGGAAGCGACCAATATGTTTTACTATATAGATACCTCCGATTCTACCGAGAGAGGATCGTTCAAGTTTAACGGTGCCCTTACCGACGCTACAACAATAACAAATTTTTTCGCTAACTTAAGAGTGAATGATGACCATAACGAAGGTTTTACCAAAAGATGGATGTATACCCGAGATAGTCAGTCTGTGCACATATTTATACCGCTCAAATACATTTTCGGCTTCCTCAATGATTATGAAAAAGTCATTACAGGCTTTGATGTAAAATTTCAGTTTCAAAGAAACAGTCACAGGATCATGTTGTATACAAATGTACCTAATCCTAAATATAAAGTACAAGTCAAGAAACTTTCGCTTTGGCTACCTTATGTTAAATTCAATTCTTCTGTTGATGGTCAGTTTACAAAACTGATTCTGTCGGACCAATCTATCGACATTAACTGGAGGCAACCTAGAGTAGTCAAGTCCAACATTTTAGAAAATAGCAGCGGATCATGCAACATACCCGCCACTACTGATGAAGTGATGAGCCTTTACGTTGTGCCCCAATATGATAAAAGAAACGAAAACTTTTCTCAAAACAACATGCTGTTCGATAACTTAAACATGATTGATTGCTGGCTTATGGTCAATAACGTGAGGGTGCCAAACATCAATTATACTATGGACTTTGAGAAAAAAGATTATTCGAGACTCTACGCCGCTCTCTTAGATGCAGGGCTTAACAATATCACTTCCGAAGCCGGATGTCTGATCAGCTATGAAACCTTTAGAAGTCTCTATCCAATCATATGCTTCAACTTATCTTTTCACGAGCCGTACGTAAATGTTAGCAACCTGATGATTGAATTTCACTGGAGACTGAAGAGCAGCCCTGATGATAAGTATGTATTTTACTTTGTTTTGAATGAGAGAAAGAGATGCAAACTCAATATGGTAGAAAAGAAGATCATAGTGTTGAATACTTTAAGGATGTAATATTTAGAGATTATTTTTAGATTTTAATAGATTACAATCTATTAAAAACTTATTTATATAATAATAAAGATGGCTTGGTATCCTTTTGGAATATACTATCCCAGAAAAGCGGTGGGTCTTCGCGGTCCACCTGGAATAGGGTTTAAACTCACAAACGATGGGAATTATGATATGGAAAACAAGGTGCTGAAAAACTGTAAAGATCCAGTAGACGCCAACGATGTCACCACGAAGTCCTTCGTTTCCGGAGAATTGGAGGATTTAAAGCTGGAAATTAGGACACTTTATGATGTTATGACCAACAGAATAGAGGAATTAAAGCTGGAAGCTAGGAGAAGTAATGATGCTATGGTAAACAGCTTTAAAAATTATTCGTCAGAGACTTCGAAGAAGCTTAAAAGCTTAAATAGGATTCAAGCATACTGAAGAAAAATTACAGGAATATACTCAAAGTGTTTATGTATGCGCAGATCCTCCTGAAAGCGGGTACAGCAGCTCAAAATTTCAGAAGGTGACATTTACTTCGTTCAGTAATAATTTACTGAATGGAGCACTCATGACATTGAATGAAAGTGTAAAGGCTAAAATAACCTTCTTCGCACTCATAGATAATAATGGTACTTATCTTGAAAGTGTGGTTGAAGCTCAAATTTTTAACGGTAATAAGATGCTGCGGGAGTTCAATTATAACACCGAACAGGTATCATTTATAAACTATATTAAGAAAGATAAAGAGATACAAGTATTCGTTAAGACTAAGGACCTAAAAACTTATGTATACTTGAAAGTAGAAATTCTTTTGTGTTTATAATAAATGGCTGACGTAAATTGGAACGATATTTCGAAGACCGGTTTGTTGGAAGGACAAATCAGGGCATTACAACAGAATATAAGTTGGTCGCTCGTGAGTCGATACTCGACTCTTTCGGAGGAGTTCATCGAAGAATTCTCAAATCAGGTGAACTGGAAGGTCATTTGTCAGTATCAGACGTTATCAGAACCATTTATAGAAAAACATGAAGGTTTAGTTGAATGGTATGAAATCTCCAAATACCAGAAATTGTCGGAACCCTTCATGGACAAATATGCCTATAGTTTAGACTGGGAACAAGCTTGCAGGTACCAAAAGATGACAGAACCTTTCCTCGATAAACATATAACAAAAGTGCATTGGATAACAGTTTCCCACTACCAAGTACTGAGCATAGACTTCATGCGGAAGCACAAAGACTATATCGATATGGTTCTTATCTCTTCCCAACAAACACTCACTGAAGATTTCATGAGGGAATTCGCAGAACAGCTGGAATGGGAACGAATTGTCAGATATCAAACCTTTAGCGAAGAGTTTATCTTAGAACACCAGGATAAGATAGACTTTTGTCATCTGATGACTTATAAACACCATTTACTATCGAATGCCTTTTACGAGATGCACTATAAAAAACTGATTTGCATCCTTCTAACTAACATATGCAACAGAAATTTATATAGATATAGCAGCGAAAATGAACCTTAAACCTAGTAATTTTTTAATGCTGTGTAGCATTAAAAATAAAATAACTACCCGCAATTTGTTATGATCGTGTTTCCGTTTTCAACGTCCCGCGTGGGGAAAAAAAATCGAAGCGAACGCTGATGAAATGACCTTGGAGTGAAACGTGTTCCTAGCTTGAGGAAATGATAAGTGCTTTTTTTTTTTTATTCTATCGTATACGTCACGACCTTGACTGCGTCTAAATGCGTAGTATTAGAAAGTGACAACAGATGGCAGCACTTCACAAAACATGTTTGATATGTTACATTTATAAGACAGTTAGCAATTATTGAATACGGGTACCCTGGCTGAACGGTTAGCGCGCAGGACTACTAACATCAAAGTCCCAAGTTCAAACCCCGACCTCTCCCGGATTGATGTCACTCAATCCGGATTGATGGTCTTAACCTAGCCAAAAAGACATGTCAGCTTACTCTCGCCGTTGAACCAATAGAGTAGCATTCACCGTTATCCCAGCTTACTCTCGCCGTTGAACCAATAGAGTAGCATTCACCATTATCCCAGGTTACTCTCGCCGTTGAACCAATAGAGTAGCATTCACCGTTATTCATAAGTGGGATCCCCGACGCTAAAGCGTCAGAGTCTTACAGTGTATGTCCTCTATGTGTCTTATATATGTTGTGCGAGAGGTGGCCTGTGGAGGTGCAGCTGGCGCGCCTGTGAGCCCTGTGAGTCCAGTCAGACCACAACTCCAGGTGAAGGGCGCTGCGCCCTCCACTGAGAAAAAGTTGGAGGGCGCTGCGCCCTCCAACCTCTACATTGGGAAAAAGTATGATAGCTTATCTTATCATGATGGTAAGGCCGTCTATATTTACTGTGTATGTGCGTGTTGTAATGGCTGTTCGCTCAAACTTTAGTCCAATGGGGGAGAGTGTCCGCGGGGTCCTTCGGTCATGCTTGCGGGGCCTTCCTGGCTTTCTTCTCGGTACCTCGGCGAGCGAGTCGTTGGTATCGTTGGTGAGTGTCATCATAGTTAATTACTACAGCTTATGAATATACTGATCTCAGAGTTATTTCAAACGAAGGTTTCGTAAAATTTCGAGGGGTCTGATGAAACCTAGTAATAAAAGCATTTAAAGAGATGCATTCTATATGTAAAGATGGCAAATATTTATGACTTATTCGGTGATATTAGAGCTTTATATAGCTCAGGTAATAACAGCAGAATGTGCGGCCTTGCTAGAATGTGTCAGCATTTACTGACTGCTGTTGAAGAAGAAACAGATATGAATAATAATTATCCTGAAATTCATTCGCTAATTTTAAAATATATTATTCAAATGTATCAAATACTACACGAAGAAAAGAATAGTAAGGTACAGAAAATGGGTTATGACACTCTATCAAAAATGACCAGATTTCTTTTGTGTAACTAAGCCTACTTTATTTTTTAATGATTCTAAAACCATTAAAAAAAAGTTATTGCTCAAATTTAAACATGTTTCCAGGTTGGGCTTTCCCGACATCTTTACTTCCTAAATAAACAAAATAAAGAGGTTTAATGCCATTGAGCTTTAAATAATCAGATGCTTTGTTATCACATCGCTTCGGTAAAGATACAACACACTCAGGTAAATGGACTATTATTTTTTTACCATACTTTGTGTTTATTTCTCTAATTTCTGTAACCGGATACTTTTCATTGATATTAAGTTCGCTCATTTTCTTGAACTCATTGAGAGAACTAAATGTGTTTAATTCTTGTAACAATTCCATCTTTACATATAGAATGCATCTCTTTAAATGCTTTTATTATTCACTAGGTATTATTAATCAATTACCCATTGTCTCTCCTTTGACGCTCTAGAAGCCATACATAATGGTGCACTGATGGTATAAATTAATACCCTCACTAAATATACCATGCCAGTGGATTATGTGGGGGACGAATGTCCCCTTGCAAAAGAAGCATGCGATGAAGAGGAAAAGTGGCGTTTGTAAAAGCGGCGTTTTGGAAAAGTAGCGTTTGTAAAAGTGGGTTCGATTTTAATGGAGGGTTGGAGAGCCATCACATTCTAAAAGTGGGTTCGATTTTGATGGAGGGTTGGAGAGCCATCACATTCTAAAAGTGGGTTCGATTTTAATGGAGGGTTGGAGAGCCATCACATTCTAAAAGTGGGTTCGATTTTAATGGAGGGTTGGAGAGCCATCACATTCTAAAAGTGGGTTCGATTTTAATGGAGGGTTGGAGAGCCATCACATTCTAAAAGTGGGTTCGAATTTAATGGAGGGTTGGAGAGCCATCACATTCTAAAAGTGGGTTCGATTTTAATGGAGGGTTGGAGAGCCATCACATTCTCAAAGTGGGTTCAATTTTAATGGAGGGTTGGAGAGCCATCACATTCTAAAAGTGGGTTCGATTTTAATGGAGGGTTGGAGAGCCATCACATTCTAAAAGTGGGTTCGATTTTAATGGAGGGTTGGAGAGCCATCACATTCTAAAAGTGGGTTCGATTTTAATGGAGGGTTGGAGAGCCATCACATTCTAAAAGTGGGTTCGATTTTAATGGAGGGTTGGAGAGCCATCACATTCTAAAAGTGGGTTCGATTTTAATGGAGGGTTGGAGAGCCATCACATTCTAAAAGTGGGTTCGATTTTAATGGAGGGTTTCGCAGTCATTGTTTCGCCCCCAAAGGTCACTGCGCCAGCTCTCTCATTTGTACACTACTCTTGAGTTTGTTAATCAAAAATTCGTCAAAGTTTTAAAAATAGGAAATCGATCATAAAACAAAATTCAAATTTCAAATTTGGTTTTTCACATGCTCATATTCGTTGGAGGATTACGTTAATCAAAATTCGATGACTCTATGTACCGTTGTTTTATCACAATACGAGAAATATACATACATTTATGCAGATTTTTCATTATTTAATTTCTTCAAATATAATGCAGGACTCTAACCTTTTGTGGCAACACTTTTTAAAAGTGAACCGACATTTATGAGTCCGACGCAAAATGCCAAAACGAAACTAATAGTCCTTCGGGATTCAAATCCCTTTGGACTAAAAACGAGTAAAGACTCGTTTCGATTCGTACCTTTGACATTTGGAGCTCCAAAATAAAAAAAAAAAAAAAAAAAAAAAAAAAAAAAAAATCTGAAATGTTTCAGATTTTAAATTACGTCCAAAGGGGCGTTTTTTAACATTTTGTGTGTTACCTTTCTTTATTAAATATCATGTTCCTCGCACTTAAACAATAAGATCCAGTGCAACAGCAATATCGCAAAATAGTTTTAAAACGAGCATATCTTTAGAATTTCCGATACAGAGACTCACGCGCTGGAGATAAAAATGTTTTTCCTGCACAACGTTGCCATTGCTCGCTTTGAAATCCTTGAGCTTGTTAATCAAAAATTCGTCAAAGTTTTAAAAATTAGGAAATCGATCATAAAACAAATTTCAAATTTGGTCTTCCATATGCTCATATTCGTTGGAGGATTACGTTATTCATAATTCGATGACTCTATGTACCGTTATTTTATCACATTGCGAGAAATATACATACATTTACGCAGATTTTCATTATTTAATTTCTTCAAATATAATGCAGGACTCTAACATTTTATGGCAACAGTTTGAAAAGGGAACCGACATTTATGAGTCCGACGCAAAATGCCAAAACGAAACTAATAATCCTTCGGGATTCAAATCCATTTGGACTAAAAAAAAAAAATTTGAAATGTTTCAGATATTAAATTACGTCCAAAGGGGCGTTTATTTAACATTTTGTGTGTTACCTTTCTTTATTAAATATCATGTGCCTCGCACTTAAACCATAAGATCCAGTGCAACAGCAATATCGCAAAATAATTTTAAAACCAGCATATCTTTAGAATTTCCGATACAGAGACTCACGTGCTGGAGATAAAAATGTTTTTCTGCACAACGTTGCCATTGCTCGCTTTGAAATCATTGAGTTTGTTAATCAAAAATTCGTCAAAGTTTTAAAAAATAGGAAATCGATCATAAAACAAATTTCAAATTTCAAATTTGGTCTTCCACATGCTCATATTCGTTGAAGGATTACGTTATTCAAAATTCGATGACTCTATGTACCGTTATTTTATGACAATGCGAGAAATATACATAAATTTACGCAGATTTTCATTATTTAATTTCTTCAAATATAATGCAGGACTCTAACATTTTATGGCAACAGTTTCAAAAGTGAACCGACATTTATCCGTCCGACGCAAAATGTGAAAACGAAACTAATAATCCTTCGGGATTCAAATCCCTTTGGACTAAAAAAAAAAAAAAAAAAAAAAAAAATCTGAAATTTTTCAGATTTTAACTTACGTCCAAAGGGGCGTTTTTTAACATTTTGTGTGTTACCTTTCTTTATTAAATATCATGTTCCTAGCACTTAAACCATAAGATCCAGTGCAACAGCAATATCGCAAAATAGTTTTAAAACGAGAATGTCTTTAGAATTTCCGATACAGAGACTCACGCGCTGGAGATAAAAATATTTTTTCTGCACAACGTTGCCATTGCTCGCTTTGAAATGCTTGAGTTTGTTAATCAAAAATTCGACAAAGTTTTAAAAAATAGGAAATCGATTATAAAACGAATTTCAAATATCAAATTTGGTTTTCCACATGCTCATATTCGTTGGAGGATGACGTTATTCAAAATTCGATGACTCTATGTACCGTTGTTTTATCACAATACGAGAAATATACATACATTTATGCAGATTTTTCATTATTTAATTTCTTCAAATATAATGCAGGAGTCTAACATTTTGTGGCAACACTTTGAAAAGTGAATCGACATTTATGAGTCCGACGCAAAATGCGAAAACGAAACTAATAGTCCTTCGGGATTCAAATCCCTTTGGACTAAAAAAAAAAAAAAAAAAAAAAAAAAAAAATCTGAAATTTTTCAGATTTTAACTTACGTCCAAAGGGGCGTTTTTTAACATTTTGTGTGTTACCTTTCTTTATTAAATATCATGTTCCTCGCACTTCAACCATAAGATCCAGTGCAACAGCAATATCGCAAAATAGTTTTAAAACGAGCATACCTTTAGAATTTCCGATACAGAGACTCACGCGCTGGAGATAAAAATGTTTTTTCTGCACAACGTTGCCATTGCTCGCTTTGAAATCCTTGAGTTTGTTAATCAAAAATTCGTCAAAGTTTTAAAAAATAGGAAATCGATCATAAAACAAATTTCAAATTTCAAATTTGGTCTTCCACATACTCATATTCGTTGGAGGATTACGTTGTTCAAAATTCGATGACTCTATGTACCGTTGTTTTATCACAATACGAGAAATATACATACATTTATGCAGATTTTCATTATTTAATTTCTTCAAATATAATGCAGGACTCTAAAATTTTATGGCAACAGTTTGAAAAGTGAACCGACATTTATCCGTCCGACGCAAAATGCGAAAACGAAACTAATAGTCCTTCGGGATTCAAATCCCTTTGGACTAAAAAAAAAAAAAAAAAACTGAAATTTTTCAGATTTTAACTTACGTCCAAAGGGGCGTTTTTTAACATATTGTGTGTTACCTTTCTTTATTAAATATCATGTTCCTCGCACTTAAACCATAAGATCCAGTGCAACAGCAATATCGCAAAATAGTTTTAAAACGAGAATATCTTTAGAATTTCCGATACAGAGACTCACGCGCTGGAGATAAAAATGTTTTTTCTGCACAACGTTGCCATTGCTCGCTTTGAAATCCTTGAGTTTGTTAATCAAAAATTCGTCAAAGTTTTAAAAAATAGGAAATCGATCATAAAACAAATTTCAAATTTCAAATTTGGTCTTCCACATACTCATATTCGTTGGAGGATTACGTTGTTCAAAATTCGATGACTCTATGTACCGTTGTTTTATCACAATACGAGAAATATACATACATTTATGCAGATTTTCATTATTTAATTTCTTCAAATATAATGCAGGAGTCTAACATTTTGTGGCAACACTTTGAAAAGTGAATCGACATTTATGAGTCCGACGCAAAATGCGAAAACGAAACTAATAGTCCTTCGGGATTCAAATCCCTTTGGACTAAAAAAAAAAAAAAAAAAAAAAAAAAAATCTGAAATTTTTCAGATTTTAACTTACGTCCAAAGGGGCGTTTTTTAACATTTTGTGTGTTACCTTTCTTTATTAAATATCATGTTCCTCGCACTTCAACCATAAGATCCAGTGCAACAGCAATATCGCAAAATAGTTTTAAAACGAGCATACCTTTAGAATTTCCGATACAGAGACTCACGCGCTGGAGATAAAAATGTTTTTTCTGCACAACGTTGCCATTGCTCGCTTTGAAATCCTTGAGTTTGTTAATCAAAAATTCGTCAAAGTTTTAAAAAATAGGAAATCGATCATAAAACAAATTTCAAATTTCAAATTTGGTCTTCCACATACTCATATTCGTTGGAGGATTACGTTGTTCAAAATTCGATGACTCTATGTACCGTTGTTTTATCACAATACGAGAAATATACATACATTTATGCAGATTTTCATTATTTAATTTCTTCAAATATAATGCAGGACTCTAAAATTTTATGGCAACAGTTTGAAAAGTGAACCGACATTTATCCGTCCGACGCAAAATGCGAAAACGAAACTAATAGTCCTTCGGGATTCAAATCCCTTTGGACTAAAAAAAAAAAAAAAAAAAAAAAAAAAACTGAAATTTTTCAGATTTTAACTTACGTCCAAAGGGGCGTTTTTTAACATATTGTGTGTTACCTTTCTTTATTAAATATCATGTTCCTCGCACTTAAACCATAAGATCCAGTGCAACAGCAATATCGCAAAATAGTTTTAAAACGAGAATATCTTTAGAATTTCCGATACAGAGACTCACGCGCTGGAGATAAAAATGTTTTTTCTGCACAACGTTGCCATTGCTCGCTTTGAAATCCTTGAGCTTGTTAATCAAAAATTCGTCAAAGTTTTAAAAAATAGGAAATCGATCATAAAACAAATTTCAAATTTGTTCTTCCACATGCTTATATTCGTTTGAGGATTACGTTATTCAAAATTCGATGACTCTGTGTACCGTTATTTTATGACAATGTGAGAAATATACATACATTTACGCAGATTTTCATTATTTAATTTCTTCAAATATAATGCAGGACTCTAACATTTCATGGCAACAGTTTGAAAAGTGAACCGACATTTATCCGTCCGACGCAAAATGCCAAAACTAAACTAATTATCCTTCGGGATTCAAATCCCTTTGGACTAAAAAAAAAAAAAATCTGAAATGTTTCAGATTTTATATTATGTCCAAAGGGGCGTTTTTTTAACATTTTGTATATTACCTTTCTTTATTAAATATCATGTTCCTCGCACTTAAAACATAAGATCCAGTGCAACAGCAATATTGCAAAATAGTTTTAAAACGAGCATACCTTTAGAATTTCCGATACAGAGACTCACGCGCTGGAGATAAAAATGTTTTTTCTGCAGAACTTTGCCATTGCTCGCTTTGAAATACTTAAGTTTGTTAATCAGAATTTCGTCAAAGTTTTAAAAAATAGGAAATCGATCATAAAACAAATTTCAAATTTCAAATTTGGTCTTCCACATGCTCATATTCGTTGGAGGATTACGTTATTCAAAATTCGATGACTCTATGTACCGTTATTTTATGACAATGTGAGAAATATACATACATTTACGCAGATTTTCATTATTTAATTTCTTCAAATATAATGCAGGACTCTAACATTTTATGGCAACAGTTTGAAAAGTGAACCGACATTTATCCGACCGACGCAAAATGCCAAAACGAAACTAATAGTCCTTCGGGATTCAAATCCCTTTGCACTAAAAAAAAAAAATAAAAAAAAAAAAAAAAAAAAAAAAATCTGAAATGTTTCAGATTTTAAATTACGTCCAAAGGGGCGTTTTTTAACATTTTGTGTGTTACCTTTCTTTATTAAATATCATGTTCCTCGCAATTAAACCATAAGATCCAGTGCAACAACAATATCGCAAAATAGTTTTAAAACGAGCATATCTTTAGAATTTCCTATACAGAGACTCACGCGCTGGAGATAAAAATGTTTTTTCTGCACAACGTTGCCACTGCTCGCTTTGAAATCCTTGAGTTTGTTAATCAAAAATTCGTCAAAGTTTTAAAAAATAGGAAATCGATCATAAAACAAATTTCATATTTCAAATTTGGTTTTCCACATGCCTGTATTCGTTGGAGGATTACGTTATTCAAAATTCGATGACTCTATGTACCGTTGTTGTATCACAATACGAGAAATATACATACATTTATGCAGATTTTTCATTATTTAATTTCTTCAAATATAATGCAGGACTCTAACCTTTTTTGGCAACACTTTCAAAAGTGAACCGACATTTATGAGTCCGAAGCAAAATGCCAAAACGAAACTAATAGTCCTTCGGGATTCAAATCCCTTTGGACTAAAAACGAGTAAAGACTCGTTTCGATTCGTACCTTTGACATTTGGAGCTCCAAAATTAAAAAAAAAGAAAAAAAAAAAAAAAAAATCCGAAATGTTTTAGATTTTAAATTACGTCCAAAGGGGCGTTTTTTAACATTTTGTATGTTACTTTCTTTATTAAATATCATGTTCCTCGCACTTAAAACATAAGATTCAGTGCAACAGCAATATCGCAAAATAGTTTTAAAACGAGCATATCTTTAGAATTTCCGATACAGAGACTCACGCGCTGGAGATAAAAATGTTTTTTCTGCACAACGTTGCCATTGCTCGCTTTGAAATCCTTGAGCTTGTTAATCAAAAATTCGTCAAAGTTTTAAAAAATAGGAAATCGATCATAAAACAAATTTCAAATTTGGTCTTCCACATGCTTATATTCGTTGGAGGATTACGTTATTCAAAATTCGATGACTCTATGTACCGTTATTTTATGACAATGTGAGAAATATACATACATTTACGCAGATTCTCATTATTTAATTTCTTCAAATATAATGCAGGACTCTAACCTTTTGTGGCAACACTTTGAAAAGTGAACCGACATTTATGAGTCCGACGCAGAATGCCAAAACGAAACTAATAGCCTTTCGGGATTCAAATCCCTTTGGACGAAAAAAAAAAAAAAAACAACAAAAAAAAAAAAAAAAAATCTGAAATGTTTCAGATTTTAAATTACGTCCAAAGGGGCGTTTTTTAACATTTTGTGTGTTACCTTTCTTTATTAAATATCATGTTCCTCGCAATTAAACCATAAGATCCAGTGCAACAGCAATATCGCAAAATAGTTTTAAAACGAGCATATCTTTAGAATTTCCGATACAGAGACTCACGCGTTGGAGATAAAAATGTTTTTTCTGCACAACGTTGCCATTGCTCGCTTTGAAATCCTTGAGTTTGTTAATCAAAAATTCGTCAAAGTTTTAAAAAATAGGAAATCGATCATAAAACAAAATTCAAATTTCAAATTTGGTTTTTCACATGCTCATATTCGTTGGAGGATTACGTTAATCAAAATTCGATGACTCTATGTACCGTTGTTTTATCACAATACGAGAAATATACATACATTTATGCAGATTTTTCATTATTTAATTTCTTCAAATATAATGCAGGACTCTAACCTTTTGTGGTAACACTTTTAAAAGTGAACCGACATTTATGAGTCCGACGCAAAATGCCAAAACGAAACTAATAGTCCTTCGGGATTCAAATCCCTTTGGACTAAAAAAAAAAAAAAAAAACTGAAATGTTTCAGATTTTAAATTATGTCCAAAGGGCCGTTTTTTAACATTTTGTATGTTACCTTTCTTTATTAATTATCATTTTCCTCGCACTTAAACCATAAGATCCAGTGCAACAGCAAAATCGCAAAATAGTTTTAAAACGAGCATATCTTTAGAATTTCCGATACAGAGACTCACGCGTTGGAGATAAAAATGTTTTTCTGCACAACGTTGCCATTGCTCGCTATGAAATCCTTGAGTTTGTTAATCAAAAATTCGTCAAAGTTTTAAAAAATAGGAAATCGATCATAAAACAAATTTCAAATTTGAAATTTGGTCTTCCACATGCTCATATTCGTTGGAGGATTACGTTATTCAAAATTCGATGACTTTATGTACCGTTATTTTATGACAATGCGAGAAATATACATACATTTACGCAGATTTTCATTATTTAATTTCTTCAAATATAATGCAGGACTCTAACATTTTATGGCAACAGTTTCAAAAGTGAACCGACATTTATCCGTCCGACGCAAAATGTGAAAACGAAACTAATAATCCTTCGGGATTCAAATCCCTTTGGACTAAAAAAAAAAAAAAAAATCTGAAATTTTTCAGATTTTAACTTACGTCCAAAGGGGCGTTTTTTAACATTTTGTGTGTTACCTTTCTTTATTAAATATCATGTTGCTCGCACTTAAACCATAAGATCCAGTGCAACAGCAATATCGCAAAATAGTTTTAAAACGAGAATGTCTTTAGAATTTCCGATACAGAGACTCACGCGCTGGAGATAAAAATGTTTTTTCTGCACAAAGTTGCCATTGCTCGCTTTGAAATCCTTGAGTTTGTTAATCAAAAATTCGTCAAAGTTTTAAAAAATAGGAAATCGATCATAAAACAAATTTCAAATTTCAAATTTGGTCTTCCACATGCTCATATTCGTTGGAGGATTACGTTATTCAAAATTCGATGACTCTATGTACCGTTATTTTATGACAATGTGAGAAATATACATACGTTTACGCAGATTTTCATTATTTAATTTCTTCAAATATAATGCAGGACTCTAACATTTTATGGCAACAGTTTGAAAAGTGAACCGACATTTATGAGTCCGACGCAAAATGCCAAAACGAAACTAATAATCCTTCGGGATTCAAATCCCTTTGGACTAAAAAAACAAAATTTGAAATGTTTCAGATTTTAAATTACGTCCAAAGCGGCGTTTATTTAACATTTTGTGTGTTCCCTTTCTTTATTAAATATCATGTGCCTCGCACTTAAACCATAAGATCCAGTGCAACAGCAATATCGCAAAATAATTTTAAAACCAGCATATCTTTAGAATTTCCGATACAGAGACTCACGTGCCGGAGATAAAAATGTTTTTTCTGCACAACGTTGCCATTGCTCGCTTTGAAATCATTGAGTTTGCTAATCAAAAATTCGTCAAAGTTTTAAAAAATAGGAAATCGATCATAAAACAAATTTCAAATTTCAAATTTGGTCTTCCACATGCTCATATTCGTTGGAGGATTACGTTATTCAAAATTCGATGACTCTATGTACCGTTGTTTTATCACAATACGAGAAATATACATACATTTATGCAGATTTTCATTATTTAATTTCTTCAAATATAATGCAGGACTCTAAAATTTTATGGCAACAGTTTGAAAAGTGAACCGACATTTATCCGTCCGACGCAAAATGCGAAAACGAAACTAATAGTCCTTCGGGATTCAAATCCCTTTGGACTAAAAAAAAAAAAAAAAAAAAAAAAAAAAAAAAAAAAACTGAAATTTTTCAGATTTTAACTTACGTCCAAAGGGGCGTTTTTTAACATATTGTGTGTTACCTTTCTTTATTAAATATCATGTTCCTCGCACTTAAACCATAAGATCCAGTGCAACAGCAATATCGCAAAATAGTTTTAAAACGAGAATATCTTTAGAATTTCCGATACAGAGACTCACGCGCTGGAGATAAAAATGTTTTTTCTGCACAACGTTGCCATTGCTCGCTTTGAAATCCTTGAGTTTGTTAATCAAAAATTCGTCAAAGTTTTAAAAAATAGGAAATCGATCATAAAACGAATTTCAAATTTCAAATTTGGTTTTCCACATGCTCATATTCGTTGGAGGATGACGTTATTCAAAATTCGATGACTCTATGTACCGTTGTTTTATCACAATACGAGAAATATACATACATTTATGCAGATTTTTCATTATTTAATTTCTTCAAATATAATGCAGGACTCTAACATTTTGTGGCAACACTTTGAAAAGTGAACCGACATTTATGAGTCCGACGCAAAATGCCAAAACGAAACTAATAATCCTTCGGGATTCAAATCCCTTTGGACTAAAAAAAAAAAAAAAAAATCTGAAATGTTTCAGATTTTAAATTATGTCCAAAGGGGCGTTTTTTAACATTTTGTATATTACCTTTCTTTATTAAATATCATGTTCCTCGCACTTAAAACATAAGATTCAGTGCAACAGCAATATCGCAAAATAGTTTTAAAACGAGCATATCTTTAGAATTTCCGATACAGAGACTCACGCGCTGGAGATAAAAATGTTTTTTCTGCACAACGTTGCCATTGCTCGCTTTGAAATCCTTGAGCTTGTTAATCAAAAATTCGTCAAAGTTTTAAAAAATAGGAAATCGATCATAAAACAAATTTCAAATTTGGTCTTCCACATGCTTATATTCGTTTGAGGATTACGTTATTCAAAATTCGATGACTCTGTGTACCGTTATTTTATGACAATGTGAGAAATATACATACATTTACGCAGATTTTCATTATTTAATTTCTTCAAATATAATGCAGGACTCTAACATTTCATGGCAACAGTTTGAAAAGTGAACCGACATTTATCCGTCCGACGCAAAATGCCAAAACTAAACTAATTATCCTTCGGGATTCAAATCCCTTTGGACTAAAAAAAAAAAATCTGAAATGTTTCAGATTTTATATTATGTCCAAAGGGGCGTTTTTTTAACATTTTGTATATTACCTTTCTTTATTAAATATCATGTTCCTCGCACTTAAAACATAAGATCCAGTGCAACAGCAATATCGCAAAATAGTTTTAAAACGAGCATATCTTTAGAATTTCCGATACAGAGACTCACGCGCTGGAGATAAAAATGTTTTTTCTGCAGAACTTTGCCATTGCTCGCTTTGAAATACTTAAGTTTGTTAATCAGAATTTCGTCAAAGTTTTAAAAAATAGGAAATCGATCATAAAACAAATTTCAAATTTCAAATTTGGTCTTCCACATGCTCATATTCGTTGGAGGATTACGTTATTCAAAATTCGATGACTCTATGTACCGTTATTTTATGACAATGTGAGAAATATACATACATTTACGCAGATTTTCATTATTTAATTTCTTCAAATATAATGCAGGACTCTAACATTTTATGGCAACACTTTGAAAAGTGAACCGACATTTATGAGTCCGACGCAAAATGCCAAAACGAAACTAATAGTCCTTCGGGATTCAAATCCCTTTGGACTAAAAAAAAAAATCTGAAATGTTTCAGATTTTAAATTATGTCCAAAGGGGCGTTCTTTAACATTTTGTATATTACCTTTCTTTATTAAATATCATGTTCCTCGCACTTAAACCATAAGATCCAGTGCAACAGCAATATCGCAAAATAGTTTTAAAACGAGCATACCTTTAGAATTTCCGATACAGAGACTCACGCGCTGGAGATAAAAATGTTTTTTCTGCACGACTTTGCCATTGCTCGCTTTGAAATACTTAAGTTTGTTAATGAGAAATTCGTCAAAGTTTTAAAAAATACGAAATCGATCATAAAACAAATTTCAAATTTCAAATTTGGTCTTCCACATGCTCATATTCGTTGGAGGATTATGTTATTCAAAATTCGATGACTCTATGTACCGTTATTTTATGACAATGTGAGAAATATACATACATTTACGCAGATTATCATTATTTAATTTCTTCAAATATAATGCAGGACTCTAACATTTTATGGCAACAGTTTGAAAAGTGAACCGACATTTATCCGACCGACGCAAAATGCCAAAACGAAACTAATAGTCCTTCGGGATTCAAATCCCTTTGGACTAAAAAAAAAAATAAAAAAAAAAAAAAAAAAAAAATCTGAAATGTTTCAGATTTTAAATTACGTCCAAAGGGGCGTTTTTTAACATTTTGTGTGTTACCTTTCTTTATTAAATATCATGTTCCTCGCAATTAAACCATAAGATCCAGTGCAACAACAATATCGCAAAATAGTTTTAAAACGAGCATATCTTTAGAATTTCCTATACAGAGACTCACGCGCTGGAGATAAAAATGTTTTTTCTGCACAACGTTGCCACTGCTCGCTTTGAAATCCTTGAGTTTGTTAATCAAAAATTCGTCAAAGTTTTAAAAAATAGGAAATCGATCATAAAACAAATTTCATATTTCAAATTTGGTTTTCCACATGCCTGTATTCGTTGGAGGATTACGTTATTCAAAATTCGATGACTCTATGTACCGTTGTTGTATCACAATACGAGAAATATACATACATTTATGCAGATTTTTCATTATTTAATTTCTTCAAATATAATGCAGGACTCTAACCTTTTTTGGCAACACTTTCAAAAGTGAACCGACATTTATGAGTCCGAAGCAAAATGCCAAAACGAAACTAATAGTCCTTCGGGATTCAAATCCCTTTGGACTAAAAACGAGTAAAGACTCGTTTCGATTCGTACCTTTGACATTTGGAGCTCCAAAATTAAAAAAAAAGAAAAAAAAAAAAAAAAAATCCGAAATGTTTTAGATTTTAAATTACGTCCAAAGGGGCGTTTTTTAACATTTTGTATGTTACTTTCTTTATTAAATATCATGTTCCTCGCACTTAAAACATAAGATTCAGTGCAACAGCAATATCGCAAAATAGTTTTAAAACGAGCATATCTTTAGAATTTCCGATACAGAGACTCACGCGCTGGAGATAAAAATGTTTTTTCTGCACAACGTTGCCATTGCTCGCTTTGAAATCCTTGAGCTTGTTAATCAAAAATTCGTCAAAGTTTTAAAAAATAGGAAATCGATCATAAAACAAATTTCAAATTTGGTCTTCCACATGCTTATATTCGTTGGAGGATTACGTTATTCAAAATTCGATGACTCTATGTACCGTTATTTTATGACAATGTGAGAAATATACATACATTTACGCAGATTTTCATTATTTAATTTCTTCAAATATAATGCAGGACTCTAACCTTTTGTGGCAACACTTTGAAAAGTGAACCGACATTTATGAGTCCGACGCAAAATGCCAAAACGAAACTAATAGCCTTTCGGGATTCAAATCCCTTTGGACGAAAAAAAAAAAACAACAACAAAAAAAAAAAAAAAAAAAAAAAAAAAAAAAAAAAATCTGAAATGTTTCAGATTTTAAATTACGTCCAAAGGGGCGTTTTTTAACATTTTGTGTGTTACCTTTCTTTATTAAATATCATGTTCCTCGCAATTAAACCATAAGATCCAGTGCAACAGCAATATCGCAAAATAGTTTTAAAACGAGCATATCTTTAGAATTTCCGATACAGAGACTCACGCGTTGGAGATAAAAATGTTTTTTCTGCACAACGTTGCCATTGCTCGCTTTGAAATCCTTGAGTTTGTTAATCAAAAATTCGTCAAAGTTTTAAAAAATAGGAAATCGATCATAAAACAAAATTCAAATTTCAAATTTGGTTTTTCACATGCTCATATTCGTTGGAGGATTACGTTAATCAAAATTCGATGACTCTATGTACCGTTGTTTTATCACAATACGAGAAATATACATACATTTATGCAGATTTTTCATTATTTAATTTCTTCAAATATAATGCAGGACTCTAACATTTTATGGCAACAGTTTCAAAAGTGAACCGACATTTATCCGTCCGACGCAAAATGTGAAAACGAAACTAATAATCCTTCGGGATTCAAATCCCTTTGGACTAAAAAAAAAAAAAAAAATCTGAAATTTTTTAGATTTTAACTTACGTCCAAAGGGGCGTTTTTTAACATTTTGTGTGTTACCTTTCTTTATTAAATATCATGTTGCTCGCACTTAAACCATAAGATCCAGTGCAACAGCAATATCGCAAAATAGTTTTAAAACGAGCATATCTTTAGAATTTCCGATACAGAGACTCACGCGTTGGAGATAAAAATGTTTTTCTGCACAACGTTGCCATTGCTCGCTATGAAATCCTTGAGTTTGTTAATCAAAAATTCGTCAAAGTTTTAAAAAATAGGAAATCGATCATAAAACAAATTTCAAATTTCAAATTTGGTCTTCCACATGCTCATATTCGTTGGAGGATTACGTTATTCAAAATTCGATGACTCTATGTACCGTTATTTTATGACAATGTGAGAAATATACATACGTTTACGCAGATTTTCATTATTTAATTTCTTCAAATATAATGCAGGACTCTAACATTTTATGGCAACAGTTTGAAAAGTGAACCGACATTTATGAGTCCGACGCAAAATGCCAAAACGAAACTAATAATCCTTCGGGATTCAAATCCCTTTGGACTAAAAAAACAAAATTTGAAATGTTTCAGATTTTAAATTACGTCCAAAGCGGCGTTTATTTAACATTTTGTGTGTTCCCTTTCTTTATTAAATATCATGTGCCTCGCACTTAAACCATAAGATCCAGTGCAACAGCAATATCGCAAAATAATTTTAAAACCAGCATATCTTTAGAATTTCCGATACAGAGACTCACGTGCCGGAGATAAAAATGTTTTTTCTGCACAACGTTGCCATTGCTCGCTTTGAAATCATTGAGTTTGCTAATCAAAAATTCGTCAAAGTTTTAAAAAATAGGAAATCGATCATAAAACAAATTTCAAATTTCAAATTTGGTCTTCCACATGCTCATATTCGTTGGAGGATTACGTTATTCAAAATTCGATGACTCTATGTACCGTTGTTTTATCACAATACGAGAAATATACATACATTTATGCAGATTTTCATTATTTAATTTCTTCAAATATAATGCAGGACTCTAAAATTTTATGGCAACAGTTTGAAAAGTGAACCGACATTTATCCGTCCGACGCAAAATGCGAAAACGAAACTAATAGTCCTTCGGGATTCAAATCCCTTTGGACTAAAAAAAAAAAAAAAAAAAAAAAAAAAAACTGAAATTTTTCAGATTTTAACTTACGTCCAAAGGGGCGTTTTTTAACATATTGTGTGTTACCTTTCTTTATTAAATATCATGTTCCTCGCACTTAAACCATAAGATCCAGTGCAACAGCAATATCGCAAAATAGTTTTAAAACGAGAATATCTTTAGAATTTCCGATACAGAGACTCACGCGCTGGAGATAAAAATGTTTTTTCTGCACAACGTTGCCATTGCTCGCTTTGAAATCCTTGAGTTTGTTAATCAAAAATTCGTCAAAGTTTTAAAAAATAGGAAATCGATCATAAAACGAATTTCAAATTTCAAATTTGGTTTTCCACATGCTCATATTCGTTGGAGGATGACGTTATTCAAAATTCGATGACTCTATGTACCGTTGTTTTATCACAATACGAGAAATATACATACATTTATGCAGATTTTTCATTATTTAATTTCTTCAAATATAATGCAGGACTCTAACATTTTGTGGCAACACTTTGAAAAGTGAACCGACATTTAAGAGTCCGACGCAAAATGCCAAAACGAAACTAATAATCCTTCGGGATTCAAATCCCTTTGGACTAAAAAAAAAAAAAAAAATCTGAAATGTTTCAGATTTTAAATTATGTCCAAAGGGGCGTTTTTTAACATTTTGTATATTACCTTTCTTTATTAAATATCATGTTCCTCGCACTTAAAACATAAGATTCAGTGCAACAGCAATATCGCAAAATAGTTTTAAAACGAGCATATCTTTAGAATTTCCGATACAGAGACTCACGCGCTGGAGATAAAAATGTTTTTTCTGCACAACGTTGCCATTGCTCGCTTTGAAATCCTTGAGCTTGTTAATCAAAAATTCGTCAAAGTTTTAAAAAATAGGAAATCGATCATAAAACAAATTTCAAATTTGGTCTTCCACATGCTTATATTCGTTTGAGGATTACGTTATTCAAAATTCGATGACTCTGTGTACCGTTATTTTATGACAATGTGAGAAATATACATACATTTACGCAGATTTTCATTATTTAATTTCTTCAAATATAATGCAGGACTCTAACATTTCATGGCAACAGTTTGAAAAGTGAACCGACATTTATCCGTCCGACGCAAAATGCCAAAACTAAACTAATTATCCTTCGGGATTCAAATCCCTTTGGACTAAAAAAAAAAAAATCTGAAATGTTTCAGATTTTATATTATGTCCAAAGGGGCGTTTTTTTAACATTTTGTATATTACCTTTCTTTATTAAATATCATGTTCCTCGCACTTAAAACATAAGATCCAGTGCAACAGCAATATCGCAAAATAGTTTTAAAACGAGCATATCTTTAGAATTTCCGATACAGAGACTCACGCGCTGGAGATAAAAATGTTTTTTCTGCACAACGTTGCCATTGCTCGCTTTGAAATCCTTGAGCTTGTTAATCAAAAATTCGTCAAAGTTTTAAAAAATAGGAAATCGATCATAAAACAAATTTCAAATTTGGTCTTCCACATGCTTATATTCGTTTGAGGATTACGTTATTCAAAATTCGATGACTCTGTGTACCGTTATTTTATGACAATGTGAGAAATATACATACATTTACGCAGATTTTCATTATTTAATTTCTTCAAATATAATGCAGGACTCTAACATTTCATGGCAACAGTTTGAAAAGTGAACCGACATTTATCCGTCCGACGCAAAATGCCAAAACTAAACTAATTATCCTTCGGGATTCAAATCCCTTTGGACTAAAAAAAAAAAAAATCTGAAATGTTTCAGATTTTATATTATGTCCAAAGGGGCGTTTTTTTAACATTTTGTATATTAACTTTCTTTATTAAATATCATGTTCCTCGCACTTAAAACATAAGATCCAGTGCAACAGCAATATTGCAAAATAGTTTTAAAACGAGCATACCTTTAGAATTTCCGATACAGAGACTCACGCGCTGGAGATAAAAATGTTTTTTCTGCAGAACTTTGCCATTGCTCGCTTTGAAATACTTAAGTTTGTTAATCAGAATTTCGTCAAAGTTTTAAAAAATAGGAAATCGATCATAAAACAAATTTCAAATTTCAAATTTGGTCTTCCACATGCTCATATTCGTTGGAGGATTACGTTATTCAAAATTCGATGACTCTATGTACCGTTATTTTATGACAATGTGAGAAATATACATACATTTACGCAGATTTTCATTATTTAATTTCTTCAAATATAATGCAGGACTCTAACATTTTATGGCAACACTTTGAAAAGTGAACCGACATTTATGAGTCCGACGCAAAATGCCAAAACGAAACTAATAGTCCTTCGGGATTCAAATCCCTTTGGACTAAAAAAAAAAATCTGAAATGTTTCAGATTTTAAATTATGTCCAAAGGGGCGTTCTTTAACATTTTGTATATTACCTTTCTTTATTAAATATCATGTTCCTCGCACTTAAACCATAAGATCCAGTGCAACAGCAGTATCGCAAAATAGTTTTAAAACGAGCATACCTTTAGAATTTCCGAT
This sequence comes from Stegodyphus dumicola, assembly GCF_044657685.1. Classification (NCBI taxonomy): domain Eukaryota; kingdom Metazoa; phylum Arthropoda; class Arachnida; order Araneae; family Eresidae; genus Stegodyphus; species Stegodyphus dumicola. Next base: position 4,228,096 of record NC_140778.1, on the reverse strand, counting down.
ACAGAGACTCACGCGCTGGAGATAAAAATGTTTTTTCTGCACGACTTTGCCATTGCTCGCTTTGAAATACTTAAGTTTGTTAATCAGAATTTCGTCAAAGTTTTAAAAAATAGGAAATCGATCATAAAACAAATTTCAAATTTCAAATTTGGTCTTCCACATGCTCATATTCGTTGGAGGATTATGTTATTCAAAATTCGATGACTCTATGTACCGTTATTTTATGACAATGTGAGAAATATACATACATTTACGCAGATTATCATTATTTAATTTCTTCAAATATAATGCAGGACTCTAACATTTTATGGCAACAGTTTGAAAAGTGAACCGACATTTATCCGACCGACGCAAAATGCCAAAACGAAACTAATAGTCCTTCGGGATTCAAATCCCTTTGGACTAAAAAAAAAATAAAAAACAAAAAAAAAAAAAAAAAAAATCTGAAATGTTTCAGATTTTAAATTACGTCCAAAGGGGCGTTTTTTAACATTTTGTGTGTTACCTTTCTTTATTAAATATCATGTTCCTCGCAATTAAACCATAAGATCCAGTGCAACAACAATATCGCAAAATAGTTTTAAAACGAGCATATCTTTAGAATTTCCTATACAGAGACTCACGCGCTGGAGATAAAAATGTTTTTTCTGCACAACGTTGCCACTGCTCGCTTTGAAATCCTTGAGTTTGTTAATCAAAAATTCGTCAAAGTTTTAAAAAATAGGAAATCGATCATAAAACAAATTTCATATTTCAAATTTGGTTTTCCACATGCCTGTATTCGTTGGAGGATTACGTTATTCAAAATTCGATGACTCTATGTACCGTTGTTGTATCACAATACGAGAAATATACATACATTTATGCAGATTTTTCATTATTTAATTTCTTCAAATATAATGCAGGACTCTAACCTTTTTTGGCAACACTTTCAAAAGTGAACCGACATTTATGAGTCCGAAGCAAAATGCCAAAACGAAACTAATAGTCCTTCGGGATTCAAATCCCTTTGGACTAAAAACGAGTAAAGACTCGTTTCGATTCGTACCTTTGACATTTGGAGCTCCAAAATTAAAAAAAAAGAAAAAAAAAAAAAAATCCGAAATGTTTTAGATTTTAAATTACGTCCAAAGGGGCGTTTTTTAACATTTTGTATGTTACTTTCTTTATTAAATATCATGTTCCTCGCACTTAAAACATAAGATTCAGTGCAACAGCAATATCGCAAAATAGTTTTAAAACGAGCATATCTTTAGAATTTCCGATACAGAGACTCACGCGCTGGAGATAAAAATGTTTTTTCTGCACAACGTTGCCATTGCTCGCTTTGAAATCCTTGAGCTTGTTAATCAAAAATTCATCAAAGTTTTAAAAAATAGGAAATCGATCATAAAACAAATTTCAAATTTGGTCTTCCACATGCTTATATTCGTTGGAGGATTACGTTATTCAAAATTCGATGACTCTATGTACCGTTGTTTTATCACAATACGAGAAATATACATACATTTATGCAGATTTTTCATTATTTAATTTCTTCAAATATAATGCAGGACTCTAACCTTTTGTGGCAACACTTTTAAAAGTGAACCGACATTTATGAGTCCGACGCAAAATGCCAAAACGAAACTAATAGTCCTTCGGGATTCAAATCCCTTTGGACTAAAAAAAAAAAAAAAACTGAAATGTTTCAGATTTTAAATTATGTCCAAAGGGCCGTTTTTTAACATTTTGTATGTTACCTTTCTTTATTAATTATCATTTTCCTCGCACTTAAACCATAAGATCCAGTGCAACAGCAAAATCGCAAAATAGTTTTAAAACGAGCATATCTTTAGAATTTCCGATACAGAGACTCACGCGTTGGAGATAAAAATGTTTTTCTGCACAACGTTGCCATTGCTCGCTATGAAATCCTTGAGTTTGTTAATCAAAAATTCGTCAAAGTTTTAAAAAATAGGAAATCGATCATAAAACAAATTTCAAATTTGAAATTTGGTCTTCCACATGCTCATATTCGTTGGAGGATTACGTTATTCAAAATTCGATGACTCTATGTACCGTTATTTTATGACAATGCGAGAAATATACATACATTTACGCAGATTTTCATTATTTAATTTCTTCAAATATAATGCAGGACTCTAACATTTTATGGCAACAGTTTGAAAAGTGAACCGACATTTATGAGTCCGACGCAAAATGCCAAAACGAAACTAATAATCCTTCGGGATTCAAATCCCTTTGGACTAAAAAAACAAAATTTGAAATGTTTCAGATTTTAAATTACGTCCAAAGCGGCGTTTATTTAACATTTTGTGTGTTCCCTTTCTTTATTAAATATCATGTGCCTCGCACTTAAACCATAAGATCCAGTGCAACAGCAATATCGCAAAATAATTTTAAAACCAGCATATCTTTAGAATTTCCGATACAGAGACTCACGTGCCGGAGATAAAAATGTTTTTTCTGCACAACGTTGCCATTGCTCGCTTTGAAATCATTGAGTTTGCTAATCAAAAATTCGTCAAAGTTTTAAAAAATAGGAAATCGATCATAAAACAAATTTCAAATTTCAAATTTGGTCTTCCACATGCTCATATTCGTTGGAGGATTACGTTATTCAAAATTCGATGACTCTATGTACCGTTATTTTATGACAATGTGAGAAATATACATACGTTTACGCAGATTTTCATTATTTAATTTCTTCAAATATAATGCAGGACTCTAACATTTTATGGCAACACTTTGAAAAGTGAACCGACATTTATGAGTCCGACGCAAAATGCCAAAACGAAACTAATAGTCCTTCGGGATTCAAATCCCTTTGGACTAAAAAAAAAAAAAAATAAAAAACAAAACAAAAAAAAAAAAATCTGAAATGTTTCAGATTTTAAATTACGTCCAAAGGGGCGTTTTTTAATATTTTGTGTGTTACCTTTCTTTATTAAATATCATGTTCCTCGCAATTAAACCATAAGATCCAGTGCAACAGCAATATCGCAAAATAGTTTTAAAACGAGCATATCTTTAGAATTTCCTATATAGAGACTCACGCGCTGGAGATAAAAATGTTTTTTCTGCACAACGTTGCCACTGCTCGCTTTGAAATCCTTGAGTTTGTTAATCAAAAATTCGTCAAAGTTTTAAAAAATAGGAAATCGATCATAAAACAAATTTCAAATTTCAAATTTGGTTTTCCACATGCCTATATTTGTTGGAGGATTACGTTATTCAAAATTCGATGACTCTATGTACCGTTGTTTTATCAGAATACGAGAAATATACATACATTTATGCAGATTTTTCATTATTTAATTTCTTCAAATATAATGCAGGACTCTAACCTTTTTTGGCAACACTTTCAAAAGTGAACCGACATTTATGAGTCCGAAGCAAAATGCCAAAACGAAACTAATAGTCCTTCGGGATTCAAATCCCTTTGGACTAAAAACGAGTAAAGACTCGTTTCGATTCGTACCTTTGACATTTGGAGCTCCAAAATTATAAAAAAAAAAAGAAAAAAAAAAAAAAAATCCGAAATGTTTCAGATTTTAAACTACGTCCAAAGGGGCGTTTTTTAACATTTTGTATGTTACTTTCTTTATTAAATATCATGTTCCTCGCACTTAAAACATAAGATTCAGTGCAACAGCAATATCGCAAAATAGTTTTAAAACGAGCATATCTTTAGAATTTCCGATACAGACACTCACGCGCTGGAGATAAAAATGTTTTTCTGCACAACGTTGCCATTGCACGGTTTGAAATCCTTGAGTTTGTTAATCAAAAATTCGTCAAAGTTTTAAAAAATAGGAAATCGATCATAAAACAAATTTCAAATTTCAAATTTGGTCTTCCACATGCTCATATTCGTTGGCGGATTACGTTATTCATAATTCGATGACTCTATGTACCGTTATTTTATGACAATGTGAGAAATATACATACATTTACGCAGATTTTCATTATTTAATTTCTTCAAATATAATGCAGGACTCTAACCTTTTGTGGCAACACTTTGAAAAGTGAACCGACATTTATGAGTCCGACGCAAAATGCCAAAACGAAACTAATAGTCCTTCGGGATTCAAATCCCTTTGGACGAAAAAAAAAAAAAAAAAAAAAAAATCTGAAATGTTTCAGATTTTAAATTACGTCCAAAGGGGCGTTATTATCATTTTGTGTGTTACCTTTCTTTATTAAATATCATGTTCCTCGCACTTAAAACATAAGATTCAGTGCAACAGCAATATCGCAAAATAGTTTTAAAACGAGCATATCTTTAGAATTTCCGATACAGACACTCACGCGCTGGAGATAAAAATGTTTTTCTGCACAACGTTGCCATTGCTCGCTTTGAAATCCTTGAGTTTGTTAATCAAAAATTCGTCAAAGTTTTAAAAAATAGGAAATCGATCATAAAACAAAATTCAAATTTCAAATTTGGTTTTTCATATGCTCATATTCGTTGGAGGATTACGTTAATCAAAATTCGATGACTCTATGTACCGTTGTTTTATCACAATACGAGAAATATACATACATTTATGCAGATTTTTCATTATTTAATTTCTTCAAATATAATGCAGGACTCTAACCTTTTGTGGCAATACTTTTAAAAGTGAACCGACATTTATGAGTCCGACGCAAAATGTCAAAACGAAACTAATAGTCCTTCGGGATTCAAATCCCTTTGGACTAAAAACGAGTAAAGGCTCGTTTCGATACGTACCTTTGACATTTGGAGCTCCAAAATTAAAAAAAAAAAGAAAAAAAAAAATTTGAAATGTTTCAGATTTTAAATTACGTCCAAAGGGGCGTTTTTTAACATTTTGTATGTTACTTTCTTTATTAAATATCATGTTCCTCGCACTTAAAACATAAGATTCAGTGCAACAGCAATATCGCAAAATAGTTTTAAAACGAGCATATCTTTAGAACTTCCGATACAGAGACTCACGCGCTGGAGATAAAAATGTTTTTTCTGCACAACGTTGCCATTGCTCGCTTTGAAATCCTTGAGCTTGTTAATCAAAAATTCGTCAAAGTTTTAAAAAATAGAAAATCGATCATAAAACAAATTTCAAATTTGGTCTTCCACATGCTCATATTCGTTGGAGGATTACGTTATTCAAAATTCGATGACTCTATGTACCGTTATTTTATCACATTGCGAGAAATATACATACATTTACGCAGATTTTCATTATTTAATTTCTTCAAATATAATGCAGGACTCTAACATTTTATGGCAAAAGTTTGAAAAGTGAACCGACATTTATCCGTCCGACGCAAAATGCCAAAACGAAACTAATAGTCCTTCGGGAATCAAATCTCTTTGGACTAAAAAAAAAAAAAAAAAATATGAAATGTTTCAGATTTTAAATTACGTCCAAAGGGGCGTTTCTTAACATTTTGTATGTTACTTTCTTTATTAAATATCATGTTCCTCGCACTTAAACCATAAGATCCAGTGCAACAGCAATATCGCAAAATAATTTTAAAACGAGCCTATCTTTAGAATTTCCGATACAGAGACTCACGCGCTGGAGATAAAAATGTTTTTTCTGCACAACGTTGCCATTGCTCGCTTTGAAATCCTTGAGTTTGTTAATCAAAAATTCGTCAAAATTTTAAAAAATAGGAAATCGATCATAAATCAAATTTCAAATTTCAAATTTGGTCTTCCACATGCTCGTATTCGTTGGAGGATTACGTTATTCAAAATTCGATGACTCTATGTACCGTTATTTTATCACATTGCGAGAAATATACATACATTTACGCAGATTTTCATTATTTAATTTCTTCAAATATAATGCAGGACTCTAATATTTTATGGCAACAGTTTGAAAAGTGAACCGACATTTATCCGACCGACGCAAAATGCCAAAACGAAACTAATAGTCCTTCGGGATTCAAATCCCTTTGGACTAAAAAAAAAAAAAAAAAAAAAAAACAAAACAAAAAAAAAATCTGAAATGTTTCAGATTTTAAATTACGTCCAAAGGGGCGTTTTTTAACATTTTGTGTGTTACCTTTCTTTATTAAATATCATGTTCCTCGCAATTAAACCATAAGATCCAGTGCAACAGCAATATCGCAAAATAGTTTTAAAACGAGCATATCTTTAGAATTTCCGATACAGAGACTCACGCGCTTGAGATAAAAATGTTTTTTCTGCACAACGTTGCCATTGCTCGCTTTGAAATCCTTGAGTTTGTTAATCAGAATTTCGTCAAAGTTTTAAAAATAGGAAATCGATCATAAAACAAATTTCAAATTTCAAATTTGGTTTTCCACATGCCTATATTCTTTGGAGGATTACGTTATTCAAAATTCGATGACTCTATGTACCGTTGTTTTATCACAATACGAGAAATATACATACATTTATGCAGATTTTTCATTATTTAATTTCTTCAAATATAATGCAGGACTCTAACCTTTTGTGGCAACAATTTTAAAAGTGAACCGACATTTATGAGTCCGACGCAAAATGCCAAAACGAATTTAATAGTCCTTCGGGATTCAAATCCCTTTGGACTAAAAACGAGTAAAGACTCGTTTCGATTCGTACCTTTGACATTTGGAGCTCCAAAATTAAAAAAAAAGAAAAAAAAAAAATCTGAAATGTTTCAGATTTTAAATTACGTCCAAAGGGGCGTTTTTTAACATTTTGTATGTTACTTTCTTTATTAAATATCATGTTCCTCGCACTTAAAACATAAGATTCAGTGCAACAGCAATATCGCAAAATAGTTTTAAAACGAGCATATCTTTAGAATTTCCGATACAGAGACTCACGCGCTGGAAATAAAAATGTTTTTTCTGCACAACGTTGCCATTGCTCGCTTTGAAATACTTAAGTTTGTTAATCAGAATTTCGTCAAAGTTTTAAAAAATAGGAAATCGATCATAAAACAAATTTCAAATTTCAAATTTGGTCTTCCACATGCTCATATTCGTTGGAGGATTACGTTATTCAAAATTCGATGACTCTATGTACCGTTATTTTATGACAATGTGAGAAATATACATACATTTACGCAGATTTTCATTATTTAATTTCTTCAAATATAATGCAGGACTCTAACATTTTATGGCAACACTTTCAAAAGTGAACCGACATTTATGAGTCCGACGCAAAATGCCAAAACTAAACTAATAATCCTTCGGGATTCAAATCCCTTTGGACTAAAAAAAAAAAAAATCTGAAATGTTTCAGATTTTAAATTATGTCCAAAGGGGCATTTTTTAACATTTTGTATATTACCTTTCTTTATTAAATATCATGTTCCTCGCACTTAAACCATAAGATCCAGTGCAACAGCAATATCGCAAAATAATTTTAAAACGAGCATATCTTTAGAATTTCCGATACAGAGACTCACGCGCTGGAGATAAAAATGTTTTTTCTGCACAACGTTGCCATTGCTCGCTTTGAAATCCTTGAGTTTGTTAATCAAAAATTCGTCAAAGTTTTAAAAAATAGGAAATCGATCATAAAACAAATTTCAAATTTCAAATTTGGCCTTCCACATGCTCATATTCGTTGGATGATTACGTTATTCAAAATTCGATGACTCTATGTACCGTTATTTTATGACAATATGAGAAATATACATACATTTACGCAGATTTTCATTATTTAATTTCTTCAAATATAATGCAGGACTCTAACATTTTATGGCAACAGTTTGAAAAGTGAACCGACATTTATCCGACCGACGCAAAATTCCAAAACGAAACTAATAGTCCTTCGGCATTCAAATCCCTTTGGACTTAAAAAAAAAAAAAAAAATCTGAAATTAAGACAGAATAACACGCCGAATAAATACTAATTCAGAAGTCAAACAACAAAATTGCGTTTGTTGTTTGACTTCTGAATTAGTATTTATTCGGCGTGTCATTTGCGGTTTTGCAGCTGAAGATGGTGGTTCGGTAAAACCATCGAAACTAGTCCTGTGAAACTTTTGTGGATTGACGCTGATTTTTGTTGTTTGACTTCTGAATTAGTAAAATCAGAAATGTTTCAGATTTTAAATTACGTCCAAAGGGGCGTTTTTTAACATTTTGTGTGTTAGCTTTCTTTATTAAATATCAAGTTCCTCGCACTTAAACCATAAGATCCAGTGCAACAGCAATATCGCAAAATAATTTTAAAACGAGCATATCTTTAGAATTTCCGATACAGAGACTCACGCGCTGGAGATAAAAATGTTTTTTCTGCACAACGTTGCCATTGCTCGCTTTGAAATCCTTGAGTTTGTTAATCAAAAATTCGTCAAAGTTTTAAAAAATAGGAAATCGATCATAAAACAAATTTCAAATTTCAAATTTGGTCTTCCACATGCCTATATTCGTTGGAGGATTACGTTATTCAAAATTCGATGACTCTATGTACCGTTGTTTTATCACAATACGAGAAATATACATACATTTATGCAGATTTTTCATTATTTAATTTCTTCAAATATAATGCAGGACTCTAACCTTTTGTGGCAACACTTTTAAAAGTGAACCGACATTTATGAGTCCGACTCAAAATGCCAAAACGAATTTAATAGTCCTTCGGGATTCAAATCCCTTTGGACTAAAAACGAGTAAAGACTCGTTTCGATTCGTACCTTTGATATTTGGAGCTCCAAAATTAAAAAAAAAGAAAAAAAAAATTTGAAATGTTTCAGATTTTAAATTACGTCCAAAGGGGCGTTTTTTAACATTTTGTATGTTACTTTCTTTATTAAATATCATGTTCCTCGCCTTTAAACCATAAGATCCAGTGCAACAGCAATATCGCAAAATAATTTTAAAACGAGCATATCTTTAGAATTTCCGATACAGAGACTCACGCGCTGGAGATAAAAATGTTTTTCTGCACAACGTTGCCATTGCTCGCTTTGAAATCCTTGAGTTTGTTAATCAAAAATTCGTCAAAGTTTTAAAAAATAGGAAATCCATCATAAATCAAATTTCAAATTTCAAATTTGGTCTTCCACATGCTCATATTCGTTGGAGGATTACGTTATTCAAAATTCGATGACTCTATGTACCGTTATTTTATCACATTGCGAGAAATATACATACATTTACGCAGATTTTCATTATTTAATTTCTTCAAATATAATGCAGGACTCTAACATTTTATGGCAACACTTTGAAAAGTGAACCGACATTTATGAGTCCGACGCAAAATGCCAAAACTAAACTAATAATCCTTCGGGATTCAAATCCCTTTGGACTAAAAAAAAAAAAAAAAATCTGAAATGTTTCAGATTTTAAATTATGTCCAAAGGGGCATTTTTTAACATTTTGTATATTACCTTTCTTTATTAATAATCATGTTCCTCGCACTTAAACCATAAGGTCCAGTGCAACAGCAATATCGCAAAATAATTTTAAAACGAGCATATCTTTAGAATTTCCGATACAGAGACTCACGCGCTGGAGATAAAAATGTTTTTTCTGCACAACGTTGCCATTGCTCGCTTTGAAATCCTTGAGTTTGTTAATCAAAAATTCGTCAAAGTTTTAAAAAATAGGAAATCGATCATAAAACAAATTTCAAATTTCAAATTTGGCCTTCCACATGCTCATATTCGTTGGATGATTACGTTATTCAAAATTCGATGACTCTATGTATCGTTATTTTATGACAATATGAGAAATATACATACATTTACGCAGATATTCATTATTTAATTTCTTCAAATATAATGCAGGACTCTAACATTTTATGGCAACAGTTTAATAAGTGAACCGACATTTATCCGACCGACGCAAAATTCCAAAACGAAACTAATAGTCCTTCGGGATTCAAATCCCTTTGGATTAAAAAAAAAAAAAAAAATCTGAAATTAAGACAGAATAACACGCCGAATAAATACTAATTCAGAAGTCAAACAACAAAATTGCGTTTGTTGTTTGACTTCTGAATTAGTATTTATTCGGCGTGTCATTTGCGGTTTTGCAGCTGAAGATGGTGGTTCGGTAAAACCATCGAAACTAGTCCTGTGAAACTTTTGTGGATTGACGCTGATTTTTGTTGTTTGACTTCTGAATTAGTAAAATGTGAAATGTTTCAGATTTTAAATTACGTCCAAAGGGGCGTTTTTTAACATTTTGTGTGTTAGCTTTCTTTATTAAATATCATGTTCCTCGCACTTAAACCATAAGATCCAGTGCAACAGCAATATCGCAAAATAATTTTAAAACGAGCATATCTTTAGAATTTCCGATACAGAGACTCACGCGCTGGAGATAAAAATGTTTTTTCTGCACAACGTTGCCATTGCTCGCTTTGAAATCCTTGAGTTTGTTAATCAAAAATTCGTCAAAGTTTTAAAAAATAGGAAATCGATCATAAAACAAATTTCAAATTTCAAATTTGGTCTTCCACATGCTCATATTCGTTGGAGGATTACGTTATTCAAAATTCGATGACTCTATGTACCGTTATTTTATGACAATATGAGAAATATACATACATTTACGCAGATTTCCATTATTTAATTTCTTCAAATATAATGCAGGACTCTAACATTTTATGGCAACAGTTTGAAAAGTGAACCGACATTTATCCGACCGACGCAAAATACCAAAACGAAACTAATAGTCCTTCGGGATTCAAATCCCTTTGGACTAAAAAAAAAAAAAAAAAAAAAAAAAAAAATGGACGTTGGATGATTACGTTATTCAAAATTCGATGACTCTATGTACCGTTATTTTATGACAATATGAGAAATATACATACATTTACGCAGATTTTCATTATTTAATTCCTTCAAATATAATGCAGGACTCTAAAATTTTATGGCAACAGTTTGAAAAGTGAACCAACATTTATCCGACCGACGCAAAATGCCAAAACGAAACTAATAGTCCTTCGGGATTCAAACCTTTTTGGACTAAAAAAAAAAAAAAAAAAAAAAAAAAATTCTGAAATTAAGACACAATAACACGCCGAATAAATACTAATTCAGAAGTCAAACAACAAAATTCCGTTTGTTGTTTGACTTCTGAATTAGTATTTATTCGGCGTGTCATTTGCGGTTTTGCAGCTGAAGATGGTGGTTCGGTAAAACCATCGAAACTAGTCCTGTGAAAATTTTGTGGATTGACGCTGATTTTTGTTGTTTGACTTCTGAATTAGTAAAATCTAAAATGTTTCAGATTTTAAATTACGTCCAAAGGGGCGTTTTTTAACATTTTGTGTGTTAGCTTTCTTTATTAAATATCATGTTCCTCGCACTTAAACCATAAGATCCAGTGCAACAGCAATATCGCAAAATAATTTTAAAACGAGCATATCTTTAGAATTTCCGATACAGAGACTCACGCGCTGGAGATAAAAATGTTTTTTCTGCACAACGTTGCCATTGCTCGCTTTGAAATCCTTGAGTTTGTTAATCAAAAATTCGTCAAAGTTTTAAAAAATAGGAAATCGATCATAAAACAAATTTCAAATTTCAAATTTGGCCTTCCACATGCTCATATTCGTTGGATGATTACGTTATTCAAAATTCGATGACTCTATGTACCGTTATTTTATGACAATATGAGAAATATACATACATTTACGCAGATTTTCATTATTTAATTTCTTCAAATATAATGCAGGACTCTAACATTTTATGGCAGCAGTTTGAAAAGTGAACCGACATTTATCCGATCGACGCAAAATGCCAAAACGAAACTAATAGTCCTTCGGGATTCAAATCTCTTTGGACTAAAAAAAAAAAAAAATCTGAAATGTTTCAGATTTTAAATTACGTCCAAAGGGGCGTTTCTTAACATTTTGTATGTTACTTTCTTTATTAAATATCATGTTCCTCGCACTTAAACCATAAGATCCAGTGCAACAGCAATATCGCAAAATAATTTTAAAACGAGCATATCTTTAGAATTTCCGATACAGAGACTCACGCGCTGGAGATAAAAATGTTTTTTCTGCGCAACGTTGCCATTGCTCGCTTTGAAATCCTTGAGCTTGTTAATCAAAAATTCGTTAAATTTTTAAAAAATAGGAAATTGATCATAAAACAAATTTCAAATTTGGTCTTCCACATGCTCATATTCGTTGGAGGATTACGTTATTCAAAATTCGATGATTCTATGTACCGTTATTTTATGACAATGTGAGAAATATACATACATTTACGCAGATTTTCATTATTTAATTTCTTCAAATATAATGCAGGACTCTAACATTTTATGGCAAAAGTTTGAAAAGTGAACCGACATTTATGAGTCCGACGCAAAATGCCAAAACGAAACTAATAATCCTTCGGGATTCAAATCTCTTTAGACTAAAAAAAAAAAAAAAATCTGAAATGTTTCAGATTTTAAATTACGTCCAAAGGGGCGTTTCTTAACATTTTGTATGTTACTTTCTTTATTAAATATCATGTTCCTCGCACTTAAAACATAAGATTCAGTGCAACAGCAATATCGCAAAATAGTTTTAAAACGAGCATATCTTTAGAATTTCCGATACAGAGACTCACGCGCTGGAGATAAAAATGTTTTTTCTGCACAACGTTGCCATTGCTCGCTTTGAAATCCTTGAGCTTGTTAATCAAAAATTCGTTAAAGTTTTAAAAAATAGGAAATTGATCATAAAACAAATTTCAAATTTGGTCTTCCACATGCTCATATTCGTTGGAGGATTACGTTATTCAAAATTCGATGACTCTATGTACCGTTATTTTATGACAATGTGAGAAATATACATACATTTACGCAGATTTTCATTATTTAATTTCTTCAAATATAATGCAGGACTCTAACATTTTATGGCAAAAGTTTGAAAAGTGAACCGACATTTATCCGTCCGACGCAAAATGCCAAAACGAAACTAATAGTCCTTCGGGATTCAAATCTCTTTGGACTAAAAAAAAAAAAAAAATCTGAAATGTTTCAGATTTTAAATTACGTCCAAAGGGGCGTTTCTTAACATTTTGTATGTTACTTTCTTTATTAAATATCATGTTCCTCGCACTTAAAACATAAGATTCAGTGCAACAGCAATATCGCAAAATAGTTTTAAAACGAGCATATCTTTAGAATTTCCGATACAGAGACTCACGCGCTGGAGATAAAAATGTTTTTTCTGCACAACGTTGCCATTGCTCGCTTTGAAATCCTTGAGTTTGTTAATCAAAAATTCGTCAAAGTTTTAAAAAATAGGAAATCGATCATAAAACAAATTTCAAATTTCAAATTTGGTCTTCCACATGCTCATATTCGTTGGAGGATTACGTTATTCAAAATTCGATGACTCTATGTACCGTTATTTTATGACAATGCGAGAAATATACATACATTTACGCAGATTTTCATTATTTAATTTCTTCAAATATAATGCAGGACTCTAACATTTTATGGCAAAAGTTTGAAAGTGAACCGACATTTATCCGTCCGACGCAAAATGCCAAAACGAAACTAATAGTCCTTCGGAATTCAAATCTCTTTGGAATAAAAAAAAAAAAAATCTGAAATGTTTCAGATTTTAAATTACGTCCAAAGGGGCGTTTCTTAACATTTTGTATGTTAGCTTTCTTTATTAAATATCATGTTCCTCGCACTTAAAACATAAGATTCAGTGCAACAGCAATATCGCAAAATAGTTTTAAAACAAGCATATCTTTAGAATTTCCGATACAGAGACTCACGCGCTGGAGATAAAAATGTCTTTTCTGCACAACGTTGCCATTGCTCGCTTTGAAATCCTTGAGCTTGTTAATCAAAAATTCGTTAAAGTTTTAAAAAATAGGAAATTGATCATAAAAGAAATTTCAAATTTGGTCTTCCACATGCTCATATTCGTTGGAGGATTACGTTATTCAAAATTCGATGACTCTATGTATCGTTATTTTATGACAATGTGAGAAATATACATACATTTACGCAGATTTTCATTATTTAATTTCTTCAAATATAATGCAGGACTCTAACATTTTATGGCAACAGTTTGAAAAGTGAACCGACATTTATGAGTCCGACGCAAAATGCCAAAACGAAACTAATAATCCTTCGGGATTCAAATCTCTTTGGACTAAAAAAAAAAAAAAAAATCTGAAAGGTTTCAGATTTTAAATTACGTCCAAAGGGGCGTTTCTTAACATTTTGTATGTTACTTTCTTTATTAAATATCATGTTCCTCGCACTTAAACCATAAGATCCAGTGCAACAGCAATATCGCAAAATAATTTTAAAACGAGCATATCTTTAGAATTTCCGATACAGAGACTCACGCGCTGGAGATAAAAATGTTTTTTCTGCGCAACGTTGCCATTGCTCGCTTTGAAATCCTTGAGCTTGTTAATCAAAAATTCGTTAAAGTTTTAAAAAATAGGAAATTGATCATAAAACAAATTTCAAATTTGGTCTTCCACATGCTCATATTCGTTGGAGGATTACGTTATTCAAAATTCGATGGCTCTATATACCGTTATTTTATGACAATGTGAGAAATATACATACATTTACGCAGATTTTCATTATTTAATTTCTTCAAATATAATGCAGGACTCTAACATTTTATGGCAAAAGTTTGAAAAGTGAACCGACATTTATCCGTCCGACGCAAAATGCCAAAACGAAACTAATAGTCCTTCGGGATTCAAATCTCTTTGGACTAAAAAAAAAAAAAAAAATCTGAAATGTTTCAGATTTTAAATTACGTCCAAAGGGGCGTTTCTTAACATTTTGTATGTTACTTTCTTTATTAAATATCATGTTCCTCGCACTTAAAACATAAGATTCAGTGCAACAGCAATATCGCAAAATAGTTTTAAAACGAGCATATCTTTAGAATTTCCGATACAGAGACTCACGCGCTGGAGATAAAGATGTTTTTTCTGCACAACGTTGCCATTGGTCGCTTTGAAATCCTTGAGCTTGTTAATCAAAAATTCGTTAAAGTTTTAAAAAATAGGAAATTGATCATAAAACAAATTTCAAATTTGGACTTCCACATGCTCATATTCGTTGGAGGATTACGTTATTCAAAATTCGATGACTCTATGTACCGTTATTTTATGACAATGTGAGAAATATACATACATTTACGCAGATTTTCATTATTTAATTTCTTCAAATATAATGCAGGACTCTAACATTTTATGGCAACAGTTTGAAAAGTGAACCGACATTTATCCGTCCGACGCAAAATGCCAAAACGAAACTAATAGTCCTTCGGGATTCAAATCTCTTTGGACTAAAAAAAAAAAAATCTGAAATGTTTCAGATTTTAAATTACGTCCAAAGGGGCGTTTCTTAACATTTTGTATGTTACTTTCTTTATTAAATATCATGTTCCTCGCACTTAAAACATAAGATTCAGTGCAACAGCAATATCGCAAAATAGTTTTAAAACGAGCATATCTTTAGAATTTCCGATACAGAGACTCACGCGCTGGAGATAAAAATGTTTTTTCTGCACAACGTTGCCATTGCTCGCTTTGAAATCCTTGAGCTTGTTAATCAAAAATTCGTCAAAGTTTTAAAAAATAGGAAATCGATCATAAAACAAATTTCAAATTTCAAATTTGGTCTTCCACATGCTCATATTCGTTGGAGGATTACGTTATTCAAAATTCGATGACTCTATGTACCGTTGTTTTATCACAATACGAGAAATATACATACATTTATGCAGATTTTTCATTATTTAATTTCTTCAAATATAATGCAGGACTCTAACCTTTTGTGGCAACACTTTTAAAAGTGAACCGACATTTATGAGTCCGACGCAAAATGCCAAAACGAAACTAATAGTCCTTCGGGATTCAAATCCCTTTGGACTAAAAACGAGTAAAGACTCGTTTCGATTCGTACCTTTGACATTTGGAGCTCCAAAATTAAAAAAAAAAGAAAAAAAAAAATCTGAAATGTTTCAGATTTTAAATTACGTCCAAAGGGGCGTTTTTTTAACATTTTGTATGTTACATTCTTTATTAAATATCATGTTCCTCGCACTTAAAACATAAGATTCAGTGCAACAGCAATATCGCAAAATAGTTTTAAAACGAGCATATCTTTAGAATTTCCGATACAGAGACTCACGCGCTGGAGATAAAAATGTTTTTTCTGCACAACGTTGCCATTGCTCGCTTTGAAATCCTTGAGCTTGTTAATCAAAAATTCGTTAAAGTTTTAAAAAATAGGAAATTGATCATAAAACAAATTTCAAATTTGGTCTTCCACATGCTCATATTCGTTGGAGGATTACGTTATTCAAAATTCGATGACTCTATGTACCGTTATTTTATGACAATGTGAGAAATATACATACATTTACGCAGATTTTCATTATTTAATTTCTTCAAATATAATGCAGGACTCTAACATTTTATGGCAACAGTTTGAAAAGTGAACCGACATTTATCCGTCCGACGCAAAATGCCAAAACGAAACTAATAGTCCTTCGGGATTCAAATCTCTTTGGACTAAAAAAAAAAAAAAATCTGAAATGTTTCAGATTTTAAATTACGTCCAAAGGGGCGTTTCTTAACATTTTGTATGTTACTTTCTTTATTAAATATCATGTTCCTCGCACTTAAAACATAAGATTCAGCGCAACAGCAATATCGCAAAATAGTTTTAAAACGAGCATATCTTTAGAATTTCCGATACAGAGACTCACGCGCTGGAGATAAAAATGTTTTTTCTGCACAACGTTGCCATTGCTCGCTTTGAAATCCTTGAGCTTGTTAATCAAAAATTCGTTAAAGTTTTAAAAAATAGGAAATTGATCATAAAACAAATTTCAAATTTGGTCTTCCACATGCTCATATTCGTTGGAGGATTACGTTATTCAAAATTCGATGACTCTATGTACCGTTATTTTATGACAATGTGAGAAATATACATACATTTACGCAGATTTTCATTATTTAATTTCTTCAAATATAATGCAGGACTCTAACATTTTATGGCAAAAGTTTGAAAAGTGAACCGACATTTATCCATCCGACGCAAAATGCCAAAACGAAACTAATAGTCCTTCGGGATTCAAATCTCTTTGGACTAAAAAAAAAAAAAAAAATCTGAAATGTTTCAGATTTTAAATTACGTCCAAAGGGGCGTTTCTTAACATTTTGTATGTTACTTTCTTTATTAAATATCATGTTCCTCGCACTTAAAACATAAGATTCAGTGCAACAGCAATATCGCAAAATAGTTTTAAAACGAGCATATCTTTAGAATTTCCGATACAGAGACTCACGCGCTGGAGATAAAAATGTTTTTTCTGCACAACGTTGCCATTGCTCGCTTTGAAATCCTTGAGTTTGTTAATCAAAAATTCGTCAAAGTTTTAAAAAATAGGAAATCGATCATAAAACAAATTTCAAATTTCAAATTTGGTCTTCCACATGCTCATATTCGTTGGAGGATTACGTTATTCAAAATTCGATGACTCTATGTATCGTTATTTTATGACAATGTGAGAAATATACATACATTTACGCAGATTTTCATTATTTAATTTCTTCAAATATAATGCAGGACTCTAACATTTTATGGCAACAGTTTGAAAAGTGAACCGACATTTATGAGTCCGACGCAAAATGCCAAAACGAAACTAATAATCCTTCGGGATTCAAATCTCTTTGGACTAAAAAAAAAAAAAAAAATCTGAAAGGTTTCAGATTTTAAATTACGTCCAAAGGGGCGTTTCTTAACATTTTGTATGTTACTTTCTTTATTAAATATCATGTTCCTCGCACTTAAACCATAAGATCCAGTGCAACAGCAATATCGCAAAATAATTTTAAAACGAGCATATCTTTAGAATTTCCGATACAGAGACTCACGCGCTGGAGATAAAAATGTTTTTTCTGCGCAACGTTGCCATTGCTCGCTTTGAAATCCTTGAGCTTGTTAATCAAAAATTCGTTAAAGTTTTAAAAAATAGGAAATTGATCATAAAACAAATTTCAAATTTGGTCTTCCACATGCTCATATTCGTTGGAGGATTACGTTATTCAAAATTCGATGGCTCTATATACCGTTATTTTATGACAATGTGAGAAATATACATACATTTACGCAGATTTTCATTATTTAATTTCTTCAAATATAATGCAGGACTCTAACATTTTATGGCAAAAGTTTGAAAAGTGAACCGACATTTATCCGTCCGACGCAAAATGCCAAAACGAAACTAATAGTCCTTCGGGATTCAAATCTCTTTGGACTAAAAAAAAAAAAAAAAATCTGAAATGTTTCAGATTTTAAATTACGTCCAAAGGGGCGTTTCTTAACATTTTGTATGTTACTTTCTTTATTAAATATCATGTTCCTCGCACTTAAAACATAAGATTCAGTGCAACAGCAATATCGCAAAATAGTTTTAAAACGAGCATATCTTTAGAATTTCCGATACAGAGACTCACGCGCTGGAGATAAAGATGTTTTTTCTGCACAACGTTGCCATTGGTCGCTTTGAAATCCTTGAGCTTGTTAATCAAAAATTCGTTAAAGTTTTAAAAAATAGGAAATTGATCATAAAACAAATTTCAAATTTGGACTTCCACATGCTCATATTCGTTGGAGGATTACGTTATTCAAAATTCGATGACTCTATGTACCGTTATTTTATGACAATGTGAGAAATATACATACATTTACGCAGATTTTCATTATTTAATTTCTTCAAATATAATGCAGGACTCTAACATTTTATGGCAACAGTTTGAAAAGTGAACCGACATTTATCCGTCCGACGCAAAATGCCAAAACGAAACTAATAGTCCTTCGGGATTCAAATCTCTTTGGACTAAAAAAAAAAAAATCTGAAATGTTTCAGATTTTAAATTACGTCCAAAGGGGCGTTTCTTAACATTTTGTATGTTACTTTCTTTATTAAATATCATGTTCCTCGCACTTAAAACATAAGATTCAGTGCAACAGCAATATCGCAAAATAGTTTTAAAACGAGCATATCTTTAGAATTTCCGATACAGAGACTCACGCGCTGGAGATAAAAATGTTTTTTCTGCACAACGTTGCCATTGCTCGCTTTGAAATCCTTGAGCTTGTTAATCAAAAATTCGTCAAAGTTTTAAAAAATAGGAAATCGATCATAAAACAAATTTCAAATTTCAAATTTGGTCTTCCACATGCTCATATTCGTTGGAGGATTACGTTATTCAAAATTCGATGACTCTATGTACCGTTGTTTTATCACAATACGAGAAATATACATACATTTATGCAGATTTTTCATTATTTAATTTCTTCAAATATAATGCAGGACTCTAACCTTTTGTGGCAACACTTTTAAAAGTGAACCGACATTTATGAGTCCGACGCAAAATGCCAAAACGAAACTAATAGTCCTTCGGGATTCAAATCCCTTTGGACTAAAAACGAGTAAAGACTCGTTTCGATTCGTACCTTTGACATTTGGAGCTCCAAAATTAAAAAAAAAAAGAAAAAAAAAATCTGAAATGTTTCAGATTTTAAATTACGTCCAAAGGGGCGTTTTTTTAACATTTTGTATGTTACATTCTTTATTAAATATCATGTTCCTCGCACTTAAAACATAAGATTCAGTGCAACAGCAATATCGCAAAATAGTTTTAAAACGTGCATATCTTTAGAATTTCCGATACAGAGACTCACGCGCTGGAGATAAAAATGTTTTTTCTGCACAACGTTGCCATTGCTCGCTTTGAAATCCTTGAGCTTGTTAATCAAAAATTCGTTAAAGTTTTAAAAAATAGGAAATTGATCATAAAACAAATTTCAAATTTGGTCTTCCACATGCTCATATTCGTTGGAGGATTACGTTATTCAAAATTCGATGACTCTATGTACCGTTATTTTATGACAATGTGAGAAATATACATACATTTACGCAGATTTTCATTATTTAATTTCTTCAAATATAATGCAGGACTCTAACATTTTATGGCAACAGTTTGAAAAGTGAACCGACATTTATCCGTCCGACGCAAAATGCCAAAACGAAACTAATAGTCCTTCGGGATTCAAATCTCTTTGGACTAAAAAAAAAAAAAAATCTGAAATGTTTCAGATTTTAAATTACGTCCAAAGGGGCGTTTCTTAACATTTTGTATGTTACTTTCTTTATTAAATATCATGTTCCTCCCACTTAAAACATAAGATTCAGTGCAACAGCAATATCGCAAAATAGTTTTAAAACGAGCATATCTTTAGAATTTCCGATACAGAGACTCACGCGCTGGAGATAAAAATGTTTTTTCTGCACAACGTTGCCATTGCTCGCTTTGAAATCCTTGAGCTTGTTAATCAAAAATTCGTTAAAGTTTTAAAAAATAGGAAATTGATCATAAAACAAATTTCAAATTTGGTCTTCCACATGCTCATATTCGTTGGAGGATTACGTTATACAAAATTCGATGACTCTATGTACCGTTATTTTATGACATTGCGAGAAATATACATACACTTACGCAGATTTTCATTATTTAATTTCTTCAAATATAATGCAGGACTCTAACATTTTATGGCAACAGTTTGAAAAGTGAACCGACATTTATGAGTCCGACGCAAAATGCCAAAACGAAACTAATAATCCTTCGGGATTCAAATCTCTTTGGACTAAAAAAAAAAAAAAAATCTGAAATGTTTCAGATTTTAAATTACGTCCAAAGGGGCGTTTCTTAACATTTTGTATGTTACTTTCTTTATTAAATATCATGTTCCTCGCACTTAAAACATAAGATTCAGTGCAACAGCAATATCGCAAAATAGTTTTAAAACGAGCATATCTTTAGAATTTCCGATACAGAGACTCACGCGCTGGAGATAAAGATGTTTTTTCTGCACAACGTTGCCATTGGTCGCTTTGAAATCCTTGAGCTTGTTAATCAAAAATTCGTTAAAGTTTTAAAAAATAGGAAATTGATCATAAAACAAATTTCAAATTTGGACTTCCACATGCTCATATTCGTTGGAGGATTACGTTATTCAAAATTCGATGACTCTATGTACCGTTATTTTATGACAATGTGAGAAATATACATACATTTACGCAGATTTTCATTATTTAATTTCTTCAAATATAATGCAGGACTCTAACATTTTATGGCAACAGTTTGAAAAGTGAACCGACATTTATCCGTCCGACGCAAAATGCCAAAACGAAACTAATAGTCCTTCGGGATTCAAATCTCTTTGGACTAAAAAAAAAAAAATCTGAAATGTTTCAGATTTTAAATTACGTCCAAAGGGGCGTTTCTTAACATTTTGTATGTTACTTTCTTTATTAAATATCATGTTCCTCGCACTTAAAACATAAGATTCAGTGCAACAGCAATATCGCAAAATAGTTTTAAAACGAGCATATCTTTAGAATTTCCGATACAGAGACTCACGCGCTGGAGATAAAAATGTTTTTTCTGCACAACGTTGCCATTGCTCGCTTTGAAATCCTTGAGCTTGTTAATCAAAAATTCGTCAAAGTTTTAAAAAATAGGAAATCGATCATAAAACAAATTTCAAATTTCAAATTTGGTCTTCCACATGCTCATATTCGTTGGAGGATTACGTTATTCAAAATTCGATGACTCTATGTACCGTTGTTTTATCACAATACGAGAAATATACATACATTTATGCAGATTTTTCATTATTTAATTTCTTCAAATATAATGCAGGACTCTAACCTTTTGTGGCAACACTTTTAAAAGTGAACCGACATTTATGAGTCCGACGCAAAATGCCAAAACGAAACTAATAGTCCTTCGGGATTCAAATCCCTTTGGACTAAAAACGAGTAAAGACTCGTTTCGATTCGTACCTTTGACATTTGGAGCTCCAAAATTAAAAAAAAAAGAAAAAAAAAAAATCTGAAATGTTTCAGATTTTAAATTACGTCCAAAGGGGCGTTTTTTTAACATTTTGTATGTTACATTCTTTATTAAATATCATGTTTCTCGCACTTAAAACATAAGATTCAGTGCAACAGCAATATCGCAAAATAGTTTTAAAACGAGCATATCTTTAGAATTTCCGATACAGAGACTCACGCGCTGGAGATAAAAATGTTTTTTCTGCACAACGTTGCCATTGCTCGCTTTGAAATCCTTGAGCTTGTTAATCAAAAATTCGTTAAAGTTTTAAAAAATAGGAAATTGATCATAAAACAAATTTCAAATTTGGTCTTCCACATGCTCATATTCGTTGGAGGATTACGTTATTCAAAATTCGATGACTCTATGTACCGTTATTTTATGACAATGTGAGAAATATACATACATTTACGCAGATTTTCATTATTTAATTTCTTCAAATATAATGCAGGACTCTAACATTTTATGGCAACAGTTTGAAAAGTGAACCGACATTTATCCGTCCGACGCAAAATGCCAAAACGAAACTAATAGTCCTTCGGGATTCAAATCTCTTTGGACTAAAAAAAAAAAAAAAAATCTGAAATGTTTCAGATTTTAAATTACATCCAAAGGGGCGTTTCTTAACATTTTGTATGTTACTTTCTTTATTAAATATCATGTTCCTCGCACTTAAAACATAAGATTCAGTGCAACAGCAATATCGCAAAATAGTTTTAAAACGAGCATATCTTTAGAATTTCCGATACAGAGACTCACGCGCTGGAGATAAAAATGTTTTTTCTGCACAACGTTGCCATTGCTCGCTTTGAAATCCTTGAGCTTGTTAATCAAAAATTCGTTAAAGTTTTAAAAAATAGGAAATTGATCACAAAACAAATTTCAAATTTGGTCTTCCACATGCTCATATTCGTTGGAGGATTACGTTATACAAAATTCGATGACTCTATGTACCGTTATTTTATGACATTGCGAGAAATATACATACACTTACGCAGATTTTCATTATTTAATTTCTTCAAATATAATGCAGGACTCTAACATTTTATGGCAACAGTTTGAAAAGTGAACCGACATTTATGAGTCCGACGCAAAATGCCAAAACGAAACTAATAATCCTTCGGGATTCAAATCTCTTTGGACTAAAAAAAAAAAAAAAATCTGAAATGTTTCAGATTTTAAATTACGTCCAAAGGGGCGTTTCTTAACATTTTGTATGTTACTTTCTTTATTAAATATCATGTTCCTCGCACTTAAAACATAAGATTCAGTGCAACAGTAATATCGCAAAATAGTTTTAAAACGAGCATATCTTTAGAATTTCCGATACAGAGACTCACGCGCTGGAGATAAAAATGTTTTTTCTGCACAACGTTGCCATTGCTCGCTTTGAAATCCTTGAGCTTGTTAATCAAAAATTCGTCAAAGTTTTAAAAAATAGGAAATCGATCATAAAACAAATTTCAAATTTCAAATTTGGTCTTCCACATGCTCATATTCGTTGGAGGATTACGTTATTCAAAATTCGATGACTCTATGTACCGTTGTTTTATCACAATACGAGAAATATACATACATTTATGCAGATTTTTCATTATTTAATTTCTTCAAATATAATGCAGGACTCTAACCTTTTGTGGCAACACTTTTAAAAGTGAACCGACATTTATGAGTCCGACGCAAAATGCCAAAACGAAACTAATAGTCCTTCGGGATTCAAATCCCTTTGGACTAAAAACGAGTAAAGACTCGTTTCGATTCGTACCTTTGACATTTGGAGCTCCAAAATTAAAAAAAAAGAAAAAAAAAATCTGAAATGTTTCAGATTTTAAATTACGTCCAAAAGGGCGTTTTTTAACATTTTGTATGTTACTTTCTTTATTAAATATCATGTTCCTCGCACTTAAAACATAAGATTCAGTGCAACAGCAATATCGCAAAATAGTTTTAAAACGAGCATATCTTTAGAATTTCCGATACAGAGACTCACGCGCTGGAGATAAAAATGTTTTTTCTGCACAACGTTGCCATTGCTCGCTTTGAAATCCTTGAGCTTGTTAATCAAAAATTCGTTAAAGTTTTAAAAAATAGGAAATTGATCATAAAACAAATTTCAAATTTGGTCTTCCACATGCTCATATTCGTTGGAGGATTACGTTATTCAAAATTCGATGACTCTATGTACCGTTATTTTATGACAATGTGAGAAATATACATACATTTACGCAGATTTTCATTATTTAATTTCTTCAAATATAATGCAGGACTCTAACATTTTATGGCAACAGTTTGAAAAGTGAACCGACATTTATCCGTCTGACGCAAAATGCCAAAACGAAACTAATAGTCCTTCGGGATTCAAATCTCTTTGGACTAAAAAAAAAAAAAAAAAAAAAAAAAAATCTGAAATGTTTCAGATTTTAAATTACGTCCAAAGGGGCGTTTTTTAACATTTTGTATATTACCTTTCTTTATTAAATATCATGTTCCTCGCACTTAAACCATAAGATCCAGTGCAACAGCAATATCGCAAAATAGTTTTGAAACGAGCATACCTTTAGAATTTCCGATACAGAGACTCACGCGCTGGAGATAAAAATGTTTTTTCTGCACAACTTTGCCATTGCTCGCTTTGAAATACTTAAGTTTGTTAATTAAAAATTCGTCAAAGTTTTAAAAAATAGGAAATCGATCATAAAACAAATTTCAAATTTCAAATTTGGTCTTCCACATGCTCATATTCGTTGGAGGATTACGTTATACAAAATTCGATGACTCTATGTACCGTTATTTTATGACCTTGCGAGAAATATACATACACTTACGCAGATATTCATTATTTAATTTCTTCAAATATAATGCAGGACTCTAACATTTTATGGCAACAGTTTGAAAAGTGAACCGACATTTATGAGTCCGACGCAAAATGCCAAAACGAAACTAATAATCCTTCGGGATTCAAATCTCTTTGGACTAAAAAAAAAAAAAATCTGAAATGTTTCAGATTTTAAATTACGTCCAAAGGGGCGTTTCTTAACATTTTGTATGTTACTTTCTTTATTAAATATCATGTTCCTCGCACTTAAAACATAAGATTCAGTGCAACAGCAATATCGCAAAATAGTTTTAAAACGAGCATATCTTTAGAATTTCCGATACAGAGACTCACGCGCTGGAGATAAAAATATTTTTTCTGCACAACGTTGCCATTGCTCGCTTTGAAATCATTGAGTTTGTTAATCAAAAATTCGTTAAAGTTTTAAAAAATAGGAAATTGATCATAAAACAAATTTCAAATTTGGTCTTCCACATGCTCATATTCGTTGGAGGATTACGTTATTCAAAATTCGATGACTCTATGTACCGTTATTTTATGACAATGTGAGAAATATACATACATTTACGCAGATTTTCATTATTTAATTTCTTCAAATATAATGCAGGACTCTAACATTTTATGGCAACAGTTTGAAAAGTGAACCGACATTTATCCGTCTGACGCAAAATGCCAAAACGAAACTAATAGTCCTTCGGGATTCAAATCTCTTTGGACTAAAAAAAAAAAAAAAAAAAAAAAAAAATCTGAAATGTTTCAGATTTTAAATTACGTCCAAAGGGGCGTTTTTTAACATTTTGTATATTACCTTTCTTTATTAAATATCATGTTCCTCGCACTTAAACCATAAGATCCAGTGCAACAGCAATATCGCAAAATAGTTTTGAAACGAGCATACCTTTAGAATTTCCGATACAGAGACTCACGCGCTGGAGATAAAAATGTTTTTTCTGCACAACTTTGCCATTGCTCGCTTTGAAATACTTAAGTTTGTTAATTAAAAATTCGTCAAAGTTTTAAAAAATAGGAAATCGATCATAAAACAAATTTCAAATTTCAAATTTGGTCTTCCACATGCTCATATTCGTTGGAGGATTACGTTATACAAAATTCGATGACTCTATGTACCGTTATTTTATGACCTTGCGAGAAATATACATACACTTACGCAGATATTCATTATTTAATTTCTTCAAATATAATGCAGGACTCTAACATTTTATGGCAACAGTTTGAAAAGTGAACCGACATTTATGAGTCCGACGCAAAATGCCAAAACGAAACTAATAATCCTTCGGGATTCAAATCTCTTTGGACTAAAAAAAAAAAAAATCTGAAATGTTTCAGATTTTAAATTACGTCCAAAGGGGCGTTTCTTAACATTTTGTATGTTACTTTCTTTATTAAATATCATGTTCCTCGCACTTAAAACATAAGATTCAGTGCAACAGCAATATCGCAAAATAGTTTTAAAACGAGCATATCTTTAGAATTTCCGATACAGAGACTCACGCGCTGGAGATAAAAATATTTTTTCTGCACAACGTTGCCATTGCTCGCTTTGAAATCATTGAGTTTGTTAATCAAAAATTCGTTAAAGTTTTAAAAAATAGGAAATTGATCATAAAACAAATTTCAAATTTGGTCTTCCACATGCTCATATTCGTTGGAGGATTACGTTATACAAAATTCGATGACTCTATGTACCGTTATTTTATGACCTTGCGAGAAATATACATACACTTACGCAGATATTCATTATTTAATTTCTTCAAATATAATGCAGGACTCTAACATTTTATGGCAACAGTTTGAAAAGTGAACCGACATTTATGAGTCCGACGCAAAATGCCAAAACGAAACTAATAATCCTTCGGGATTCAAATCTCTTTGGACTAAAAAAAAAAAAAATCTGAAATGTTTCAGATTTTAAATTACGTCCAAAGGGGCGTTTCTTAACATTTTGTATGTTACTTTCTTTATTAAATATCATGTTCCTTTCACTTAAAACATAAGATCCAGTGCAACAGCAATATCGCAAAATAATTTTAAAACGAGCATATCTTTAGAATTTCCGATACAGAGACTCACGTGCTGGAGATAAAAATGTTTTTTCTGCACAACGTTGCCATTGCTCGCTTTGAAATCATTGAGTTTGTTAATAAAAAATTCGTCAAAGTTTTAAAAAATAGGAAACTGATCATAAAACAAATTTCAAATTTCAAATTTGGTCTTCCACATGCTCATATTCGTTGGAGGATTACGTTATTCAAAATTCGATGACTGTATGTACCGTTATTTTATGACAATGCGAGAAATATACATACATTTACGCAGATTTTCATTATTTAATTTCTTCAAATATAACGCAGGACTCTAACATTTTATGGCAAAAGTTTGAAAAGTGAACCGACATTTATCCGTCCGACGCAAAATGCCAAAACGAAACTAATAGTCCTTCGGGATTCAAATCTCTTTGGACTAAAAAAAAAAAAAAATCTGAAATGTTTCAGATTTTAAATTACGTCCAAAGGGGCGTTTCTTAACATTTTGTATGTTACTTTCTTTATTAAATATCATGTTCCTTGCACTTAAAACATAAGATTCAGTGCAACAGCAATATCGCAAAATAGTTTTAAAACGAGCATATCTTTAGAATTTCCGATACAGAGACTCACGCGCTGGAGATAAAAATGTTTTTTCTGCACAACGTTGCCATTGCTCGCTTTGAAATCCTTGAGCTTGTTAATCAAAAATTCGTCAAAGTTTTAAAAAATAGGAAATCGATCATAAAACAAATTTCAAATTTCAAATTTGGTCTTCCACATGCTCATATTCGTTGGAGGATTACGTTATTCAAAATTCGATGACTCTATGTACCGTTATTTTATGACAATGCGAGAAATATACATACATTTACGCAGATTTTCATTATTTAATTTCTTCAAATATAATGCAGGACTCTAACATTTTATGGCAAAAGTTTGAAAAGTGAACCGACATTTATCCGTCCGACGCAAAATGCCAAAACGAAACTAATAGTCCTTCGGGATTCAAATCTCTTTGGAATAAAAAAAAAAAAATCTGAAATGTTTCAGATTTTAAATTACGTCCAAAGGGGCGTTTCTTAACATTTTGTATGTTAGCTTTCTTTATTAAATATCATGTTCCTCGCACTTAAAACATAAGATTCAGTGCAACAGCAATATCGAAAATAGTTTTAAAACGAGCATATCTTTAGAATTTCCGATACAGAGACTCACGCGCTGGAGATAAAAATGTTTTTTCTGCACAACGTTGCCATTGCTCGCTTTGAAATCCTTGAGCTTGTTAATGAAAAATTCGTTAAAGTTTTAAAAAATAGGAAATTGATCATAAAACAAATTTCAAATTTGGTCTTCCACATGCTCATATTCGTTGGAGGATGACGTTATTCAAAATTCGATGACTCTATGTACCGTTATTTTATGACAATGTGAGAAATATACATACATTTACGCAGATTT
The DNA here is from genome assembly GCF_044657685.1 of Stegodyphus dumicola. NCBI lineage: Eukaryota > Metazoa > Arthropoda > Arachnida > Araneae > Eresidae > Stegodyphus > Stegodyphus dumicola. The sequence continues at coordinate 4,199,897 of NC_140778.1, read as the reverse complement.
TCATTATTTAATTTCTTCAAATATAATGCAGGACTCTAACATTTTATGGTAACAGTTTGAAAAGTGAACCGACATTTATCCGTCCGACGCAAAATGCCAAAACGAAACTAATAGTCCTTCGGGATTCAAATCTCTTTGGACTAAAAAAAAAAAAAAAAAAATCTGAAATGTTTCAGATTTTAAATTACGTCCAAAGGGGCGTTTCTTAACATTTTGTATGTTACTTTCTTTATTAAATATCATGTTCCTCGCACTTAAAACATAAGATTCAGTGCAACAGCAATATCGCAAAATAGTTTTAAAACGAGCATATCTTTAGAATTTCCCATACAGAGACTCACGCGCTGGAGATAAAAATGTTTTTTCTGCACAACGTTGCCATTGCTCGCTTTGAAATCCTTGAGCTTGTTAATCAAAAATTCGTTAAAGTTTTAAAAAATAGGAAATTGATCATAAAACAAATTTCAAATTTGGACTTCCACATGCTCATATTCGTTGGAGGATTACGTTATTCAAAATTCGATGACTCTATGTACCGTTATTTTATGACAATGTGAGAAATATACATACATTTACGCAGATTTTCATTATTTAATTTCTTCAAATATAATGCAGGACTGTAACATTTTATGGCAACAGTTTGAAAAGTGAACCGACATTTATCCGTCCGACGCAAAATGCCAAAACGAAACTAATAGTCCTTCGGGATTCAAATCTCTTTGGACTAAAAAAAAAAAAATCTGAAATGTTTCAGATTTTAAATTACGTCCAAAGGGGCGTTTCTTAACATTTTGTATGTTACTTTCTTTATTAAATATCATGTTCCACGCACTTAAAACATAAGATTCAGTGCAACAGCAATATCGCAAAATAGTTTTAAAACGAGCATATCTTTAGAATTTCCGATACAGAGACTCACGCGCTGGAGATAAAAATTTTTTTTTTCTGCACAACGTTGCCATTGCTCGCTTTGAAATCCTTGAGCTTGTTAATCAAAAATTCGTCAAAGTTTTAAAAAATAGGAAATCGATCATAAAACAAATTTCAAATTTCAAATTTGGTCTTCCACATGCTCATATTCGTTGGAGGATTACGTTATTCAAAATTCGATGACTCTTTGTACCGTTATTTTATGAAAATGTGAGAAATATACATACATTTACGCAGATTTTCATTATTTAATTTCTTCAAATATAATGCAGGACTCTAACATTTTATGGCAACAGTTTGAAAAGTGAACCGACATTTATGAGTCCGACGCAAAATGCCAAAACGAAACTAATAATCCTTCGGGATTCAAATCTCTTTGGACTAAAAAAAAAAAAAAAATCTGAAATGTTTCAGATTTTAAATTACGTCCAAAGGGGCGTTTCTTAACATTTTGTATGTTACTTTCTTTATTAAATATCATGTTCCTCGCACTTAAACCATAAGATCCAGTGCAACAGCAATATCGCAAAATAATTTTAAAACGAGCATATCTTTAGAATTTCCGATACAGAGACTCACGCGCTGGAGATAAAAATGTTTTTTCTGCACAACGTTGCCATTGCTCGCTTTGAAATCCTTGAGCTTGTTAATCAAAAATTCGTTAAAGTTTTAAAAAATAGGAAATTGATCATAAAACAAATTTCAAATTTGGACTTCCACATGCTCATATTCGTTGGAGGATTACGTTATTCAAAATTCGATGACTCTATGTACCGTTATTTTATGACAATGTGAGAAATATACATACATTTACGCAGATTTTCATTATTTAATTTCTTCAAATATAATGCAGGACTGTAACATTTTATGGCAACAGTTTGAAAAGTGAACCGATATTTATCCGTCCGACGCAAAATGCCAAAACGAAACTAATAGTCCTTCGGGATTCAAATCTCTTTGGACTAAAAAAAAAAAAAATCTGAAATGTTTCAGATTTTAAATTACGTCCAAAGGGGCGTTTCTTAACATTTTGTATGTTACTTTCTTTATTAAATATCATGTTCCTCGCACTTAAAACATAAGATTCAGTGCAACAGCAATATCGCAAAATAGTTTTAAAACGAGCATATCTTTAGAATTTCCGATACAGAGACTCACGCGCTGGAGATAAAAATTTTTTTTTTCTGCACAACGTTGCCATTGCTCGCTTTGAAATCCTTGAGCTTGTTAATCAAAAATTCGTCAAAGTTTTAAAAAATAGGAAATCGATCATAAAACAAATTTCAAATTTCAAATTTGGTCTTCCACATGCTCATATTCGTTGGAGGATTACGTTATTCAAAATTCGATGACTCTATGTACCGTTATTTTATGACAATGCGAGAAATATACATACATTTACGCAGATTTTCATTATTTAATTTCTTCAAATATAATGCAGGACTCTAACATTTTATGGCAAAAGTTTGAAAAGTGAACCGACATTTATCCGTCCGACGCAAAATGCCAAAACGAAACTAATAGTCCTTCGGGATTCAAATCTCTTTGGAATAAAAAAAAAAAAAAATCTGAAATGTTTCAGATTTTAAATTACGTCGAAAGGGGCGTTTCTTAACACTTTGTATGTTAGCTTTCTTTATTAAATATCATGTTCCTCGCACTTAAAACATAAGATTCAGTGCAACAGCAATATCGCAAAATAGTTTTAAAACGAGCATATCTTTAGAATTTCCGATACAGACACTCACGCGCTGGAGATAAAAATGTTTTTTCTGCACAACGTTGCCATTGCTCGCTTTGAAATCCTTGAGCTTGTTAATCAAAAATTCGTTAAAGTTTTAAAAAATAGGAAATTGATCATAAAACAAATTTCAAATTTGGTCTTCCACATGCTCATATTCGTTGGAGGATTACGTTATTCAAAATTCGATGACTCTTTGTACCGTTATTTTATGAAAATGTGAGAAATATACATACATTTACGCAGATTTTCATTATTTAATTTCTTCAAATATAATGCAGGACTCTAACATTTTATGGCAACAGTTTGAAAAGTGAACCGACATTTATGAGTCCGACGCAAAATGCCAAAACGAAACTAATAATCCTTCGGGATTCAAATCTCTTTGGACTAAAAAAAAAAAAAATCTGAAATGTTTCAGATTTTAAATTACGTCCAAAGGGGCGTTTCTTAACATTTTGTATGTTACTTTCTTTATTAAATATCATGTTCCTCGCACTTAAACCATAAGATCCAGTGCAACAGCAATATCGCAAAATAATTTTAAAACGAGCATATCTTTAGAATTTCCGATACAGAGACTCACGCGCTGGAGATAAAAATGTTTTTTCTGCGCAACGTTGCCATTGCTCGCTTTGAAATCCTTGAGCTTGTTAATCAAAAATTCGTCAAAGTTTTAAAAAATAGGAAATCGATCATAAAACAAATTTCAAATTTCAAATTTGGTCTTCCACATGCTCATATTCGTTGGAGGATTACGTTATTCAAAATTCGATGACTCTATGTACCGTTGTTTTATCACAATACGAGAAATATACATACATTTATGCAGATTTTTCATTATTTAATTTCTTCAAATATAATGCAGGACTCTAACCTTTTGTGGCAACACTTTTAAAAGTGAACCGACATTTATGAGTCCGACGCAAAATGCCAAAACGAAACTAATAGTCCTTCGGGATTCAAATCCCTTTGGACTAAAAACGAGTAAAGACTCGTTTCGATTCGTACCTTTGACATTTGGAGCTCCAAAATTAAAAAAAAAAGAAAAAAAAAAATCTGAAATGTTTCAGATTTTAAATTACGTCCAAAGGGGCGTTTTTTTAACATTTTGTATGTTACATTCTTTATTAAATATCATGTTCCTCGCACTTAAAACATAAGATTCAGTGCAACAGCAATATCGCAAAATAGTTTTAAAACGAGCATATCTTTAGAATTTCCGATACAGAGACTCACGCGCTGGAGATAAAAATGTTTTTTCTGCACAACGTTGCCATTGCTCGCTTTGAAATCCTTGAGCTTGTTAATCAAAAATTCGTTAAAGTTTTAAAAAATAGGAAATTGATCATAAAACAAATTTCAAATTTGGTCTTCCACATGCTCATATTCGTTGGAGGATTACGTTATACAAAATTCGATGACTCTATGTACCGTTATTTTATGACATTGCGAGAAATATACATACACTTACGCAGATTTTCATTATTTAATTTCTTCAAATATAATGCAGGACTCTAACATTTTATGGCAACAGTTTGAAAAGTGAACCGACATTTATGAGTCCGACGCAAAATGCCAAAACGAAACTAATAATCCTTCGGGATTCAAATCTCTTTGGACTAAAAAAAAAAAAAAATCTGAAATGTTTCAGATTTTAAATTACGTCCAAAGGGGCGTTTCTTAACATTTTGTATGTTACTTTCTTTATTAAATATCATGTTCCTCGCACTTAAAACATAAGATTCAGTGCAACAGTAATATCGCAAAATAGTTTTAAAACGAGCATATCTTTAGAATTTCCGATACAGAGACTCACGCGCTGGAGATAAAAATGTTTTTTCTGCACAACGTTGCCATTGCTCGCTTTGAAATCCTTGAGCTTGTTAATCAAAAATTCGTCAAAGTTTTAAAAAATAGGAAATCGATCATAAAACAAATTTCAAATTTCAAATTTGGTCTTCCACATGCTCATATTCGTTGGAGGATTACGTTATTCAAAATTCGATGACTCTATGTACCGTTGTTTTATCACAATACGAGAAATATACATACATTTATGCAGATTTTTCATTATTTAATTTCTTCAAATATAATGCAGGACTCTAACCTTTTGTGGCAACACTTTTAAAAGTGAACCGACATTTATGAGTCCGACGCAAAATGCCAAAACGAAACTAATAGTCCTTCGGGATTCAAATCCCTTTGGACTAAAAACGAGTAAAGACTCGTTTCGATTCGTACCTTTGACATTTGGAGCTCCAAAATTAAAAAAAAAGAAAAAAAAAAAATCTGAAATGTTTCAGATTTTAAATTACGTCCAAAAGGGCGTTTTTTAACATTTTGTATGTTACTTTCTTTATTAAATATCATGTTCCTCGCACTTAAAACATAAGATTCAGTGCAACAGCAATATCGCAAAATAGTTTTAAAACGAGCATATCTTTAGAATTTCCGATACAGAGACTCACGCGCTGGAGATAAAAATGTTTTTTCTGCACAACGTTGCCATTGCTCGCTTTGAAATCCTTGAGCTTGTTAATCAAAAATTCGTTAAAGTTTTAAAAAATAGGAAATTGATCATAAAACAAATTTCAAATTTGGTCTTCCACATGCTCATATTCGTTGGAGGATTACGTTATTCAAAATTCGATGACTCTATGTACCGTTATTTTATGACAATGTGAGAAATATACATACATTTACGCAGATTTTCATTATTTAATTTCTTCAAATATAATGCAGGACTCTAACATTTTATGGCAACAGTTTGAAAAGTGAACCGACATTTATCCGTCTGACGCAAAATGCCAAAACGAAACTAATAGTCCTTCGGGATTCAAATCTCTTTGGACTAAAAAAAAAAAAAAAAAAAAAAAAAAAAAACTCTGAAATGTTTCAGATTTTAAATTACGTCCAAAGGGGCGTTTTTTAACATTTTGTATATTACCTTTCTTTATTAAATATCATGTTCCTCGCACTTAAACCATAAGATCCAGTGCAACAGCAATATCGCAAAATAGTTTTGAAACGAGCATACCTTTAGAATTTCCGATACAGAGACTCACGCGCTGGAGATAAAAATGTTTTTTCTGCACAACTTTGCCATTGCTCGCTTTGAAATACTTAAGTTTGTTAATTAAAAATTCGTCAAAGTTTTAAAAAATAGGAAATCGATCATAAAACAAATTTCAAATTTCAAATTTGGTCTTCCACATGCTCATATTCGTTGGAGGATTACGTTATACAAAATTCGATGACTCTATGTACCGTTATTTTATGACATTGCGAGAAATATACATACACTTACGCAGATATTCATTATTTAATTTCTTCAAATATAATGCAGGACTCTAACATTTTATGGCAACAGTTTGAAAAGTGAACCGACATTTATGAGTCCGACGCAAAATGCCAAAACGAAACTAATAATCCTTCGGGATTCAAATCTCTTTGGACTAAAAAAAAAAAAAAAATCTGAAATGTTTCAGATTTTAAATTACGTCCAAAGGGGCGTTTCTTAACATTTTGTATGTTACTTTCTTTATTAAATATCATGTTCCTCGCACTTAAAACATAAGATTCAGTGCAACAGCAATATCGCAAAATAGTTTTAAAACGAGCATATCTTTAGAATTTCCGATACAGAGACTCACGCGCTGGAGATAAAAATATTTTTTCTGCACAACGTTGCCATTGCTCGCTTTGAAATCATTGAGTTTGTTAATCAAAAATTCGTTAAAGTTTTAAAAAATAGGAAATTGATCATAAAACAAATTTCAAATTTGGTCTTCCACATGCTCATATTCGTTGGAGGATTACGTTATTCAAAATTCGATGACTCTATGTACCGTTATTTTATGACAATGGGAGAAATATACATACATTTACGCAGATTTTCATTATTTAATTTCTTCAAATATAATGCAGGACTCTAACATTTTATGGCAAAAGTTTGAAAAGTGAACCGACATTTATCCGTCCGACGCAAAATGCCAAAACGAAACTAATAGTCCTTCGGGATTCAAATCTCTTTGGACTAAAAAAAAAAAAAAAAATCTGAAATGTTTCAGATTTTAAATTACGTCCAAAGGGGCGTTTCTTAACATTTTGTATGTTACTTTCTTTATTAAATATCATGTTCCTTTCACTTAAAACATAAGATCCAGTGCAACAGCAATATCGCAAAATAATTTTAAAACGAGCATATCTTTAGAATTTCCGATACAGAGACTCACGTGCTGGAGATAAAAATGTTTTTTCTGCACAACGTTGCCATTGCTCGCTTTGAAATCATTGAGTTTGTTAATCAAAAATTCGTTAAAGTTTTAAAAAATAGGAAATTGATCATAAAACAAATTTCAAATTTGGTCTTCCACATGCTCATATTCGTTGGAGGATTACGTTATTCAAAATTCGATGACTCTATGTACCGTTATTTTATGACAATGCGAGAAATATACATACATTTACGCAGATTTTCATTATTTAATTTCTTCAAATATAATGCAGGACTCTAACATTTTATGGCAACAGTTTGAAAAGTGAACCGACATTTATCCGTCTGACGCAAAATGCCAAAACGAAACTAATAGTCCTTCGGGATTCAAATCTCTTTGGACTAAAAAAAAAAAAAAAAATCTGAAATGTTTCAGATTTTAAATTACGTCCAAAGGGGCGTTTCTTAACATTTTGTATGTTACTTTCTTTATTAAATATCATGTTCCTTTCACTTAAAACATAAGATCCAGTGCAACAGCAATATCGCAAAATAATTTTAAAACGAGCATATCTTTAGAATTTCCGATACAGAGACTCACGTGCTGGAGATAAAAATGTTTTTTCTGCACAACGTTGCCATTGCTCGCTTTGAAATCATTGAGTTTGTTAATAAAAAATTCGTCAAAGTTTTAAAAAATAGGAAACTGATCATAAAACAAATTTCAAATTTCAAATTTGGTCTTCCACATGCTCATATTCGTTGGAGGATTACGTTATTCAAAATTCGATGACTGTATGTACCGTTATTTTATGACAATGCGAGAAATATACATACATTTACGCAGATTTTCATTATTTAATTTCTTCAAATATAACGCAGGACTCTAACATTTTATGGCAAAAGTTTGAAAAGTGAACCGACATTTATCCGTCCGACGCAAAATGCCAAAACGAAACTAATAGTCCTTCGGGATTCAAATCTCTTTGGACTAAAAAAAAAAAAAATCTGAAATGTTTCAGATTTTAAATTACGTCCAAAGGGGCGTTTCTTAACATTTTGTATGTTACTTTCTTTATTAAATATCATGTTCCTCGCACTTAAAACATAAGATTCAGTGCAACAGCAATATCGCAAAATAGTTTTAAAACGAGCATATCTTTAGAATTTCCGATACAGAGACTCACGCGCTGGAGATAAAAATGTTTTTTCTGCACAACGTTGCCATTGCTCGCTTTGAAATCCTTGAGCTTGTTAATCAAAAATTCGTCAAAGTTTTAAAAAATAGGAAATCGATCATAAAACAAATTTCAAATTTCAAATTTGGTCTTCCACATGCTCATATTCGTTGGAGGATTACGTTATTCAAAATTCGATGACTCTATGTACCGTTATTTTATGACAATGCGAGAAATATACATACATTTACGCAGATTTTCATTATTTAATTTCTTCAAATATAATGCAGGACTCTAACATTTTATGGCAAAAGTTTGAAAAGTGAACCGACATTTATCCGTCCGACGCAAAATGCCAAAACGAAACTAATAGTCCTTCGGGATTCAAATCTCTTTGGAATAAAAAAAAAAAAAAATCTGAAATGTTTCAGATTTTAAATTACGTCCAAAGGGGCGTTTCTTAACATTTTGTATGTTAGCTTTCTTTATTAAATATCATGTTCCTCGCACTTAAAACATAAGATTCAGTGCAACAGCAATATCGCAAAATAGTTTTAAAACGAGCATATCTTTAGAATTTCCGATACAGAGACTCACGCGCTGGAGATAAAAATGTTTTTTCTGCACAACGTTGCCATTGCTCGCTTTGAAATCCTTGAGCTTGTTAATGAAAAATTCGTTAAAGTTTTAAAAAATAGGAAATTGATCATAAAACAAATTTCAAATTTGGTCTTCCACATGCTCATATTCGTTGGAGGATGACGTTATTCAAAATTCGATGACTCTATGTACCGTTATTTTATGACAATGTGAGAAATATACATACATTTACGCAGATTTTCATTATTTAATTTCTTCAAATATAATGCAGGACTCTAACATTTTATGGTAACAGTTTGAAAAGTGAACCGACATTTATCCGTCCGACGCAAAATGCCAAAACGAAACTAATAGTCCTTCGGGATTCAAATCTCTTTGGACTAAAAAAAAAAAAAAAAAAATCTGAAATGTTTCAGATTTTAAATTACGTCCAAAGGGGCGTTTCTTAACATTTTGTATGTTACTTTCTTTATTAAATATCATGTTCCTCGCACTTAAAACATAAGATTCAGTGCAACAGCAATATCGCAAAATAGTTTTAAAACGAGCATATCTTTAGAATTTCCGATACAGAGACTCACGCGCTGGAGATAAAAATGTTTTTTCTGCACAACGTTGCCATTGCTCGCTTTGAAATCCTTGAGCTTGTTAATCAAAAATTCGTTAAAGTTTTAAAAAATAGGAAATTGATCATAAAACAAATTTCAAATTTGGACTTCCACATGCTCATATTCGTTGGAGGATTACGTTATTCAAAATTCGATGACTCTATGTACCGTTATTTTATGACAATGTGAGAAATATACATACATTTACGCAGATTTTCATTATTTAATTTCTTCAAATATAATGCAGGACTGTAACATTTTATGGCAACAGTTTGAAAAGTGAACCGACATTTATCCGTCCGACGCAAAATGCCAAAACGAAACTAATAGTCCTTCGGGATTCAAATCTCTTTGGACTAAAAAAAAAAAAATCTGAAATGTTTCAGATTTTAAATTACGTCCAAAGGGGCGTTTCTTAACATTTTGTATGTTACTTTCTTTATTAAATATCATGTTCCTCGCACTTAAAACATAAGATTCAGTGCAACAGCAATATCGCAAAATAGTTTTAAAACGAGCATATCTTTAGAATTTCCGATACAGAGACTCACGCGCTGGAGATAAAAATTTTTTTTTTCTGCACAACGTTGCCATTGCTCGCTTTGAAATCCTTGAGCTTGTTAATCAAAAATTCGTCAAAGTTTTAAAAAATAGGAAATCGATCATAAAACAAATTTCAAATTTCAAATTTGGTCTTCCACATGCTCATATTCGTTGGAGGATTACGTTATTCAAAATTCGATGACTCTATGTACCGTTATTTTATGACAATGCGAGAAATATACATACATTTACGCAGATTTTCATTATTTAATTTCTTCAAATATAATGCAGGACTCTAACATTTTATGGCAAAAGTTTGAAAAGTGAACCGACATTTATCCGTCCGACGCAAAATGCTAAAACGAAACTAATAGTCCTTCGGGATTCAAATCTCTTTGGAATAAAAAAAAAAAAAAATCTGAAATGTTTCAGATTTTAAATTACGTCGAAAGGGGCGTTTCTTAACATTTTGTATGTTAGCTTTCTTTATTAAATATCATGTTCCTCGCACTTAAAACATAAGATTCAGTGCAACAGCAATATCGCAAAATAGTTTTAAAACGAGCATATCTTTAGAATTTCCGATACAGAGACTCACGCGCTGGAGATAAAAATGTTTTTTCTGCACAACGTTGCCATTGCTCGCTTTGAAATCCTTGAGCTTGTTAATCAAAAATTCGTTAAAGTTTTAAAAAATAGGAAATTGATCATAAAACAAATTTCAAATTTGGTCTTCCACATGCTCATATTCGTTGGAGGATTACGTTATTCAAAATTCGATGACTCTATGTACCGTTATTTTATGAAAATGTGAGAAATATACATACATTTACGCAGATTTTCATTATTTAATTTCTTCAAATATAATGCAGGACTCTAACATTTTATGGCAACAGTTTGAAAAGTGAACCGACATTTATGAGTCCGACGCAAAATGCCAAAACGAAACTAATAATCCTTCGGGATTCAAATCTCTTTGGACTAAAAAAAAAAAAAAAATCTGAAATGTTTCAGATTTTAAATTACGTCCAAAGGGGCGTTTCTTAACATTTTGTATGTTACTTTCTTTATTAAATATCATGTTCCTCGCACTTAAACCATAAGATCCAGTGCAACAGCAATATCGCAAAATAATTTTAAAACGAGCATATCTTTAGAATTTCCGATACAGAGACTCACGCGCTGGAGATAAAAATGTTTTTTCTGCGCAACGTTGCCATTGCTCGCTTTGAAATCCTTGAGCTTGTTAATCAAAAATTCGTTAAGTTTTAAAAAATAGGAAATTGATCATAAAACAAATTTCAAATTTGGTCTTCCACATGCTCATATTCGTTGGAGGATTACGTTATTCAAAATTCGATGACTCTATGTACCGTTATTTTATGACAATGTGAGAAATATACATCTATTTACGCAGATTTTCATTATTTAATTTCTTCAAATATAATGCAGGACTCTAACATTTTATGGCAAAAGTTTGAAAAGTGAACCGACATTTATCCGTCCGACGCAAAATGCCAAACGAAACTAATAGTCCTTCGGGATTCAAATCTCTTTGGACTAAAAAAAAAAAAAAAATCTGAAATGTTTCAGATTTTAAATTACGTCCAAAGGGGCGTTTCTTAACATTTTGTATGTTACTTTCTTTATTAAATATCATGTTCCTCGCACTTAAAACATAAGATTCAGTGCAACAGCAATATCGCAAAATAGTTTTAAAACGAGCATATCTTTAGAATTTCCGATACAGAGACTCACGCGCTGGAGATAAAAATGTTTTAACTGCACAACGTTGCCATTGCTCGCTTTGAAATCCTTGAGCTTGTTAATCAAAAATTCGTTAAAGTTTTAAAAAATAGGAAATTGATCATAAAACAAATTTCAAATTTGGACTTCCACATGCTCATATTCGTTGGAGGATTACGTTATTCAAAATTCGATGACTCTATGTACCGTTATTTTATGACAATGTGAGAAATATACATACATTTACGCAGATTTTCATTATTTAATTTCTTCAAATATAATGCAAGACTGTAACATTTTATGGCAACAGTTTGAAAAGTGAACCGACATTTATCCGTCCGACGCAAAATGCCAAAACGAAACTAATAGTCCTTCGGGATTCAAATCTCTTTGGACTAAAAAAAACAAAAATCTGAAATGTTTCAGATTTTAAATTACGTCCAAAGGGGCGTTTCTTAACATTTTGTATGTTACTTTCTTTATTAAATATCATGTTCCTCGCACTTAAAACATAAGATTCAGTGCAACAGCAATATCGCAAAATAGTTTTAAAACGAGCATATCTTTAGAATTTCCGATACAGAGACTCACGCGCTGGAGATAAAAATGTTTTTTCTGCACAACGTTGCCATTGCTCGCTTTGAAATCCTTGAGCTTGTTAATCAAAAATTCGTTAAAGTTTTAAAAAATAGGAAATTGATCATAAAACAAATTTCAAATTTGGACTTCCACATGCTCATATTCGTTGGAGGATTACGTTATTCAAAATTCGATGACTCTATGTACCGTTATTTTATGACAATGTGAGAAATATACATCTATTTACGCAGATTTTCATTATTTAATTTCTTCAAATATAATGCAGGACTCTAACATTTTATGGCAAAAGTTTGAAAAGTGAACCGACATTTATCCGTCCGACGCAAAATGCCAAACGAAACTAATAGTCCTTCGGGATTCAAATCTCTTTGGACTAAAAAAAAAAAAAAAATCTGAAATGTTTCAGATTTTAAATTACGTCCAAAGGGGCGTTTCTTAACATTTTGTATGTTACTTTCTTTATTAAATATCATGTTCCTCGCACTTAAAACATAAGATTCAGTGCAACAGCAATATCGCAAAATAGTTTTAAAACGAGCATATCTTTAGAATTTCCGATACAGAGACTCACGCGCTGGAGATAAAAATGTTTTTTCTGCACAACGTTGCCATTGCTCGCTTTGAAATCCTTGAGCTTGTTAATCAAAAATTCGTTAAAGTTTTAAAAAATAGGAAATTGATCATAAAACAAATTTCAAATTTGGACTTCCACATGCTCATATTCGTTGGAGGATTACGTTATTCAAAATTCGATGACTCTATGTACCGTTATTTTATGACAATGTGAGAAATATACATACATTTACGCAGATTTTCATTATTTAATTTCTTCAAATATAATGCAAGACTGTAACATTTTATGGCAACAGTTTGAAAAGTGAACCGACATTTATCCGTCCGACGCAAAATGCCAAAACGAAACTAATAGTCCTTCGGGATTCAAATCTCTTTGGACTAAAAAAAACAAAAATCTGAAATGTTTCAGATTTTAAATTACGTCCAAAGGGGCGTTTCTTAACATTTTGTATGTTACTTTCTTTATTAAATATCATGTTCCTCGCACTTAAACCATAAGATCCAGTGCAACAGCAATATCGCAAAATAATTTTAAAACGAGCATATCTTTAGAATTTCCGATACAGAGACTCACGCGCTGGAGATAAAAATGTTTTTTCTGCGCAACGTTGCCATTGCTCGCTTTGAAATCCTTGAGCTTGTTAATCAAAAATTCGTTAAGTTTTAAAAAATAGGAAATTGATCATAAAACAAATTTCAAATTTGGTCTTCCACATGCTCATATTCGTTGGAGGATTACGTTATTCAAAATTCGATGACTCTATGTACCGTTATTTTATGACAATGTGAGAAATATACATCTATTTACGCAGATTTTCATTATTTAATTTCTTCAAATATAATGCAGGACTCTAACATTTTATGGCAAAAGTTTGAAAAGTGAACCGACATTTATCCGTCCGACGCAAAATGCCAAACGAAACTAATAGTCCTTCGGGATTCAAATCTCTTTGGACTAAAAAAAAAAAAAAAATCTGAAATGTTTCAGATTTTAAATTACGTCCAAAGGGGCGTTTCTTAACATTTTGTATGTTACTTTCTTTATTAAATATCATGTTCCTCGCACTTAAAACATAAGATTCAGTGCAACAGCAATATCGCAAAATAGTTTTAAAACGAGCATATCTTTAGAATTTCCGATACAGAGACTCACGCGCTGGAGATAAAAATGTTTTTTCTGCACAACGTTGCCATTGCTCGCTTTGAAATCCTTGAGCTTGTTAATCAAAAATTCGTTAAAGTTTTAAAAAATAGGAAATTGATCATAAAACAAATTTCAAATTTGGACTTCCACATGCTCATATTCGTTGGAGGATTACGTTATTCAAAATTCGATGACTCTAAGTACCGTTATTTTATGACAATGTGAGAAATATACATACATTTACGCAGATTTTCATTATTTAATTTCTTCAAATATAATGCAGGACTGTAACATTTTATGGCAACAGTTTGAAAAGTGAACCGACATTTATCCGTCCGACGCAAAATGCCAAAACGAAACTAATAGTCCTTCGGGATTCAAATCTCTTTGGACTAAAAAAAAAAAAAATCTGAAATATTTCAGATTTTAAATTACGTCCAAAGGGGCGTTTCTTAACATTTTGTATGTTACTTTCTTTATTAAATATCATGTTCCTCGCACTTAAAACATAAGATTTAGTGCAACAGCAATATCGCAAAATAGTTTTAAAACGAGCATATCTTTAGAATTTCCGATACAGAGACTCACGCGCTGGAGATAAAAATTTTTTTTTTCTGCACAACGTTGCCATTGCTCGCTTTGAAATCCTTGAGCTTGTTAATCAAAAATTCGTCAAAGTTTTAAAAAATAGGAAATCGATCATAAAACAAATTTCAAATTTCAAATTTGGTCTTCCACATGCTCATATTCGTTGGAGGATTACGTTATTCAAAATTCGATGACTCTATGTACCGTTATTTTATGACAATGCGAGAAATATACATACATTTACGCAGATTTTCATTATTTAATTTCTTCAAATATAATGCAAGACTGTAACATTTTATGGCAACAGTTTGAAAAGTGAACCGACATTTATCCGTCCGACGCAAAATGCCAAAACGAAACTAATAGTCCTTCGGGATTCAAATCTCTTTGGACTAAAAAAAACAAAAATCTGAAATGTTTCAGATTTTAAATTACGTCCAAAGGGGCGTTTCTTAACATTTTGTATGTTACTTTCTTTATTAAATATCATGTTCCTCGCACTTAAACCATAAGATCCAGTGCAACAGCAATATCGCAAAATAATTTTAAAACGAGCATATCTTTAGAATTTCCGATACAGAGACTCACGCGCTGGAGATAAAAATGTTTTTTCTGCGCAACGTTGCCATTGCTCGCTTTGAAATCCTTGAGCTTGTTAATCAAAAATTCGTTAAGTTTTAAAAAATAGGAAATTGATCATAAAACAAATTTCAAATTTGGTCTTCCACATGCTCATATTCGTTGGAGGATTACGTTATTCAAAATTCGATGACTCTATGTACCGTTATTTTATGACAATGTGAGAAATATACATCTATTTACGCAGATTTTCATTATTTAATTTCTTCAAATATAATGCAGGACTCTAACATTTTATGGCAAAAGTTTGAAAAGTGAACCGACATTTATCCGTCCGACGCAAAATGCCAAACGAAACTAATAGTCCTTCGGGATTCAAATCTCTTTGGACTAAAAAAAAAAAAAAAATCTGAAATGTTTCAGATTTTAAATTACGTCCAAAGGGGCGTTTCTTAACATTTTGTATGTTACTTTCTTTATTAAATATCATGTTCCTCGCACTTAAAACATAAGATTCAGTGCAACAGCAATATCGCAAAATAGTTTTAAAACGAGCATATCTTTAGAATTTCCGATACAGAGACTCACGCGCTGGAGATAAAAATGTTTTTTCTGCACAACGTTGCCATTGCTCGCTTTGAAATCCTTGAGCTTGTTAATCAAAAATTCGTTAAAGTTTTAAAAAATAGGAAATTGATCATAAAACAAATTTCAAATTTGGACTTCCACATGCTCATATTCGTTGGAGGATTACGTTATTCAAAATTCGATGACTCTATGTACCGTTATTTTATGACAATGTGAGAAATATACATACATTTACGCAGATTTTCATTATTTAATTTCTTCAAATATAATGCAGGACTGTAACATTTTATGGCAACAGTTTGAAAAGTGAACCGACATTTATCCGTCCGACGCAAAATGCCAAAACGAAACTAATAGTCCTTCGGGATTCAAATCTCTTTGGACTAAAAAAAAAAAAAATCTGAAATATTTCAGATTTTAAATTACGTCCAAAGGGGCGTTTCTTAACATTTTGTATGTTACTTTCTTTATTAAATATCATGTTCCTCGCACTTAAAACATAAGATTTAGTGCAACAGCAATATCGCAAAATAGTTTTAAAACGAGCATATCTTTAGAATTTCCGATACAGAGACTCACGCGCTGGAGATAAAAATTTTTTTTTTCTGCACAACGTTGCCATTGCTCGCTTTGAAATCCTTGAGCTTGTTAATCAAAAATTCGTCAAAGTTTTAAAAAATAGGAAATCGATCATAAAACAAATTTCAAATTTCAAATTTGGTCTTCCACATGCTCATATTCGTTGGAGGATTACGTTATTCAAAATTCGATGACTCTATGTACCGTTATTTTATGACAATGCGAGAAATATACATACATTTACGCAGATTTTCATTATTTAATTTCTTCAAATATAATGCAGGACTCTAACATTTTATGGCAAAAGTTTGAAAAGTGAACCGACATTTATCCGTCCGACGCAAAATGCCAAACGAAACTAATAGTCCTTCGGGATTCAAATCTCTTTGGACTAAAAAAAAAAAAAAATCTGAAATGTTTCAGATTTTAAATTACGTCCAAAGGGGCGTTTCTTAACATTTTGTATGTTACTTTCTTTATTAAATATCATGTTCCTCGCACTTAAAACATAAGATTCAGTGCAACAGCAATATCGCAAAATAGTTTTAAAACGAGCATATCTTTAGAATTTCCGATACAGAGACTCACGCGCTGGAGATAAAAATGTTTTTTCTGCACAACGTTGCCATTGCTCGCTTTGAAATCCTTGAGCTTGTTAATCAAAAATTCGTTAAAGTTTTAAAAAATAGGAAATTGATCATAAAACAAATTTCAAATTTGGTCTTCCACATGCTCATATTCGTTGGAGGATTACGTTATTCAAAATTCGATGACTCTATGTACCGTTATTTTATGACAATGTGAGAAATATACATACATTTACGCAGATTTTCATTATTTAATTTCTTCAAATATAATGCAGGACTCTAACATTTTATGGCAACAGTTTGAAAAGTGAACCGACATTTATGAGTCCGACGCAAAATGCCAAAACGAAACTAATAATCCTTCGGGATTCAAATCTCTTTGGACTAGAAAAAAAAAAAAATCTGAAATGTTTCAGATTTTAAATTACGTCCAAAGGGGCGTTTCTTAACATTTTGTATGTTACTTTCTTTATTAAATATCATGTTCCTCGCACTTAAACCATAAGATCCAGTGCAACAGCAATTTCGCAAAATAATTTTAAAACGAGCATATCTTTAGAATTTCCGATACAGAGACTCACGCGCTGGAGATAAAAATGTTTTTTCTGCGCAACGTTGCCATTGCTCGCTTTGAAATCCTTGAGCTTGTTAATCAAAAATTCGTTAAAGTTTTAAAAAATAGGAAATTGATCATAAAACAAATTTCAAATTTGGTCTTCCACATGCTCATATTCGTTGGAGGATTACGTTATTCAAAATTCGATGATTCTATGTACCGTTATTTTATGACAATGTGAGAAATATACATACATTTATGCAGATTTTCATTATTTAATTTCTTCAAATATAATGCAGGACTCTAACATTTTATGGCAAAAGTTTGAAAAGTGAACCGACATTTATCCGTCCGACGCAAAATGCCAAAACGAAACTAATAGTCCTTCGGGATTCAAATCTCTTTGGACTAAAAAAAAAAAAAATCTGAAATGTTTCAGATTTTAAATTACGTCCAAAGCGGCGTTTCTTAACATTTTGTATGTTACTTTCTTTATTAAATATCATGTTCCTCGCACTTAAAACATAAGATTCAGTGCAACAGCAATATCGCAAAATAGTTTTAAAACGAGCATATCTTTAGAATTTCCGATACAGAGACTCACGCGCTGGAGATAAAAATGTTTTTTCTGCACAACGTTGCCATTGCTCGCTTTGAAATCCTTGAGCTTGTTAATCAAAAATTCGTTAAAGTTTTAAAAAATAGGAAATTGATCATAAAACAAATTTCAAATTTGGTCTTCCACATGCTCATATTCGTTGGAGGATTACGTTATTCAAAATTCGATGACTCTATGTACCGTTATTTTATGACAATGTGAGAAATATACATACATTTACGCAGATTTTCATTATTTAATTTCTTCAAATATAATGCAGGACTCTAACATTTTATGGCAAAAGTTTGAAAAGTGAACCGACATTTATCCGTCCGAAGCAAAATGCCAAAACGAAACTAATAGTCCTTCGGGATTCAAATCTCTTTGGACTAAAAAAAAAAAAAAAATCTGAAATGTTTCAGATTTTAAATTACGTCCAAAGGGGCGTTTCTTAACATTTTGTATGTTACTTTCTTTATTAAATATCATGTTCCTCGCACTTAAAACATAAGATTCAGTGCAACAGCAATATCGCAAAATAGTTTTAAAACGAGCATATCTTTAGAATTTCCGATACAGAGACTCACGCGCTGGAGATAAAAATGTTTTTTCTGCGCAACGTTGCCATTGCTCGCTTTGAAATCCTTGAGCTTGTTAATCAAAAATTCGTTAAAGTTTTAAAAAATAGGAAATTGATCATAAAACAAATTTCAAATTTGGTCTTCCACATGCTCATATTCGTTGGAGGATTACGTTATTCAAAATTCGATGACTCTATGTACCGTTATTTTATGACAATGTGAGAAATATACATACATTTACGCAAATTTTCATTATTTAATTTCTTCAAATATAATGCAGGACTGTAACATTTTATGGCAACAGTTTGAAAAGTGAACCGACATTTATCCGTCCGACGCAAAATGCCAAAACGAAACTAATAGTCCTTCGGGATTCAAATCTCTTTCGACTAAAAAAAAAAAAAAAATCTGAAATGTTTCAGATTTTAAATTACGTCCAAAGGGGCGTTTCTTAACATTTTGTATGTTACTTTCTTTATTAAATATCATGTTCCTCGCACTTAAAACATAAGATTCAGTGCAACAGCAATATCGCAAAATAGTTTTAAAACGAGCATATCTTTAGAATTTCCGATACAGAGACTCACGCGCTGGAGATAAAAATGTTTTTTCTGCACAACGTTGCCATTGCTCGCTTTGAAATCCTTGAGCTTGTTAATCAAAAATTCGTTAAAGTTTTAAAAAATAGGAAATTGATCATAAAACAAATTTCAAATTTGGTCTTCCACATGCTCATATTCGTTGGAGGATTACGTTATTCAAAATTCGATGACTCTATGTACCGTTATTTTATGACAATGTGAGAAATATACATACATTTACGCAGATTTTCATTATTTAATTTCTTCAAATATAATGCAGGACTCTAACATTTTATGGCAACAGTTTGAAAAGTGAACCGACATTTATGAGTCCGACGCAAAATGCCAAAACGAAACTAATAATCCTTCGGGATTCAAATCTCTTTGGACTAAAAAAAAAAAAAAATCTGAAATGTTTCAGATTTTAAATTACGTCCAAAGGGGCGTTTCTTAACATTTTGTATGTTACTTTCTTTATTAAATATCATGTTCCTCGCACTTAAACCATAAGATCCAGTGCAACAGCAATATCGCAAAATAATTTTAAAACGAGCATATCTTTAGAATTTCCGATACAGAGACTCACGCGCTGGAGATAAAAATGTTTTTTCTGCGCAACGTTGCCATTGCTCGCTTTGAAATCCTTGAGCTTGTTAATCAAAAATTCGTTAAAGTTTTAAAAAATAGGAAATTGATCATAAAACAAATTTCAAATTTGGTCTTCCACATGCTCATATTCGTTGGAGGATTACGTTATTCAAAATTCGATGACTCTATGTACCGTTATTTTATGACAATGTGAGAAATATACATACATTTACGCAGATTTTCATTATTTAATTTCTTCAAATATAATGCAGGACTCTAACATTTTATGGCAAAAGTTTGAAAAGTGAACCGACATTTATCCGTCCGACGCAAAATGCCAAACGAAACTAATAGTCCTTCGGGATTCAAATCTCTTTGGACTAAAAAAAAAAAAAAATCTGAAATGTTTTAGATTTTAAATTACGTCCAAAGGGGCGTTTCTTAACATTTTGTATGTTACTTTCTTTATTAAATATCATGTTCCTCGCACTTAAAACATAAGATTCAGTGCAACAGCAATATCGCAAAATAGTTTTAAAACGAGCATATCTTTAGAATTTCCGATACAGAGACTCACGCGCTGGAGATAAAAATGTTTTTTCTGCACAACGTTGCCATTGCTCGCTTTGAAATCCTTGAGCTTGTTAATCAAAAATTCGTTAAAGTTTTAAAAAATAGGAAATTGATCATAAAACAAATTTCAAATTTGGACTTCCACATGCTCATATTCGTTGGAGGATTACGTTATTCAAAATTCGATGACTCTATGTACCGTTATTTTATGACAATGTGAGAAATATACATACATTTACGCAGATTTTCATTATTTAATTTCTTCAAATATAATGCAGGACTGTAACATTTTATGGCAACAGTTTGAAAAGTGAACCGGCATTTATCCGTCCGACGCAAAATGCCAAAACGAAACTAATAGTCCTTCGGGATTCAAATCTCTTTGGACTAAAAAAAAAAAAAATCTGAAATGTTTCAGATTTTAAATTACGTCCAAAGGGGCGTTTCTTAACATTTTGTATGTTACTTTCTTTATTAAATATCATGTTCCTCGCACTTAAAACATAAGATTTAGTGCAACAGCAATATCGCAAAATAGTTTTAAAACGAGCATATCTTTAGAATTTCCGATACAGAGACTCACGCGCTGGAGATAAAAATTTTTTTTTTCTGCACAACGTTGCCATTGCTCGCTTTGAAATCCTTGAGCTTGTTAATCAAAAATTCGTCAAAGTTTTAAAAAATAGGAAATCGATCATAAAACAAATTTCAAATTTCAAATTTGGTCTTCCACATGCTCATATTCGTTGGAGGATTACGTTATTCAAAATTCGATGACTCTATGTACCGTTATTTTATGACAATGCGAGAAATATACATACATTTACGCAGATTTTCATTATTTAATTTCTTCAAATATAATGCAGGACTCTAACATTTTATGGCAAAAGTTTGAAAAGTGAACCGACATTTATCCGTCCGACGCAAAATGCCAAAACGAAACTAATAGTCCTTCGGGATTCAAATCTCTTTGGAATAAAAAAAAAAAAAAATCTGAAATGTTTCAGATTTTAAATTACGTCGAAAGGGGCGTTTCTTAACAATTTGTATGTTAGCTTTCTTTATTAAATATCATGTTCCTCGCACTTAAAACATAAGATTCAGTGCAACAGCAATATCGCAAAATAGTTTTAAAACGAGCATATCTTTAGAATTTCCGATACAGAGACTCACGCGCTGGAGATAAAAATGTTTTTTCTGCACAACGTTGCCATTGCTCGCTTTGAAATCCTTGAGCTTGTTAATCAAAAATTCGTTAAAGTTTTAAAAAATAGGAAATTGATCATAAAACAAATTTCAAATTTGGTCTTCCACATGCTCATATTCGTTGGAGGATTACGTTATTCAAAATTCGATGACTCTATGTACCGTTATTTTATGACAATGTGAGAAATATACATACATTTACGCAGATTTTCATTATTTAATTTCTTCAAATATAATGCAGGACTCTAACATTTTATGGCAACAGTTTGAAAAGTGAACCGACATTTATGAGTCCGACGCAAAATGCCAAAACGAAACTAATAATCCTTCGGGATTCAAATCTCTTTGGACTAGAAAAAAAAAAAAAATCTGAAATGTTTCAGATTTTAAATTACGTCCAAAGGGGCGTTTCTTAACATTTTGTATGTTACTTTCTTTATTAAATATCATGTTCCTCGCACTTAAACCATAAGATCCAGTGCAACAGCAATATCGCAAAATAATTTTAAAACGAGCATATCTTTAGAATTTCCGATACAGAGACTCACGCGCTGGAGATAAAAATGTTTTTTCTGCGCAACGTTGCCATTGCTCGCTTTGAAATCCTTGAGCTTGTTAATCAAAAATTCGTTAAAGTTTTAAAAAATAGGAAATTGATCATAAAACAAATTTCAAATTTGGTCTTCCACATGCTCATATTCGTTGGAGGATTACGTTATTCAAAATTCGATGATTCTATGTACCGTTATTTTATGACAATGTGAGAAATATACATACATTTACGCAGATTTTCATTATTTAATTTCTTCAAATATAATGCAGGACTCTAACATTTTATGGCAAAAGTTTGAAAAGTGAACCGACATTTATCCGTCCGACGCAAAATGCCAAAACGAAACTAATAGTCCTTCGGGATTCAAATCTCTTTGGACTAAAAAAAAAAAAAATCTGAAATGTTTCAGATTTTAAATTACGTCCAAAGCGGCGTTTCTTAACATTTTGTATGTTACTTTCTTTATTAAATATCATGTTCCTCGCACTTAAAACATAAGATTCAGTGCAACAGCAATATCGCAAAATAGTTTTAAAACGAGCATATCTTTAGAATTTCCGATACAGAGACTCACGCGCTGGAGATAAAAATGTTTTTTCTGCACAACGTTGCCATTGCTCGCTTTGAAATCCTTGAGCTTGTTAATCAAAAATTCGTTAAAGTTTTAAAAAATAGTAAATTGATCATAAAACAAATTTCAAATTTGGTCTTCCACATGCTCATATTCGTTGGAGGATTACGTTATTCAAAATTCGATGACTCTATGTACCGTTATTTTATGACAATGTGAGAAATATACATACATTTACGCAGATTTTCATTATTTAATTTCTTCAAATATAATGCAGGACTCTAACATTTTATGGCAACAGTTTGAAAAGTGTACCGACATTTATGAGTCCGACGCAAAATGCCAAAACGAAACTAATAATCCTTCGGGATTCAAATCTCTTTGGACTAAAAAAAAAAAAAAAAATCTGAAATGTTTCAGATTTTAAATTACGTCCAAAGGGGCGTTTCTTAACAATTTGTATGTTACTTTCTTTATTAAATATCATGTTCCTCGCACTTAAACCATAAGATCCAGTGCAACAGCAATATCGCAAAATAATTTTAAAACGAGCATATCTTTAGAATTTCCGATACAGAGACTCACGTGCTGGAGATAAAAATGATTTTTCTGCACAACGTTCCCATTGCTCGCTTTGAAATCATTGACTTTGTTAATCAAAAATTCTTCAAAGTTTTAAAAAATAGGAAATTGATCATAAAACAAATTTCAAATTTGGTCTTCCACATGCTCATATTCGTTGGAGGATTACGTTATTCAAAATTCGATGACTCTATGTACCGTTGTTTTATCACAATACGAGAAATATACATACATTTATGCAGATTTTTCATTATTTAATTTCTTCAAATATAATGCAGCACTCTAACATTTTATGGCAAAAGTTTGAAAAGTGAACCGACATTTATCCGTCCGACGTAAAATGCCAAAACGAAACTAATAGTCCTTCGGGATTCAAATCTCTTTGGACTAAAAAAAAAAAAAATCTGAAATGTTTCAGATTTTAAATTACGTCTAAAGGGGCGTTTCTTAACATTTTGTATGTTACTTTCTTTATTAAATATCATGTTCCTCGCACTTAAAACATAAGATTCAGTGCAACCGCAATATCGCAAAATAGTTTTAAAACGAGCGTATCTTTAGAATTTCCGATACAGAGACTCACGCGCTGGAGATAAAAATGTTTTTTCTGCACAACGTTGCCATTGCTCGCTTTGAAATCATTGAGTTTGTTAATCAAAAATTCGTGAAAGTTTTAAAAAATAGGAAATCGATCATAAAACAAATTTCAAATTTGGTCTTCCACATGCTCATATTCGTTGGAGGATTACGTTATACAAAATTCGATGACTCTATGTACCGTTCTTTTATGACATTGCGAGAAATATACATACACTTACGCAGATTTTCATTATTTAATTTCTTCAAATATAATGCAGGACTCTAACATTTTATGGCAACAGTTTGAAAAGTGAACCGACATTTATGAGTCCGACGCAAAATGCCAAAACGAAACTAATAATCCTTCGGGATTCAAATCTCTTTGGACTAAAAAAAAAAAAAATCTGAAATGTTTCAGATTTCAAATTACGTCCAAAGGGGCGTTTCTTAACATTTTGTATGTTACTTTCTTTATTAAATATCATGTTCCTCGCACTTAAACCATAAGATCCAGTGCAACAGCAATATCGCAAAATAATTTTAAAACGAGCATATCTTTAGAATTTCCGATACAGAGACTCACGCGCTGGAGATAAAATTGTTTTTTCTGCGCAACGTTGCCATTGCTCGCTTTGAAATCCTTGAGCTTGTTAATCAAAAATTCGTTAAAGTTTTAAAAAATAGGAAATTGATCATAAAACAAATTTCAAATTTGGTCTTCCACATGCTCATATTCGTTGGAGGATTACGTTATTCAAAATTCGATGACTCTATGTACCGTTATTTTATGACAATGTGAGAAATATACATACATTTACGCAGATTTTCATTATTTAATTTCTTCAAATATAATGCAGGACTGTAACATTTTATGGCAACAGTTTGAAAAGTGAACCGACATTTATCCGTCCGACGCAAAATGCCAAAACGAAACTAATAGTCCTTCGGGATTCAAATCTCTTTGGACTAAAAAAAAAAAAAATCTGAAATGTTTCAGATTTTAAATTACGTCCAAAGGGGCGTTTCTTAACATTTTGTATGTTAATTTCTTTATTTAATATCATGTTCCTCGCACTTAAACCATAAGATCCAGTGCAACAGCAATATCGCAAAATAATTTTAAAACGAGCATATCTTTAGAATTTCCGATACAGAGACTCACGTGCTGGAGATAAAAATGTTTTTTCTGCACAACGTTCCCATTGCTCGCTTTGAAATCATTGAGTTTGTTAATCAAAAATTCTTCAAAGTTTTAAAAAATAGGAAATCGATCATAAAACAAATTTTAAATTTCAAATTTGGTCTTCCACATGCTCATATTCGTTGGAGGATTACGTTATTCAAAATTCGATGACTGTATGTACCGTTATTTTATGACAATGCGAGAAATATACATACATTTACGCAGATTTTCATTATTTAATTTCTTCAAATATAATGCAGGACTCTAACATTTTATGGCAAAAGTTTGAAAAGTGAACCGACATTTATCCGTCCGACGCAAAATGCCAAAACGAAACTAATAGTCCTTCGGGATTCAAATCTCTTTGGAATAAAAAAAAAAAAATCTGAAATGTTTCAGATTTTAAATTACGTCGAAAGGGGCGTTTCTTAACATTTTGTATGTTAGCTTTCTTTATTAAATATCATGTTCCTCGCACTTAAAACATAAGATTCAGTGCAACAGCAATATCGCAAAATAGTTTTAAAACGAGCATATCTTTAGAATTTCCGATACAGAGACTCACGCGCTGGAGATAAAAATGTTTTTTCTGCACAACGTTGCCATTGCTCGCTTTGAAATCCTTGAGCTTGTTAATCAAAAATTCGTTAAAGTTTTAAAAAATAGGAAATTGATCATAAAACAAATTTCAAATTTGGACTTCCACATGCTCATATTCGTTGGAGGATTACGTTATTCAAAATTCGATGACTCTATGTACCGTTATTTTATGACAATGTGAGAAATATACATACATTTATGCAGATTTTCATTATTTAATTTCCTCAAATATAATGCAGGACTGTAACATTTTATGGCAACAGTTTGAAAAGTGAACCGACATTTATCCGTCCGACGCAAAATGCCAAAACGAAACTAATAGTCCTTCGGGATTCAAATCTCTTTGGACTAAAAAAAAAAAAAATCTGAAATGTTTCAGATTTTAAATTACGTCCAAAGGGGCGTTTCTTAACATTTTGTATGTTACTTTCTTTATTAAATATCATGTTCCTCGCACTTAAAACATAAGATTCAGTGCAACAGCAATATCGCAAAATAGTTTTAAAACGAGCATATCTTTAGAATTTCCGATACAGAGACTCACGCGCTGGAGATAAAAATGTTTTTACTGCACAACGTTGCCATTGCTCGCTTTGAAATCCTTGAGCTTGTTAATCAAAAATTCGTCAAAGTTTTAAAAAATAGGAAATCGATCATAAAACAAATTTCAAATTTCAAATTTGGTCTTCCACATGCTCATATTCGTTGGAGGATTACGTTATTCAAAATTCGATGACTCTATGTACCGTTATTTTATGACAATGCGAGAAATATACATACATTTACGCAGATTTTCATTATTTAATTTCTTCAAATATAATGCAGGACTCTAACATTTTATGGCAAAAGTTTGAAAAGTGAACCGACATTTATCCGTCCGACGCAAAATGCCAAAACGAAACTAATAGTCCTTCGGGATTCAAATCTCTTTGGAATAAAAAAAAAAAAAAATCTGAAATGTTTCAGATTTTAAATTACGTCGAAAGGGGCGTTTCTTAACATTTTGTATGTTAGCTTTCTTTATTAAATATCATGTTCCTCGCACTTAAAACATAAGATTCAGTGCAACAGCAATATCGCAAAATAGTTTTAAAACGAGCATATCTTTAGAATTTCCGATACAGAGACTCACGCGCTGGAGATAAAAATGTTTTTTCTGCACAACGTTGCCATTGCTCGCTTTGAAATCCTTGAGTTTGTTAATCAAAAATTCGTTAAAGTTTTAAAAAATAGGAAATTGATCATAAAACAAATTTCAAATTTGGTCTTCCACATGCTCATATTCGTTGGAGGATTACGTTATTCAAAATTCGATGACTGTATGTACCGTTATTTTATGACAATGCGAGAAATATACATACATTTACGCAGATTTTCATTATTTAATTTCTTCAAATATAATGCAGGACTCTAACATTTTATGGCAAAAGTTTGAAAAGTGAACCGACATTTATCCGTCCGACGCAAAATGCCAAAACGAAACTAATAGTCCTTCGGGATTCAAATCTCTTTGGAATAAAAAAAAAAAAATCTGAAATGTTTCAGATTTTAAATTACGTCGAAAGGGGCGTTTCTTAACATTTTGTATGTTAGCTTTCTTTATTAAATATCATGTTCCTCGCACTTAAAACATAAGATTCAGTGCAACAGCAATATCGCAAAATAGTTTTAAAACGAGCATATCTTTAGAATTTCCGATACAGAGACTCACGCGCTGGAGATAAAAATGTTTTTTCTGCACAACGTTGCCATTGCTCGCTTTGAAATCCTTGAGCTTGTTAATCAAAAATTCGTTAAAGTTTTAAAAAATAGGAAATTGATCATAAAACAAATTTCAAATTTGGACTTCCACATGCTCATATTCGTTGGAGGATTACGTTATTCAAAATTCGATGACTCTATGTACCGTTATTTTATGACAATGTGAGAAATATACATACATTTATGCAGATTTTCATTATTTAATTTCCTCAAATATAATGCAGGACTGTAACATTTTATGGCAACAGTTTGAAAAGTGAACCGACATTTATCCGTCCGACGCAAAATGCCAAAACGAAACTAATAGTCCTTCGGGATTCAAATCTCTTTGGACTAAAAAAAAAAAAAATCTGAAATGTTTCAGATTTTAAATTACGTCCAAAGGGGCGTTTCTTAACATTTTGTATGTTACTTTCTTTATTAAATATCATGTTCCTCGCACTTAAAACATAAGATTCAGTGCAACAGCAATATCGCAAAATAGTTTTAAAACGAGCATATCTTTAGAATTTCCGATACAGAGACTCACGCGCTGGAGATAAAAATGTTTTTACTGCACAACGTTGCCATTGCTCGCTTTGAAATCCTTGAGCTTGTTAATCAAAAATTCGTCAAAGTTTTAAAAAATAGGAAATCGATCATAAAACAAATTTCAAATTTCAAATTTGGTCTTCCACATGCTCATATTCGTTGGAGGATTACGTTATTCAAAATTCGATGACTCTATGTACCGTTATTTTATGACAATGCGAGAAATATACATACATTTACGCAGATTTTCATTATTTAATTTCTTCAAATATAATGCAGGACTCTAACATTTTATGGCAAAAGTTTGAAAAAAGAACCGACATTTATCCGTCCGACGCAAAATGCCAAAACGAAACTAATAGTCCTTCGGGATTCAAATCTCTTTGGAATAAAAAAAAAAAAATCTGAAATGTTTCAGATTTTAAATTACGTCGAAAGGGGCGTTTCTTAACATTTTGTATGTTAGCTTTCTTTATTAAATATCATGTTCCTCGCACTTAAAACATAAGATTCAGTGCAACAGCAATATCGCAAAATAGTTTTAAAACGAGCATATCTTTAGAATTTCCGATACAGAGACTCACGCGCTGGAGATAAAAATGTTTTTTCTGCACAACGTTGCCATTGCTCGCTTTGAAATCCTTGAGTTTGTTAATCAAAAATTCGTTAAAGTTTTAAAAAATAGGAAATTGATCATAAAACAAATTTCAAATTTGGTCTTCCACATGCTCATATTCGTTGGAGGATTACGTTATTCAAAATTCGATGACTCTATGTACCGTTATTTTATGACAATGTGAGAAATATACATACATTTACGCAGATTTTCATTATTTAATTTCTTCAAATATAATGCAGGACTCTAACATTTTATGGCAACAGTTTGAAAAGTGAACCGACATTTATCCGTCCGACGCAAAATGCCAAAACGAAACTAATAGTCCTTCGGGATTCAAATCTCTTTGGACTAAAAAAAAAAAATCTGAAATGTTTCAGATTTTAAATTACGTCCAAAGGGGCGTTTCTTAACATTTTGTATGTTACTTTCTTTATTAAATATCATGTTCCTCGCACTTAAAACATAAGATTCAGTGCAACAGCAATATCGCAAAATAGTTTTAAAACGAGCATATCTTTAGAATTTCCGATACAGAGACTCACGCGCTGGAGATAAAAATGTTTTTTCTGCACAACGTTGCCATTGCTCGCTTTGAAATCCTTGAGCTTGTTAATCAAAAATTCGTTAAAGTTTTAAAAAATAGGAAATTGATCATAAAACAAATTTCAAATTTGGTCTTCCACATGCTCATATTCGTTGGAGGATTACGTTATTCAAAATTCGATGACTCTATGTACCGTTATTTTATGACAATGTGAGAAATATACATACATTTACGCAGATGTTCATTATTTAATTTCTTCAAATATAATGCAGGACTCTAATATTTTATGGCAACAGTTTGAAAAGTGAACCGACATTTATCCGTCCGAAGCAAAATGCCAAAACGAAACTAATAGTCCTTCGGGATTCAAATCTCTTTGGACTAAAAAAAAAAAAAATCTGAAATGTTTCAGATTTTAAATTACGTCCAAAGGGGCGTTTCTTAACATTTTGTATGTTACTTTCTTTATTAAATATCATGTTCCTCGCACTTAAAACATAAGATTCAGTGCAACAGCAATATCGCAAAATAGTTTTAAAACGAGCATATCTTTAGAATTTCCGATACAGAGACTCACGCGCTGGAGATAAAAATGTTTTTTCTGCGCAACGTTGCCATTGCTCGCTTTGAAATCCTTGAGCTTGTTAATCAAAAATTCGTTAAAGTTTTAAAAAATAGGAAATTGATCATAAAACAAATTTCAAATTTGGTCTTCCACATGCTCATATTCGTTGGAGGATTACGTTATTCAAAATTCGATGACTCTATGTACCGTTATTTTATGACAATGTGAGAAATATACATACATTTACGCAAATTTTCATTATTTAATTTCTTCAAATATAATGCAGGACTCTAACATTTTATGGCAACAGTTTGAAAAGTGTACCGACATTTATGAGTCCGACGCAAAATGCCAAAACGAAACTAATAATCCTTCGGGATTCAAATCTCTTTGGACTAAAAAAAAAAAAAAAAATCTGAAATGTTTCAGATTTTAAATTACGTCCAAAGGGGCGTTTCTTAACAATTTGTATGTTACTTTCTTTATTAAATATCATGTTCCTCGCACTTAAACCATAAGATCCAGTGCAACAGCAATATCGCAAAATAATTTTAAAACGAGCATATCTTTAGAATTTCCGATACAGAGACTCACGTGCTGGAGATAAAAATGATTTTTCTGCACAACGTTCCCATTGCTCGCTTTGAAATCATTGACTTTGTTAATCAAAAATTCTTCAAAGTTTTAAAAAATAGGAAATTGATCATAAAACAAATTTCAAATTTGGTCTTCCACATGCTCATATTCGTTGGAGGATTACGTTATTCAAAATTCGATGACTCTATGTACCGTTGTTTTATCACAATACGAGAAATATACATACATTTATGCAGATTTTTCATTATTTAATTTCTTCAAATATAATGCAGCACTCTAACATTTTATGGCAAAAGTTTGAAAAGTGAACCGACATTTATCCGTCCTACGCAAAATGCCAAAACGAAACTAATAGTCCTTCGGGATTCAAATCTCTTTGGACTAAAAAAAAAAAAAATCTGAAATGTTTCAGATTTTAAATTACGTCTAAAGGGGCGTTTCTTAACATTTTGTATGTTACTTTCTTTATTAAATATCATGTTCCTCGCACTTAAAACATAAGATTCAGTGCAACCGCAATATCGCAAAATAGTTTTAAAACGAGCATATCTTTAGAATTTCCGATACAGAGACTCACGCGCTGGAGATAAAAATGTTTTTTCTGCACAACGTTGCCATTGCTCGCTTTGAAATCATTGAGTTTGTTAATCAAAAATTCGTCAAAGTTTTAAAAAATAGGAAATCGATCATAAAACAAATTTCAAATATGGTCTTCCACATGCTCATATTCGTTGGAGGATTACGTTATACAAAATTCGATGACTCTATGTACCGTTCTTTTATGACATTGCGAGAAATATACATACACTTACGCAGATTTTCATTATTTAATTTCTTCAAATATAATGCAGGACTCTAACATTTTATGGCAACAGTTTGAAAAGTGAACCGACATTTATGAGTCCGACGCAAAATGCCAAAACGAAACTAATAATCCTTCGGGATTCAAATCTCTTTGGACTAAAAAAAAAAAAATCTGAAATGTTTCAGATTTCAAATTACGTCCAAAGGGGCGTTTCTTAACATTTTGTATGTTACTTTCTTTATTAAATATCATGTTCCTCGCACTTAAACCATAAGATCCAGTGCAACAGCAATATCGCAAAATAATTTTAAAACGAGCATATCTTTAGAATTTCCGATACAGAGACTCACGCGCTGGAGATAAAATTGCTTTTTCTGCGCAACGTTGCCATTGCTCGCTTTGAAATCCTTGAGCTTGTTAATCAAAAATTCGTTAAAGTTTTAAAAAATAGGAAATTGATCATAAAACAAATTTCAAATTTGGTCTTCCACATGCTCATATTCGTTGGAGGATTACGTTATTCAAAATTCGATGACTCTATGTACCGTTATTTTATGACAATGTGAGAAATATACATACATTTACGCAGATTTTCATTATTTAATTTCTTCAAATATAATGCAGGACTGTAACATTTTATGGCAACAGTTTGAAAAGTGAACCGACATTTATCCGTCCGACGCAAAATGCCAAAACGAAACTAATAGTCCTTCGGGATTCAAATCTCTTTGGACTAAAAAAAAAAAAAATCTGAAATGTTTCAGATTTTAAATTACGTCCAAAGGGGCGTTTCTTAACATTTTGTATGTTAATTTCTTTATTTAATATCATGTTCCTCGCACTTAAACCATAAGATCCAGTGCAACAGCAATATCGCAAAATAATTTTAAAACGAGCATATCTTTAGAATTTCCGATACAGAGACTCACGTGCTGGAGATAAAAATGTTTTTTCTGCACAACGTTCCCATTGCTCGCTTTGAAATCATTGAGTTTGTTAATCAAAAATTCTTCAAAGTTTTAAAAAATAGGAAATCGATCATAAAACAAATTTTAAATTTCAAATTTGGTCTTCCACATGCTCATATTCGTTGGAGGATTACGTTATTCAAAATTCGATGACTGTATGTACCGTTATTTTATGACAATGCGAGAAATATACATACATTTACGCAGATTTTCATTATTTAATTTCTTCAAATATAATGCAGGACTCTAACATTTTATGGCAAAAGTTTGAAAAGTGAACCGACATTTATCCGTCCGACGCAAAATGCCAAAACGAAACTAATAGTCCTTCGGGATTCAAATCTCTTTGGAATAAAAAAAAAAAAAATCTGAAATGTTTCAGATTTTAAATTACGTCGAAAGGGGCGTTTCTTAACATTTTGTATGTTAGCTTTCTTTATTAAATATCATGTTCCTCGCACTTAAAACATAAGATTCAGTGCAACAGCAATATCGCAAAATAGTTTTAAAACGAGCATATCTTTAGAATTTCCGATACAGAGACTCACGCGCTGGAGATAAAAATGTTTTTTCTGCACAACGTTGCCATTGCTCGCTTTGAAATCCTTGAGCTTGTTAATCAAAAATTCGTTAAAGTTTTAAAAAATAGGAAATTGATCATAAAACAAATTTCAAATTTGGACTTCCACATGCTCATATTCGTTGGAGGATTACGTTATTCAAAATTCGATGACTCTATGTACCGTTATTTTATGACAATGTGAGAAATATACATACATTTATGCAGATTTTCATTATTTAATTTCCTCAAATATAATGCAGGACTGTAACATTTTATGGCAACAGTTTGAAAAGTGAACCGACATTTATCCGTCCGACGCAAAATGCCAAAACGAAATTAATAGTCCTTTGGGATTCAAATCTCTTTGGACTAAAAAAAAAAAAAATCTGAAATGTTTCAGATTTTAAATTACGTCCAAAGGGGCGTTTCTTAACATTTTGTATGTTACTTTCTTTATTAAATATCATGTTCCTCGCACTTAAAACATAAGATTCAGTGCAACAGCAATATCGCAAAATAGTTTTAAAACGAGCATATCTTTAGAATTTCCGATACAGAGACTCACGCGCTGGAGATAAAAATGTTTTTACTGCACAACGTTGCCATTGCTCGCTTTGAAATCCTTGAGCTTGTTAATCAAAAATTCGTCAAAGTTTTAAAAAATAGGAAATCGATCATAAAACAAATTTCAAATTTCAAATTTGGTCTTCCACATGCTCATATTCGTTGGAGGATTACGTTATTCAAAATTCGATGACTCTATGTACCGTTATTTTATGACAATGCGAGAAATATACATACATTTACGCAGATTTTCATTATTTAATTTCTTCAAATATAATGCAGGACTCTAACATTTTATGGCAACAGTTTGAAAAGTGAACCGACATTTATCCGTCCGACGCAAAATGCCAAAACGAAACTAATAGTCCTTCGGGATTCAAATCTCTTTGGACTAAAAAAAAAAAATCTGAAATGTTTCAGATTTTAAATTACGTCCAAAGGGGCGTTTCTTAACATTTTGTATGTTACTTTCTTTATTAAATATCATGTTCCTCGCACTTAAAACATAAGATTCAGTGCAACAGCAATATCGCAAAATAGTTTTAAAACGAGCATATCTTTAGAATTTCCGATACAGAGACTCACGCGCTGGAGATAAAAATGTTTTTTCTGCACAACGTTGCCATTGCTCGCTTTGAAATCCTTGAGCTTGTTAATCAAAAATTCGTTAAAGTTTTAAAAAATAGGAAATTGATCATAAAAGAAATTAAAATTTGGTCTTCCACATGCTCATATTCGTTGGAGGATTACGTTATTCAAAATTCGATGACTCTATGTACCGTTATTTTATGACAATGTGAGAAATATACATACATTTACGCAGATTTTCATTATTTAATTTCTTCAAATATAATGCAGGACTCTAACATTTTATGGCAACAGTTTGAAAAGTGAACCGACATTTATGAGTCCGACGCAAAATGCCAAAACGAAACTAATAATCCTTCGGGATTCAAATCTCTTTGGACTAAAAAAAAAAAAAATCTGAAATGTTTCAGATTTTAAATTACGTCCAAAGGGGCGTTTCTTAACATTTTGTATGTTACTTTCTTTATTAAATATCATGTTCCTCGCACTTAAACCATAAGATCCAGTGCAACAGCAATATCGCAAAATAATTTTAAAACGAGCATATCTTTAGAATTTCCGATACAGAGACTCACGCGCTGGAGATAAAAATGTTTTTTCTGCGCAACGTTGCCATTGCTCGCTTTGAAATCCTTGAGCTTGTTAATCAAAAATTCGTTAAAGTTTTAAAAAATAGGAAATTGATCATAAAACAAATTTCAAATTTGGTCTTCCACATGCTCATATTCGTTGGAGGATTACGTTATTCAAAATTCGATGACTCTATGTACCGTTATTTTATGACAATGTGAGCAATATACATACATTTACGCAGATTTTCATTATTTAATTTCTTCAAATATAATGCAGGACTCTAACATTTTATGGCAAAAGTTTGAAAAGTGAACCGACATTTATCCGTCCGACGCAAAATGCCAAAACGAAACTAATAGTCCTTCGGGATTCAAATCTCTTTGGACTAAAAAAAAAAAAAAAATCTGAAATGTTTCAGATTTTAAATTACGTCCAAAGGGGCGTTTCTTAACATTTTGTATGTTACTTTCTTTATTAAATATCATGTTCCTCGCACTTAAAACATAAGATTCAGTGCAACAGCAATATCGCAAAATAGTTTTAAAACGAGCATATCTTTAGAATTTCCGATACAGAGACTCACGCGCTGGAGATAAAAATGTTTTTTCTGCACAACGTTGCCATTGCTCGCTTTGAAATCCTTGAGTTTGTTAATCAAAAATTCGTTAAAGTTTTAAAAAATAGGAAATTGATCATAAAACAAATTTCAAATTTGGTCTTCCACATGCTCATATTCGTTGGAGGATTACGTTATTCAAAATTCGATGACTCTATGTACCGTTGTTTTATCACAATACGAGAAATATACATACATTTATGCAGATTTTTCATTATTTAATTTCTTCAAATATAATGCAGGACTCTAACATTTTATGGCAAAAGTTTGAAAAGTGAACCGACATTTATCCGTCCGACGCAAAATGCCAAAACGAAACTAATAGTCCTTCGGGATTCAAATCTCTTTGGAATAAAAAAAAAAAAAATCTGAAATGTTTCAGATTTTAAATTACGTCGAAAGGGGCGTTTCTTAACATTTTGTATGTTAGCTTTCTTTATTAAATATCATGTTCCTCGCACTTAAAACATAAGATTCAGTGCAACAGCAATATCGCAAAATAGTTTTAAAACGAGCATATCTTTAGAATTTCCGATACAGAGACTCACGCGCTGGAGATAAAAATGTTTTTTCTGCACAACGTTGCCATTGCTCGCTTTGAAATCCTTGAGCTTGTTAATCAAAAATTCGTTAAAGTTTTAAAAAATAGGAAATTGATCATAAAACAAATTTCAAATTTGGACTTCCACATGCTCATATTCGTTGGAGGATTACGTTATTCAAAATTCGATGACTCTATGTACCGTTATTTTATGACAATGTGAGAAATATACATACATTTATGCAGATTTTCATTATTTAATTTCCTCAAATATAATGCAGGACTGTAACATTTTATGGCAACAGTTTGAAAAGTGAACCGACATTTATCCGTCCGACGCAAAATGCCAAAACGAAACTAATAGTCCTTCGGGATTCAAATCTCTTTGGACTAAAAAAAAAAAAAATCTGAAATGTTTCAGATTTTAAATTACGTCCAAAGGGGCGTTTCTTAACATTTTGTATGTTACTTTCTTTATTAAATATCATGTTCCTCGCACTTAAAACATAAGATTCAGTGCAACAGCAATATCGCAAAATAGTTTTAAAACGAGCATATCTTTAGAATTTCCGATACAGAGACTCACGCGCTGGAGATAAAAATGTTTTTACTGCACAACGTTGCCATTGCTCGCTTTGAAATCCTTGAGCTTGTTAATCAAAAATTCGTCAAAGTTTTAAAAAATAGGAAATCGATCATAAAACAAATTTCAAATTTCAAATTTGGTCTTCCACATGCTCATATTCGTTGGAGGATTACGTTATTCAAAATTCGATGACTCTATGTACCGTTATTTTATGACAATGCGAGAAATATACATACATTTACGCAGATTTTCATTATTTAATTTCTTCAAATATAATGCAGGACTCTAACATTTTATGGCAAAAGTTTGAAAAGTGAACCGACATTTATCCGTCCGACGCAAAATGCCAAAACGAAACTAATAGTCCTTCGGGATTCAAATCTCTTTGGAATAAAAAAAAAAAAAAATCTGAAATGTTTCAGATTTTAAATTACGTCGAAAGGGGCGTTTCTTAACATTTTGTATGTTAGCTTTCTTTATTAAATATCATGTTCCTCGCACTTAAAACATAAGATTCAGTGCAACAGCAATATCGCAAAATAGTTTTAAAACGAGCATATCTTTAGAATTTCCGATACAGAGACTCACGCGCTGGAGATAAAAATGTTTTTTCTGCACAACGTTGCCATTGCTCGCTTTGAAATCCTTGAGTTTGTTAATCAAAAATTCGTTAAAGTTTTAAAAAATAGGAAATTGATCATAAAACAAATTTCAAATTTGGTCTTCCACATGCTCATATTCGTTGGAGGATTACGTTATTCAAAATTCGATGACTCTATGTACCGTTATTTTATGACAATGTGAGAAATATACATACATTTACGCAGATTTTCATTATTTAATTTCTTCAAATATAATGCAGGACTCTAACATTTTATGGCAACAGTTTGAAAAGTGAACCGACATTTATCCGTCCGACGCAAAATGCCAAAACGAAACTAATAGTCCTTCGGGATTCAAATCTCTTTGGACTAAAAAAAAAAAATCTGAAATGTTTCAGATTTTAAATTACGTCCAAAGGGGCGTTTCTTAACATTTTGTATGTTACTTTCTTTATTAAATATCATGTTCCTCGCACTTAAAACATAAGATTCAGTGCAACAGCAATATCGCAAAATAGTTTTAAAACGAGCATATCTTTAGAATTTCCGATACAGAGACTCACGCGCTGGAGATAAAAATGTTTTTTCTGCACAACGTTGCCATTGCTCGCTTTGAAATCCTTGAGCTTGTTAATCAAAAATTCGTTAAAGTTTTAAAAAATAGGAAATTGATCATAAAACAAATTTCAAATTTGGTCTTCCACATGCTCATATTCGTTGGAGGATTACGTTATTCAAAATTCGATGACTCTATGTACCGTTATTTTATGACAATGTGAGAAATATACATACATTTACGCAGATTTTCATTATTTAATTTCTTCAAATATAATGCAGGACTCTAACATTTTATGGCAACAGTTTGAAAAGTGAACCGACATTTATGAGTCCGACGCAAAATGCCAAAACGAAACTAATAATCCTTCGGGATTCAAATCTCTTTGGACTAAAAAAAAAAAAAATCTGAAATGTTTCAGATTTTAAATTACGTCCAAAGGGGCGTTTCTTAACATTTTGTATGTTACTTTCTTTATTAAATATCATGTTCCTCGCACTTAAACCATAAGATCCAGTGCAACAGCAATATCGCAAAATAATTTTAAAACGAGCATATCTTTAGAATTTCCGATACAGAGACTCACGCGCTGGAGATAAAAATGTTTTTTCTGCGCAACGTTGCCATTGCTCGCTTTGAAATCCTTGAGCTTGTTAATCAAAAATTCGTTAAAGTTTTAAAAAATAGGAAATTGATCATAAAACAAATTTCAAATTTGGTCTTCCACATGCTCATATTCGTTGGAGGATTACGTTATTCAAAATTCGATGACTCTATGTACCGTTATTTTATGACAATGTGAGCAATATACATACATTTACGCAGATTTTCATTATTTAATTTCTTCAAATATAATGCAGGACTCTAACATTTTATGGCAAAAGTTTGAAAAGTGAACCGACATTTATCCGTCCGACGCAAAATGCGAAAACGAAACTAATAGTCCTTCGGGATTCAAATCTCTTTGGACTAAAAAAAAAAAAAAAATCTGAAATGTTTCAGATTTTAAATTACGTCCAAAGGGGCGTTTCTTAACATTTTGTATGTTACTTTCTTTATTAAATATCATGTTCCTCGCACTTAAAACATAAGATTCAGTGCAACAGCAATATCGCAAAATAGTTTTAAAACGAGCATATCTTTAGAATTTCCGATACAGAGACTCACGCGCTGGAGATAAAAATGTTTTTTCTGCACAACGTTGCCATTGCTCGCTTTGAAATCCTTGAGTTTGTTAATCAAAAATTCGTTAAAGTTTTAAAAAATAGGAAATTGATCATAAAACAAATTTCAAATTTGGTCTTCCACATGCTCATATTCGTTGGAGGATTACGTTATTCAAAATTCGATGACTCTATGTACCGTTGTTTTATCACAATACGAGAAATATACATACATTTATGCAGATTTTTCATTATTTAATTTCTTCAAATATAATGCAGGACTCTAACATTTTATGGCAAAAGTTTGAAAAGTGAACCGACATTTATCCGTCCGACGCAAAATGCCAAAACGAAACTAATAGTCCTTCGGGATTCAAATCTCTTTGGAATAAAAAAAAAAAAAATCTGAAATGTTTCAGATTTTAAATTACGTCCAAAGGGGCGTTTCTTAACATTTTGTATGTTACTTTCTTTATTAAATATCATGTTCCTCGCACTTAAAACATAAGATTCAGTGCAACAGCAATATCGCAAAATAGTTTTAAAACGAGCATATCTTTAGAATTTCCGATACAGAGACTCACGCGCTGGAGATAAAAATGTTTTTTCTGCACAACGTTGCCATTGCTCGCTTTGAAATCCTTGAGCTTGTTAATCAGAAATTCGTTAAAGTTTTAAAAAATAGGAAATTAATCATAAAACAAATTTCAAATTTGGTCTTCCACATGCTCATATTCGTTGGAGGATTACGTTATTCAAAATTCGATGACTCTATGTACCGTTATTTTATGACAATGTGAGAAATATACATACATTTACGCAGATTTTCATTATTTAATTTCTTCAAATATAATGCAGGACTCTAACATTTTATGGCAACAGTTTTAAAAGTGAACCGACATTTATGAGTCCGACGCAAAATGCCAAAACGAAACTAATAATCCTTCGGGATTCAAATCTCTTTGGACTAAAAAAAAAAAAAAAATCTGAAATGTTTCAGATTTTAAATTACGTCCAAAGGGGCGTTTCTTAACATTTTGTATGTTACTTTCTTTATTAAATATCATGTTCCTCGCACTTAAACCATAAGATCCAGTGCAACAGCAATATCGCAAAATAATTTTAAAACGAGCATATCTTTAGAATTTCCGATACAGAGACTCACGCGCTGGAGATAAAAATGTTTTTTCTGCGCAACGTTGCCATTGCTCGCTTTGAAATCCTTGAGCTTGTTAATCAAAAATTCGTTAAAGTTTTAAAAAATAGGAAATTGATCATAAAACAAATTTCAAATTTGGTCTTCCACATGCTCATATTCGTTGGAGGATTACGTTATTCAAAATTCGATGACTCTATGTACCGTTATTTTATGACAAAGTGAGAAATATACATACATTTACGCAGATTTTCATTATTTAATTTCTTCAAATATAATGCAGGACTCTAACATTTTATGGCAAAAGTTTGAAAAGTGAATCGACATTTATCCGTCCGACGCAAAATGCCAAAACGAAACTAATAGTCCTTCGGGATTCAAATCTCTTTGGACTAAAAAAAAAAAAAAATCTGAAATGTTTCAGATTTTAAATTACGTCCAAAGGGGCGTTTCTTAACATTTTGTATGTTACTTTCTTTATTAAATATCATGTTCCTCGCACTTAAAACATAAGATTCAGTGCAACAGCAATATCGCAAAATAGTTTTAAAACGAGAATATCTTTAGAATTTCCGATACAGAGACTCACGCGCTGGAGATAAAAATGTTTTTTCTGCACAACGTTGCCATTGCTCGCTTTGAAATCATTGAGTTTGTTAATCAAAAATTCGTCAAAGTTTTAAAAAATAGGAAATCGATCATAAAACAAATTTCAAATTTCAAATTTGGTCTTCCACATGCTCATATTCGTTGGAGGATTACGTTATACAAAATTCGATGACTCTATGTACCGTTATTTTATGACATTGCGAGAAATATACATACACTTACGCAGATTTTCATTATTTAATTTCTTCAAATATAATGCAGGACTCTAACATTTTATGGCAACAGTTTGAAAAGTGAACCGACATTTATGAGTCCGACGCAAAATGCCAAAACGAAACTAATAATCCTTCGAGATTCAAATCTCTTTGGACTAAAAAAAAAAAAAATCTGAAATGTTTCAGATTTTAAATTACGTCCAAAGGGGCGTTTCTTAACATTTTGTATGTTACTTTCTTTATTAAATATCATGTTCCTCGCACTTAAAACATAAGATTCAGTGCAACAGCAATATCGCAAAATAGTTTTAAAACGAGCATATCTTTAGAATTTCCGATACAGAGACTCACGCTCTGGAGATAAAAATGTTTTTTCTGCACAACGTTGCCATTGCTCGCTTTGAAATCCTTGAGCTTGTTAATCAAAAATTCGTTAAAGTTTTAAAAAATAGGAAATTGATCATAAAACAAATTTCAAATTTGGTCTTCCACATGCTCATATTCGTTGGAGGATTACGTTATTCAAAATTCGATGACTCTATGTACCGTTATTTTATGACAATGTGAGAAATATACATACATTTACGCAGATTTTCATTATTTAATTTCTTCAAATATAATGCAGGACTCTAACATTTTATGGCAACAGTTTGAAAAGTGAACCGACATTTATCCGTCCGACGCAAAATGCCAAAACGAAACTAATAGTCCTTCGGGATTCAAATCTCTTTGGACTAAAAAAAAAAAATCTGAAATGTTTCAGATTTTAAATTACGTCCAAAGGGGCGTCTCTTAACATTTTGTATGTTACTTTCTTTATTAAATATCATGTTCCTCGCACTTAAAACATAAGATTCAGTGCAACAGCAATATCGCAAAATAGTTTTAAAACGAGCATATCTTTAGAATTTCCGATACAGAGACTCACGCGCTGGAGATAAAATGTTTTTTCTGCACAACGTTGCCATTGCTCGCTTTGAAATCCTTGAGCTTGTTAATCAAAAATTCGTTAAAGTTTTAAAAAATAGGAAATTGATCATAAAACAAATTTCAAATTTGGTCTTCCACATGCTCATATTCGTTGGAGGATTACGTTATTCAAAATTCGATGACTCTATGTACCGTTATTTTATGACAATGTGAGAAATATACATACATTTACGCAGATTTTCATTATTTAATTTCTTCAAATATAATGCAGGACTGTAACATTTTATGGCAACAGTTTGAAAAGTGAACCGACATTTATCCGTCCGACGCAAAATGCCAAAACGAAACTAATAGTCCTTCGGGATTCAAATCTCTTTGGACTAAAAAAAAAAAAAAAATCTGAAATGTTTCAGATTTTAAATTACGTCCAAAGGGGCGTTTCTTAACATTTTGTATGTTACTTTCTTTATTAAATATCATGTTCCTCGCACTTAAACCATAAGATCCAGTGCAACAGCAATATCGCAAAATAATTTTAAAACGAGCATATCTTTAGAATTTCCGATACAGAGACTCACGTGCTGGAGATAAAAATGTTTTTTCTGCACAACGTTCCCATTGCTCGCTTTGAAATCATTGAGTTTGTTAATCAAAAATTCTTCAAAGTTTTAAAAAATAGGAAATCGATCATAAAACAAATTTTAAATTTCAAATTTGGTCTTCCACATGCTCATATTCGTTGGAGGATTACGTTATTCAAAATTCGATGACTGTATGTACCGTTATTTTATGACAATGCGAGAAATATACATACATTTACGCAGATTTTCATTATTTAATTTCTTCAAATATAATGCACGACTCTAACATTTTATGGCAAAAGTTTGAAAAGTGAACCGACATTTATCCGTCCGACGCAAAATGCCAAAACGAAACTAATAGTCCTTCGGGATTCAAATCTCTTTGGACTAAAAAAAAAAAAAAATCTGAAATGTTTCAGATTTTAAATTACGTCCAAAGGGGCGTTTCTTAACATTTTGTATGTTACTTTCTTTATTAAATATCATGTTCCTCGCACTTAAAACATAAGATTCAGTGCAACAGCAATATCGCAAAATAGTTTTAAAACGAGCATATCTTTAGAATTTCCGATACAGAGACTCACGCGCTGGAGATAAAAATGTTTTTTCTGCACAAAGTTGCCATTGCTCGCTTTGAAATCCTTGAGCTTGTTAATCAAAAATTCATTAAAGTTTTAAAAAATAGGAAATCGATCACAAAACAAATTTCAAGTTTGGTTTTCCACATGCCTATATTCGTTGGAGGATTACGTTATTCAAAATTCGATGACTCTATGTACCGTTGTTTTATCACAATACGAGAAATATACATACATTTATGCAGATTTTTCATTATTTAATTTCTTCAAATATAATGCAGGACTCTAACATTTTATGGCAAAAGTTTGAAAAGTGAACCGACATTTATCCGTCCGACGCAAAATGCCAAAACGAAACTAATAGTCCTTCGGGATTCAAATCTCTTTGGACTAAAAAAAAAAAAAAATCTGAAATGTTTCAGATTTTAAATTACGTCCAAAGGGGCGTTTCTTAACATTTTGTATGTTACTTTCTTTATTAAATATCATGTTCCTCGCACTTAAAACATAAGATTCAGTGCAACAGCAATATCGCAAAATAGTTTTAAAACGAGCATATCTTTAGAATTTCCGATACAGAGACTCACGCGCTGGAGATAAAATGTTTTTTCTGCACAACGTTGCCATTGCTCGCTTTGAAATCCTTGAGCTTGTTAATCAAAAATTCGTTAAAGTTTTAAAAAATAGGAAATTGATCATAAAACAAATTTCAAATTTGGTCTTCCACATGCTCATATTCGTTGGAGGATTACGTTATTCAAAATTCGATGACTCTATGTACCGTTATTTTATGACAATGTGAGAAATATACATACATTTACGCAGATTTTCATTATTTAATTTCTTCAAATATAATGCAGGACTGTAACATTTTATGGCAACAGTTTGAAAAGTGAACCGACATTTATCCGTCCGACGCAAAATGCCAAAACGAAACTAATAGTCCTTCGGGATTCAAATCTCTTTGGACTAAAAAAAAAAAAAAAATCTGAAATGTTTCAGATTTTAAATTACGTCCAAAGGGGCGTTTCTTAACATTTTGTATGTTACTTTCTTTATTAAATATCATGTTCCTCGCACTTAAACCATAAGATCCAGTGCAACAGCAATATCGCAAAATAATTTTAAAACGAGCATATCTTTAGAATTTCCGATACAGAGACTCACGTGCTGGAGATAAAAATGTTTTTTCTGCACAACGTTCCCATTGCTCGCTTTGAAATCATTGAGTTTGTTAATCAAAAATTCTTCAAAGTTTTAAAAAATAGGAAATCGATCATAAAACAAATTTTAAATTTCAAATTTGGTCTTCCACATGCTCATATTCGTTGGAGGATTACGTTATTCAAAATTCGATGACTGTATGTACCGTTATTTTATGACAATGCGAGAAATATACATACATTTACGCAGATTTTCATTATTTAATTTCTTCAAATATAATGCACGACTCTAACATTTTATGGCAAAAGTTTGAAAAGTGAACCGACATTTATCCGTCCGACGCAAAATGCCAAAACGAAACTAATAGTCCTTCGGGATTCAAATCTCTTTGGACTAAAAAAAAAAAAAAATCTGAAATGTTTCAGATTTTAAATTACGTCCAAAGGGGCGTTTCTTAACATTTTGTATGTTACTTTCTTTATTAAATATCATGTTCCTCGCACTTAAAACATAAGATTCAGTGCAACAGCAATATCGCAAAATAGTTTTAAAACGAGCATATCTTTAGAATTTCCGATACAGAGACTCACGCGCTGGAGATAAAAATGTTTTTTCTGCACAAAGTTGCCATTGCTCGCTTTGAAATCCTTGAGCTTGTTAATCAAAAATTCATTAAAGTTTTAAAAAATAGGAAATCGATCACAAAACAAATTTCAAGTTTGGTTTTCCACATGCCTATATTCGTTGGAGGATTACGTTATTCAAAATTCGATGACTCTATGTACCGTTGTTTTATCACAATACGAGAAATATACATACATTTATGCAGATTTTTCATTATTTAATTTCTTCAAATATAATGCAGGACTCTAACATTTTATGGCAAAAGTTTGAAAAGTGAACCGACATTTATCCGTCCGACGCAAAATGCCAAAACGAAACTAATAGTCCTTCGGGATTCAAATCTCTTTGGACTAAAAAAAAAAAAAAATCTGAAATGTTTCAGATTTTAAATTACGTCCAAAGGGGCGTTTCTTAACATTTTGTATGTTACTTTCTTTATTAAATATCATGTTCCTCGCACTTAAAACATAAGATTCAGTGCAACAGCAATATCGCAAAATAGTTTTAAAACGAGCATATCTTTAGAATTTCCGATACAGAGACTCACGCGCTGGAGATAAAAATGTTTTTTCTGCACAACGTTGCCATTGCTCGCTTTGAAATCCTTGAGCTTGTT
Organism: Stegodyphus dumicola; assembly: GCF_044657685.1. NCBI lineage: Eukaryota > Metazoa > Arthropoda > Arachnida > Araneae > Eresidae > Stegodyphus > Stegodyphus dumicola. The sequence continues at coordinate 4,155,126 of NC_140778.1, read as the reverse complement.
AATCAAAAATTCGTTAAAGTTTTAAAAAATAGGAAATTGATCATAAAACAAATTTCAAATTTGGACTTCCACATGCTCATATTCGTTGGAGGATTACGTTATTCAAAATTCGATGACTCTATGTACCGTTATTTTATGACAATGTGAGAAATATACATACATTTACGCAGATTTTCATTATTTAATTTCCTCAAATATAATGCAGGACTGTAACATTTTATGGCAACAGTTTGAAAAGTGAACCGACATTTATCCGTCCGACGCAAAATGCCAAAACGAAACTAATAGTCCTTCGGGATTCAAATCTCTTTGGACTAAAAAAAAAAAAAATCTGAAATGTTTCAGATTTTAAATTACGTCCAAAGGGGCGTTTCTTAACATTTTGTATGTTACTTTCTTTATTAAATATCATGTTCCTCGCACTTAAAACATAAGATTCAGTGCAACAGCAATATCGCAAAATAGTTTTAAAACGAGCATATCTTTAGAATTTCCGATACAGAGACTCACGCGCTGGAGATAAAAATGTTTTTACTGCACAACGTTGCCATTGCTCGCTATGAAATCCTTGAGCTTGTTAATCAAAAATTCGTCAAAGTTTTAAAAAATAGGAAATCGATCATAAAACAAATTTCAAATTTCAAATTTGTTCTTCCACATGCTCATATTCGTTGGAGGATTACGTTATTCAAAATTCGATGACTCTATGTACCGTTATTTTATGACAATGCGAGAAATATACATACATTTACGCAGATTTTCATTATTTAATTTCTTCAAATATAATGCAGGACTCTAACATTTTATGGCAAAAGTTTGAAAAGTGAACCGACATTTATCCGTCCGACGCAAAATGCCAAAACGAAACTAATAGTCCTTCGGGATTCAAATCTCTTTGGAATAAAAAAAAAAAAAATCTGAAATGTTTCAGATTTTAAATTACGTCGAAAGGGGCGTTTCTTAACATTTTGTATGTTAGCTTTCTTTATTAAATATCATGTTCCTCGCACTTAAAACATAAGATTCAGTGCAACAGCAATATCGCAAAATAGTTTTAAAACGAGCATATCTTTAGAATTTCCGATACAGAGACTCACGCGCTGGAGATAAAAATGTTTTTTCTGCACAACGTTGCCATTGCTCGCTTTGAAATCCTTGAGTTTGTTAATCAAAAATTCGTTAAAGTTTTAAAAAATAGGAAATTGATCATAAAACAAATTTCAAATTTGGTCTTCCACATGCTCATATTCGTTGGAGGATTACGTTATTCAAAATTCGATGACTCTATGTACCGTTATTTTATGACAATGTGAGAAATATACATACATTTACGCAGATTTTCATTATTTAATTTCTTCAAATATAATGCAGGACTCTAACATTTTATGGCAACAGTTTGAAAAGTGAACCGACATTTATCCGTCCGACGCAAAATGCCAAAACGAAACTAATAGTCCTTCGGGATTCAAATCTCTTTGGACTAAAAAAAAAAAATCTGAAATGTTTCAGATTTTAAATTACGTCCAAAGGGGCGTTTCTTAACATTTTGTATGTTACTTTCTTTATTAAATATCATGTTCCTCGCACTTAAAACATAAGATTCAGTGCAACAGCAATATCGCAAAATAGTTTTAAAACGAGCATATCTTTAGAATTTCCGATACAGAGACTCACGCGCTGGAGATAAAAATGTTTTTTCTGCACAACGTTGCCATTGCTCGCTTTGAAATCCTTGAGCTTGTTAATCAAAAATTCGTTAAAGTTTTAAAAAATAGGAAATTGATCATAAAACAAATTTCAAATTTGGTCTTCCACATGCTCATATTCGTTGGAGGATTACGTTATTCAAAATTCGATGACTCTATGTACCGTTATTTTATGACAATGTGAGAAATATACATACATTTACGCAGATTTTCATTATTTAATTTCTTCAAATATAATGCAGGACTCTAACATTTTATGGCAACAGTTTGAAAAGTGAACCGACATTTATGAGTCCGACGCAAAATGCCAAAACGAAACTAATAATCCTTCGGGATTCAAATCTCTTTGGACTAAAAAAAAAAAAAAAATCTGAAATGTTTCAGATTTTAAATTACGTCCAAAGGGGCGTTTCTTAACATTTTGTATGTTACTTTCTTTATTAAATATCATGTTCCTCGCACTTAAACCATAAGATCCAGTGCAACAGCAATATCGCAAAATAATTTTAAAACGAGCATATCTTTAGAATTTCGGATACAGAGACTCACGCGCTGGAGATAAAAATGTTTTTTCTGCGCAACGTTGCCATTGCTCGCTTTGAAATTCTTGAGCTTGTTAATCAAAAATTCGTCAAAGTTTTAAAAAATAGGAAATCGATCATAAAACAAATTTCAAATTTCAAATTTGGTCTTCCACATGCTCATATTCGTTGGAGGATTACGTTATACAAAATTCGATGACTCTATGTACCGTTATTTTATGACATTGGGAGAAATATACATACACTTACGCAGATTTTCATTATTTAATTTCTTCAAATATAATGCAGGACTCTAACATTTTATGGCAACAGTTTGAAAAGTGAACCGACATTTATGAGTCCGACGCAAAATGCCAAAACGAAACTAATAATCCTTCGGGATTCAAATCTCTTTGGACTAAAAAAAAAAAAAAATCTGAAATGTTTCAGATTTTAAATTACGTCCAAAGGGGCGTTTCTTAACATTTTGTATGTTACTTTCTTTATTAAATATCATGTTCCTCGCACTTAAACCATAAGATCCAGTGCAACAGCAATATCGCAAAATAATTTTAAAACGAGCATATCTTTAGAATTTCCGATACAGAGACTCACGCGCTGGAGATAAAAATGTTTTTTCTGCACAACGTTGCCATTGCTCGCTTTGAAATCCTTGAGTTTGTTAATCAAAAATTCGTTAAAGTTTTAAAAAATAGGAAATTGATCATAAAACAAATTTCAAATTTGGTCTTCCACATGCTCATATTCGTTGGAGGATTACGTTATTCAAAATTCGATGACTCTATGTACCGTTATTTTATGACAATGTGAGAAATATACATACATTTACGCAGATTTTCATTATTTAATTTCTTCAAATATAATGCAGGACTCTAACATTTTATGGCAACAGTTTGAAAAGTGAACCGACATTTATCCGTCCGACGCAAAATGCCAAAACGAAACTAATAGTCCTTCGGGATTCAAATCTCTTTGGACTAAAAAAAAAAAATCTGAAATGTTTCAGATTTTAAATTACGTCCAAAGGGGCGTTTCTTAACATTTTGTATGTTACTTTCTTTATTAAATATCATGTTCCTCGCACTTAAAACATAAGATTCAGTGCAACAGCAATATCGCAAAATAGTTTTAAAACGAGCATATCTTTAGAATTTCCGATACAGAGACTCACGCGCTGGAGATAAAAATGTTTTTTCTGCACAACGTTGCCATTGCTCGCTTTGAAATCCTTGAGCTTGTTAATCAAAAATTCGTTAAAGTTTTAAAAAATAGGAAATTGATCATAAAACAAATTTCAAATTTGGTCTTCCACATGCTCATATTCGTTGGAGGATTACGTTATTCAAAATTCGATGACTCTATGTACCGTTATTTTATGACAATGTGAGAAATATACATACATTTATGCAGATTTTTCATTATTTAATTTCTTCAAATATAATGCAGGACTCTAACATTTTATGGCAAAAGTTTGAAAAGTGAACCGACATTTATCCGTCCGACGCAAAATGCCAAAACGAAACTAATAGTCCTTCGGGATTCAAATCTCTTTGGACTAAAAAAAAAAAAAATCTGAAATGTTTCAGATTTTAAATTACGTCCAAAGGGGCGTTTCTTAACATTTTGTATGTTACTTTCTTTATTAAATATCATGTTCCTCGCACTTAAAACATAAGATTCAGTGCAACAGCAATATCGCAAAATAGTTTTAAAACGAGCATATCTTTAGAATTTCCGATACAGAGACTCACGCGCTGGAGATAAAAATGTTTTTTCTGCACAACGTTGCCATTGCTCGCTTTGAAATCATTGAGTTTGTTAATCAAAAATTCGTCAAAGTTTTAAAAAATAGGAAATCGATCATAAAACAAATTTCAAATTTCAAATTTGGTCTTCCACATGCTCATATTCGTTGGAGGATTACGTTATACAAAATTCGATGACTCTATGTACCGTTATTTTATGACATTGCGAGAAATATACATACACTTACTCAGATTTTCATTATTTAATTTCTTCAAATATAATGCAGGACTCTAACATTTTATGGCAACAGTTTGAAAAGTGAACCGACATTTATGAGTCCGACGCAAAATGCCAAAACGAAACTAATAATCCTTCGGGATTCAAATCTCTTTGGACTAAAAAAAAAAAAATCTGAAATGTTTCAGATTTTAAATTACGTCGAAAGGGGCGTTTCTTAACATTTTGTATGTTAGCTTTCTTTATTAAATATCATGTTCCTCGCACTTAAAACATAAGATTCAGTGCAACAGCAATATCGCAAAATAGTTTTAAAACGAGCATATCTTTAGAATTTCCGATACAGAGACTCACGCGCTGGAGATAAAAATGTTTTTTCTGCACAACGTTGCCATTGCTCGCTTTGAAATCCTTGAGTTTGTTAATCAAAAATTCGTTAAAGTTTTAAAAAATAGGAAATTGATCATAAAACAAATTTCAAATTTGGTTTTCCACATGCCTATATTCGTTGGAGGATTACGTTATTCAAAATTCGATGACTCTATGTACCGTTGTTTTATCGCAATACGAGAAATATACATACATTTATGCAGATTTTTCATTATTTAATTTCTTCAAATATAATGCAGGACTCTAACATTTTATGGCAAAAGTTTGAAAAGTGAACCGACATTTATCCGTCCGACGCAAAATGCCAAAACGAAACTAATAGTCCTTCGGGATTCAAATCTCTTTGGACTAAAAAAAAAAAAAATCTGAAATGTTTCAGATTTTAAATTACGTCCAAAGGGGCGTTTCTTAACATTTTGTATGTTACTTTCTTTATTAAATATCATGTTCCTCGCACTTAAAACATAAGATTCAGTGCAACAGCAATATCGCAAAATAGTTTTAAAACGAGCATATCTTTAGAATTTCCGATACAGAGACTCACGCGCTGGAGATAAAAATGTTTTTTCTGCACAACGTTGCCATTGCTCGCTTTGAAATCATTGAGTTTGTTAATCAAAAATTCGTCAAAGTTTTAAAAAATAGGAAATCGATCATAAAACAAATTTCAAATTTCAAATTTGGTCTTCCACATGCTCATATTCGTTGGAGGATTACGTTATACAAAATTCGATGACTCTATGTACCGTTATTTTATGACATTGCGAGAAATATACATACACTTACGCAGATTTTCATTATTTAATTTCTTCAAATATAATGCAGGACTCTAACATTTTATGGCAACAGTTTGAAAAGTGAACCGACATTTATGAGTCCGACGCAAAATGCCAAAACGAAACTAATAATCCTTCGGGATTCAAATCTCTTTGGACTAAAAAAAAAAAAATCTGAAATGTTTCAGATTTTAAATTACGTCCAAAGGGGCGTTTCTTAACATTTTGTATGTTACTTTCTTTATTAAATATCATGTTCCTCGCACTTAAACCATAAGATCCAGTGCAACAGCAATATCGCAAAATAGTTTTAAAACGAGCATACCTTTAGAATTTCCGATACAGAGACTCACGCACTGGAGATAAAAATGTTTTTTCTGCACAACTTTGCCATTGCTCGCTTTGAAATACTTAAGTTTGTTAATTAAAAATTCGTCAAAGTTTTAAAAAATAGGAAATCGATCATAAAACAAATTTCAAATTTCAAATTTGGTCTTCCACATGCTCATATTCGTTGGAGGATTACGTTATTCAAAATTCGATGACTCTATGTACCGTTATTTTATGACAATGCGAGAAATATACATACATTTACGCAGATTTTCATTATTTAATTTCTTCAAATATAATGCAGGACTCTAACATTTTATGGCAAAAGTTTGAAAAGTGAACCGACATTTATCCGTCCGACGCAAAATGCCAAAACGAAACTAATAGTCCTTCGGGATTCAAATCTCTTTGGAATAAAAAAAAAAAAATCTGAAATGTTTCAGATTTTAAATTACGTCGAAAGGGGCGTTTCTTAACATTTTGTATGTTAGCTTTCTTTATTAAATATCATGTTCCTCGCACTTAAAACATAAGATTCAGTGCAACAGCAATATCGCAAAATAGTTTTAAAACGAGCATATCTTTAGAATTTCCGATACAGAGACTCACGCGCTGGAGATAAAAATGTTTTTTCTGCACAACGTTGCCATTGCTCGCTTTGAAATCCTTGAGTTTGTTAATCAAAAATTCGTTAAAGTTTTAAAAAATAGGAAATTGATCATAAAACAAATTTCAAATTTGGTCTTCCACATGCTCATATTCGTTGGAGGATTACGTTATTCAAAATTCGATGACTCTATGTACCGTTATTTTATGACAATGTGAGAAATATACATACATTTATGCAGATTTTTCATTATTTAATTTCTTCAAATATAATGCAGGACTCTAACATTTTATGGCAAAAGTTTGAAAAGTGAACCGACATTTATCCGTCCGACGCAAAATGCCAAAACGAAACTAATAGTCCTTCGGGATTCAAATCTCTTTGGACTAAAAAAAAAAAAAATCTGAAATGTTTCAGATTTTAAATTACGTCCAAAGGGGCGTTTCTTAACATTTTGTATGTTACTTTCTTTATTAAATATCATGTTCCTCGCACTTAAAACATAAGATTCAGTGCAACAGCAATATCGCAAAATAGTTTTAAAACGAGCATATCTTTAGAATTTCCGATACAGAGACTCACGCGCTGGAGATAAAAATGTTTTTTCTGCACAACGTTGCCATTGCTCGCTTTGAAATCATTGAGTTTGTTAATCAAAAATTCGTCAAAGTTTTAAAAAATAGGAAATCGATCATAAAACAAATTTCAAATTTCAAATTTGGTCTTCCACATGCTCATATTCGTTGGAGGATTACGTTATACAAAATTCGATGACTCTATGTACCGTTATTTTATGACATTGCGAGAAATATACATACACTTACTCAGATTTTCATTATTTAATTTCTTCAAATATAATGCAGGACTCTAACATTTTATGGCAACAGTTTGAAAAGTGAACCGACATTTATGAGTCCGACGCAAAATGCCAAAACGAAACTAATAATCCTTCGGGATTCAAATCTCTTTGGACTAAAAAAAAAAAAATCTGAAATGTTTCAGATTTTAAATTACGTCGAAAGGGGCGTTTCTTAACATTTTGTATGTTAGCTTTCTTTATTAAATATCATGTTCCTCGCACTTAAAACATAAGATTCAGTGCAACAGCAATATCGCAAAATAGTTTTAAAACGAGCATATCTTTAGAATTTCCGATACAGAGACTCACGCGCTGGAGATAAAAATGTTTTTTCTGCACAACGTTGCCATTGCTCGCTTTGAAATCCTTGAGTTTGTTAATCAAAAATTCGTTAAAGTTTTAAAAAATAGGAAATTGATCATAAAACAAATTTCAAATTTGGTTTTCCACATGCCTATATTCGTTGGAGGATTACGTTATTCAAAATTCGATGACTCTATGTACCGTTGTTTTATCGCAATACGAGAAATATACATACATTTATGCAGATTTTTCATTATTTAATTTCTTCAAATATAATGCAGGACTCTAACATTTTATGGCAAAAGTTTGAAAAGTGAACCGACATTTATCCGTCCGACGCAAAATGCCAAAACGAAACTAATAGTCCTTCGGGATTCAAATCTCTTTGGACTAAAAAAAAAAAAAATCTGAAATGTTTCAGATTTTAAATTACGTCCAAAGGGGCGTTTCTTAACATTTTGTATGTTACTTTCTTTATTAAATATCATGTTCCTCGCACTTAAAACATAAGATTCAGTGCAACAGCAATATCGCAAAATAGTTTTAAAACGAGCATATCTTTAGAATTTCCGATACAGAGACTCACGCGCTGGAGATAAAAATGTTTTTTCTGCACAACGTTGCCATTGCTCGCTTTGAAATCATTGAGTTTGTTAATCAAAAATTCGTCAAAGTTTTAAAAAATAGGAAATCGATCATAAAACAAATTTCAAATTTCAAATTTGGTCTTCCACATGCTCATATTCGTTGGAGGATTACGTTATACAAAATTCGATGACTCTATGTACCGTTATTTTATGACATTGCGAGAAATATACATACACTTACGCAGATTTTCATTATTTAATTTCTTCAAATATAATGCAGGACTCTAACATTTTATGGCAACAGTTTGAAAAGTGAACCGACATTTATGAGTCCGACGCAAAATGCCAAAACGAAACTAATAATCCTTCGGGATTCAAATCTCTTTGGACTAAAAAAAAAAAAATCTGAAATGTTTCAGATTTTAAATTACGTCCAAAGGGGCGTTTCTTAACATTTTGTATGTTACTTTCTTTATTAAATATCATGTTCCTCGCACTTAAACCATAAGATCCAGTGCAACAGCAATATCGCAAAATAGTTTTAAAACGAGCATACCTTTAGAATTTCCGATACAGAGACTCACGCACTGGAGATAAAAATGTTTTTTCTGCACAACTTTGCCATTGCTCGCTTTGAAATACTTAAGTTTGTTAATTAAAAATTCGTCAAAGTTTTAAAAAATAGGAAATCGATCATAAAACAAATTTCAAATTTCAAATTTGGTCTTCCACATGCTCATATTCGTTGGAGGATTACGTTATTCAAAATTCGATGACTCTATGTACCGTTATTTTATGACAATGCGAGAAATATACATACATTTACGCAGATTTTCATTATTTAATTTCTTCAAATATAATGCAGGACTCTAACATTTTATGGCAAAAGTTTGAAAAGTGAACCGACATTTATCCGTCCGACGCAAAATGCCAAAACGAAACTAATAGTCCTTCGGGATTCAAATCTCTTTGGAATAAAAAAAAAAAAATCTGAAATGTTTCAGATTTTAAATTACGTCGAAAGGGGCGTTTCTTAACATTTTGTATGTTAGCTTTCTTTATTAAATATCATGTTCCTCGCACTTAAAACATAAGATTCAGTGCAACAGCAATATCGCAAAATAGTTTTAAAACGAGCATATCTTTAGAATTTCCGATACAGAGACTCACGCGCTGGAGATAAAAATGTTTTTTCTGCACAACGTTGCCATTGCTCGCTTTGAAATCCTTGAGTTTGTTAATCAAAAATTCGTTAAAGTTTTAAAAAATAGGAAATTGATCATAAAACAAATTTCAAATTTGGTCTTCCACATGCTCATATTCGTTGGAGGATTACGTTATTCAAAATTCGATGACTCTATGTACCGTTATTTTATGACAATGTGAGAAATATACATACATTTACGCAGATTTTCATTATTTAATTTCTTCAAATATAATGCAGGACTCTAACATTTTATGGCAACAGTTTGAAAAGTGAACCGACATTTATCCGTCCGACGCAAAATGCCAAAACGAAACTAATAGTCCTTCGGGATTCAAATCTCTTTGGACTAAAAAAAAAAAATCTGAAATGTTTCAGATTTTAAATTACGTCCAAAGGGGCGTTTCTTAACATTTTGTATGTTACTTTCTTTATTAAATATCATGTTCCTCGCACTTAAAACATAAGATTCAGTGCAACAGCAATATCGCAAAATAGTTTTAAAACGAGCATATCTTTAGAATTTCCGATACAGAGACTCACGCGCTGGAGATAAAAATGTTTTTTCTGCACAACGTTGCCATTGCTCGCTTTGAAATCCTTGAGCTTGTTAATCAAAAATTCGTTAAAGTTTTAAAAAATAGGAAATTGATCATAAAACAAATTTCAAATTTGGTCTTCCACATGCTCATATTCGTTGGAGGATTACGTTATTCAAAATTCGATGACTCTATGTACCGTTATTTTATGACAATGTGAGAAATATACATACATTTACGCAGATTTTCATTATTTAATTTCTTCAAATATAATGCAGGACTCTAACATTTTATGGCAACAGTTTGAAAAGTGAACCGACATTTATCCGTCCGACGCAAAATGCCAAAACGAAACTAATAGTCCTTCGGGATTCAAATCTCTTTGGACTAAAAAAAAAAAATCTGAAATGTTTCAGATTTTAAATTACGTCCAAAGGGGCGTTTCTTAACATTTTGTATGTTACTTTCTTTATTAAATATCATGTTCCTCGCACTTAAAACATAAGATTCAGTGCAACAGCAATATCGCAAAATAGTTTTAAAACGAGCATATCTTTAGAATTTCCGATACAGAGACTCACGCGCTGGAGATAAAAATGTTTTTTCTGCACAACGTTGCCATTGCTCGCTTTGAAATCATTGAGTTTGTTAATCAAAAATTCGTCAAAGTTTTAAAAAATAGGAAATCGATCATAAAACAAATTTCAAATTTCAAATTTGGTCTTTCACATGCTCATATTCGTTGGAGGATTACGTTATACAAAATTCGATGACTCTATGTACCGTTATTTTATGACATTGCGAGAAATATACATACACTTACGCAGATTTTCATTATTTAATTTCTTCAAATATAATGCAGGACTCTAACATTTTATGGCAACAGTTTGAAAAGTGAACCGACATTTATCCGTCCGACGCAAAATGCCAAAACGAAACTAATTGTCCTTCGGGATTCAAATCTCTTTGGACTAAAAAAAAAAAAATCTGAAATGTTTCAGATTTTAAATTACGTCCAAAGGGGCGTTTCTTAACATTTTGTATGTTACTTTCTTTATTAAATATCATGTTCCTCGCACTTAAAACATAAGATTCAGTGCAACAGCAATATCGCAAAATAGTTTTAAAACGAGCATATCTTTAGAATTTCCGATACAGAGACTCACGCGCTGGAGATAAAAATGTTTTTACTGCACAACGTTGCCATTGCTCGCTTTGAAATCCTTGAGCTTGTTAATCAAAAATTCGTCAAAGTTTTAAAAAATAGGAAATCGATCATAAAACAAATTTCAAATTTCAAATTTGGTCTTCCACATGCTCATATTCGTTGGAGGATTACGTTATTCAAAATTCGATGACTCTATGTACCGTTATTTTATGACAATGCGAGAAATATACATACATTTACGCAGATTTTCATTATTTAATTTCTTCAAATATAATGCAGGACTCTAACATTTTATGGCAAAAGTTTGAAAAGTGAACCGACATTTATCCGTCCGACGCAAAATGCCAAAACGAAACTAATAGTCCTTCGGGATTCAAATCTCTTTGGAATAAAAAAAAAAAAATCTGAAATGTTTCAGATTTTAAATTACGTCGAAAGGGGCGTTTCTTAACATTTTGTATGTTACTTTCTTTATTAAATATCATGTTCCTCGCACTTAAAACATAAGATTCAGTGCAACAGCAATATCGCAAAATAGTTTTAAAACGAGCATATCTTTAGAATTTCCGATACAGAGACTCACGCGCTGGAGATAAAAATGTTTTTTCTGCACAACGTTGCCATTGCTCGCTTTGAAATCCTTGAGCTTGTTAATCAAAAATTCGTTAGAGTTTTAAAAAATAGGAAATCGATCACAAAACAAATTTCAAGTTTGGTTTTCCACATGCCTATATTCGTTGGAGGATTACGTTATTCAAAATTCGATGACTCTATGTACCGTTGTTTTATCACAATACGAGAAATATACATACATTTATGCAGATTTTTCATTATTTAATTTCTTCAAATATAATGCAGGACTCTAACATTTTATGGCAAAAGTTTGAAAAGTGAACCGACATTTATCCGTCCGACGCAAAATGCCAAAATGAAACTAATAGTCCTTCGGGATTCAAATCTCTTTGGACTAAAAAAAAAAAAATCTGAAATGTTTCAGATTTTAAATTACGTCCAAAGGGGCGTTTCTTAACATTTTGTATGTTACATTCTTTATTAAATATCATGTTCCTCGCACTTAAAACATAAGATTCAGTGCAACAGCAATATCGCAAAATAGTTTTAAAACGAGCATATCTTTAGAATTTCCGATACAGAGACTCACGCGCTGGAGATAAAAATGTTTTTTCTGCACAACGTTGCCATTGCTCGCTTTGAAATCATTGAGTTTGTTAATCAAAAATTCGTCAAAGTTTTAAAAAATAGGAAATCGATCATAAAACAAATTTCAAATTTCAAATTTGGTCTTCCACATGCTCATATTCGTTGGAGGATTACGTTATACAAAATTCGATGACTCTATGTACCGTTATTTTATGACATTGCGAGAAATATACATACACTTACGCAGATTTTCATTATTTAATTTCTTCAAATATAATGCAGGACTCTAACATTTTATGGCAAAAGTTTGAAAAGTGAACCGACATTTATGAGTCCGACGCAAAATGCCAAAACGAAACTAATAATCCTTCGGGATTCAAATCTCTTTGGACAAAAAAAAAAAAAATCTGAAATGTTTCAGATTTTAAATTACGTCCAAAGGGGCGTTTCTTAACATTTTGTATGTTACTTTCTTTATTAAATATCATGTTCCTCGCACTTAAAACATAAGATTCAGTGCAACAGCAATATCGCAAAATAGTTTTAAAACGAGCATATCTTTACAATTTCCGATACAGAGACTCACGCGCTGGAGATAAAAATTTTTTTCTGCACAACGTTGCCATTGCTCGCTTTGAAATCGTTGAGCTTGTTAATCAAAAATTCGTTAAAGTTTTAAAAAATAGGAAATTGATCATAAATCAAATTTCAAATTTGGTCTTCCACATGCTCATATTCGTTGGAGGATTACGTTATTCAAAATTCGATGACTCTATGTACCGTTATTTTATGACAATGTGAGAAATATACATACATTTACGCAGATTTTCATTATTTAATTTCTTCAAATATAATGCAGGACTCTAACATTTTATGGCAACAGTTTGAAAAGTGAACCGACATTTATCCGTCCGACGCAAAATGCCAAAACGAAACTAATTGTCCTTCGGGATTCAAATCTCTTTGGACTAAAAAAAAAAAAATCTGAAATGTTTCAGATTTTAAATTACGTCCAAAGGGGCGTTTCTTAACATTTTGTATGTTACTTTCTTTATTAAATATCATGTTCCTCGCACTTAAAACATAAGATTCAGTGCAACAGCAATATCGCAAAATAGTTTTAAAACGAGCATATCTTTAGAATTTCCGATACAGAGACTCACGCGCTGGAGATAAAAATGTTTTTTCTGCACAACGTTGCCATTGCTCGCTTTGAAATCCTTGAGCTTGTTAATCAAAAATTCGTTAAAGTTTTAAAAAATAGGAAATTGATCATAAAACAAATTTCAAATTTGGTCTTCCACATGCTCATATTCGTTGGAGGATTACGTTATTCAAAATTCGATGACTCTATGTACCGTTATTTTATGACAATGTGAGAAATATACATACATTTACGCAGATTTTCATTATTTAATTTCTTCAAATATAATGCACGACTCTAACATTTTATGGCAAAAGTTTGAAAAGTGAACCGACATTTATCCGTCCGACGCAAAATGCCAAAACGAAACTAATAGTCCTTCGGGATTCAAATCTCTTTGGACTAAAAAAAAAAAAAAAATCTGAAATGTTTCAGATTTTAAATTACGTCCAAAGGGGCGTTTCTTAACATTTTGTATGTTACTTTCTTTATTAAATATCATGTTCCTCGCACTTAAAACATAAGATTCAGTGCAACAGCAATATCGCAAAATAGTTTTAAAACGAGCATATCTTTAGAATTTCCGATACAGAGACTCACGCGCTGGAGATAAAAATGTTTTTTCTGCACAAAGTTGCCATTGCTCGCTTTGAAATCCTTGAGGTTGTTAATCAAAAATTCGTTAAAGTTTTAAAAAATAGGAAATCGATCACAAAACAAGTTTCAAGTTTGGTTTTCCACATGCCTATATTCGTTGGAGGATTACGTTATTCAAAATTCGATGACTCTATGTACCGTTGTTTTATCACAATACGAGAAATATACATACATTTATGCAGATTTTTCATTATTTAATTTCTTCAAATATAATGCAGGACTCTAACATTTTATGGCAACAGTTTGAAAAGTGAACCGACATTTATCCGTCCGACGCAAAATGCCAAAACGAAACTAATTGTCCTTCGGGATTCAAATCTCTTTGGACTAAAAAAAAAAAAAATCTGAAATGTTTCAGATTTTAAATTACGTCCAAAGGGGCGTTTCTTAACATTTTGTATGTTACTTTCTTTATTAAATATCATGTTCCTCGCACTTAAAACATAAGATTCAGTGCAACAGCAATATCGCAAAATAGTTTTAAAACGAGCATATCTTTAGAATTTCCGATACAGAGACTCACGCGCTGGAGATAAAAATGTTTTTTCTGCACAACGTTGCCATTGCTCGCTTTGAAATCCTTGAGCTTGTTAATCAAAAATTCGTTAAAGTTTTAAAAAATAGGAAATCGATCATAAAACAAATTTCAAATTTCAAATTTGGTCTTCCACATGCTCATATTCGTTGGAGGATTACGTTATTCAAAATTCGATGACTCTATGTACCGTTATTTTATGACAATGCGAGAAATATACATACATTTACGCAGATTTTCATTATTTAATTTCTTCAAATATAATGCAGGACTCTAACATTTTATGGCAACAGTTTGAAAAGTGAACCGACATTTATCCGTCCGACGCAAAATGCCAAAACGAAACTAATTGTCCTTCGGGATTCAAATCTCTTTGGACTAAAAAAAAAAAAATCTGAAATGTTTCAGATTTTAAATTACGTCCAAAGGGGCGTTTCTTAACATTTTGTATGTTACTTTCTTTATTAAATATCATGTTCCTCGCACTTAAAACATAAGATTCAGTGCAACAGCAATATCGCAAAATAGTTTTAAAACGAGCATATCTTTAGAATTTCCGATACAGAGACTCACGCGCTGGAGATAAAAATGTTTTTACTGCACAACGTTGCCATTGCTCGCTTTGAAATCCTTGAGCTTGTTAATCAAAAATTCGTTAAAGTTTTAAAAAATAGGAAATCGATCACAAAACAAATTTCAAGTTTGGTTTTCCACATGCCTATATTCGTTGGAGGATTACGTTATTCAAAATTCGATGACTCTATGTACCGTTGTTTTATCACAATACGAGAAATATACATACATTTATGCAGATTTTTCATTATTTAATTTCTTCAAATATAATGCAGGACTCTAACATTTTATGGCAAAAGTTTGAAAAGTGAACCGACATTTATCCGTCCGACGCAAAATGCCAAAATGAAACTAATAGTCCTTCGGGATTCAAATCTCTTTGGACTAAAAAAAAAAAAAATCTGAAATGTTTCAGATTTTAAATTACGTCCAAAGGGGCGTTTCTTAACATTTTGTATGTTACATTCTTTATTAAATATCATGTTCCTCGCACTTAAAACATAAGATTCAGTGCAACAGCAATATCGCAAAATAGTTTTAAAACGAGCATATCTTTAGAATTTCCGATACAGAGACTCACGCGCTGGAGATAAAAATGTTTTTTCTGCACAACGTTGCCATTGCTCGCTTTGAAATCATTGAGTTTGTTAATCAAAAATTCGTCAAAGTTTTAAAAAATAGGAAATCGATCATAAAACAAATTTCAAATTTCAAATTTGGTCTTCCACATGCTCATATTCGTTGGAGGATTACGTTATACAAAATTCGATGACTCTATGTACCGTTATTTTATGACATTGCGAGAAATATACATACACTTACGCAGATTTTCATTATTTAATTTCTTCAAATATAATGCAGGACTCTAACATTTTATGGCAAAAGTTTGAAAAGTGAACCGACATTTATGAGTCCGACGCAAAATGCCAAAACGAAACTAATAATCCTTCGGGATTCAAATCTCTTTGGACAAAAAAAAAAAAAAATCTGAAATGTTTCAGATTTTAAATTACGTCCAAAGGGGCGTTTCTTAACATTTTGTATGTTACTTTCTTTATTAAATATCATGTTCCTCGCACTTAAAACATAAGATTCAGTGCAACAGCAATATCGCAAAATAGTTTTAAAACGAGCATATCTTTACAATTTCCGATACAGAGACTCACGCGCTGGAGATAAAAATTTTTTTCTGCACAACGTTGCCATTGCTCGCTTTGAAATCCTTGAGCTTGTTAATCAAAAATTCGTTAAAGTTTTAAAAAATAGGAAATTGATCATAAATCAAATTTCAAATTTGGTCTTCCACATGCTCATATTCGTTGGAGGATTACGTTATTCAAAATTCGATGACTCTATGTACCGTTATTTTATGACAATGTGAGAAATATACATACATTTACGCAGATTTTCATTATTTAATTTCTTCAAATATAATGCAGGACTCTAACATTTTATGGCAACAGTTTGAAAAGTGAACCGACATTTATCCGTCCGACGCAAAATGCCAAAACGAAACTAATTGTCCTTCGGGATTCAAATCTCTTTGGACTAAAAAAAAAAAAATCTGAAATGTTTCAGATTTTAAATTACGTCCAAAGGGGCGTTTCTTAACATTTTGTATGTTACTTTCTTTATTAAATATCATGTTCCTCGCACTTAAAACATAAGATTCAGTGCAACAGCAATATCGCAAAATAGTTTTAAAACGAGCATATCTTTAGAATTTCCGATACAGAGACTCACGCGCTGGAGATAAAAATGTTTTTTCTGCACAACGTTGCCATTGCTCGCTTTGAAATCCTTGAGCTTGTTAATCAAAAATTCGTTAAAGTTTTAAAAAATAGGAAATTGATCATAAAACAAATTTCAAATTTGGTCTTCCACATGCTCATATTCGTTGGAGGATTACGTTATTCAAAATTCGATGACTCTATGTACCGTTATTTTATGACAATGTGAGAAATATACATACATTTACGCAGATTTTCATTATTTAATTTCTTCAAATATAATGCACGACTCTAACATTTTATGGCAAAAGTTTGAAAAGTGAACCGACATTTATCCGTCCGACGCAAAATGCCAAAATGAAACTAATAGTCCTTCGGGATTCAAATCTCTTTGGACTAAAAAAAAAAAAAATCTGAAATGTTTCAGATTTTAAATTACGTCCAAAGGGGCGTTTCTTAACATTTTGTATGTTACATTCTTTATTAAATATCATGTTCCTCGCACTTAAAACATAAGATTCAGTGCAACAGCAATATCGCAAAATAGTTTTAAAACGAGCATATCTTTAGAATTTCCGATACAGAGACTCACGCGCTGGAGATAAAAATGTTTTTTCTGCACAACGTTGCCATTGCTCGCTTTGAAATCATTGAGTTTGTTAATCAAAAATTCGTCAAAGTTTTAAAAAATAGGAAATCGATCATAAAACAAATTTCAAATTTCAAATTTGGTCTTCCACATGCTCATATTCGTTGGAGGATTACGTTATACAAAATTCGATGAC
Source organism: Stegodyphus dumicola (assembly GCF_044657685.1). Lineage (NCBI taxonomy): Eukaryota > Metazoa > Arthropoda > Arachnida > Araneae > Eresidae > Stegodyphus > Stegodyphus dumicola. Next base: position 4,137,547 of record NC_140778.1, on the reverse strand, counting down.
TCTATGTACCGTTATTTTATGACATTGCGAGAAATATACATACACTTACGCAGATTTTCATTATTTAATTTCTTCAAATATAATGCAGGACTCTAACATTTTATGGCAAAAGTTTGAAAAGTGAACCGACATTTATGAGTCCGACGCAAAATGCCAAAACGAAACTAATAATCCTTCGGGATTCAAATCTCTTTGGACAAAAAAAAAAAAAAATCTGAAATGTTTCAGATTTTAAATTACGTCCAAAGGGGCGTTTCTTAACATTTTGTATGTTACTTTCTTTATTAAATATCATGTTCCTCGCACTTAAAACATAAGATTCAGTGCAACAGCAATATCGCAAAATAGTTTTAAAACGAGCATATCTTTACAATTTCCGATACAGAGACTCACGCGCTGGAGATAAAAATTTTTTTCTGCACAACGTTGCCATTGCTCGCTTTGAAATCCTTGAGCTTGTTAATCAAAAATTCGTTAAAGTTTTAAAAAATAGGAAATTGATCATAAATCAAATTTCAAATTTGGTCTTCCACATGCTCATATTCGTTGGAGGATTACGTTATTCAAAATTCGATGACTCTATGTACCGTTATTTTATGACAATGTGAGAAATATACATACATTTACGCAGATTTTCATTATTTAATTTCTTCAAATATAATGCAGGACTCTAACATTTTATGGCAACAGTTTGAAAAGTGAACCGACATTTATCCGTCCGACGCAAAATGCCAAAACGAAACTAATTGTCCTTCGGGATTCAAATCTCTTTGGACTAAAAAAAAAAAAATCTGAAATGTTTCAGATTTTAAATTACGTCCAAAGGGGCGTTTCTTAACATTTTGTATGTTACTTTCTTTATTAAATATCATGTTCCTCGCACTTAAAACATAAGATTCAGTGCAACAGCAATATCGCAAAATAGTTTTAAAACGAGCATATCTTTAGAATTTCCGATACAGAGACTCACGCGCTGGAGATAAAAATGTTTTTTCTGCACAAAGTTGCCATTGCTCGCTTTGAAATCCTTGAGGTTGTTAATCAAAAATTCGTTAAAGTTTTAAAAAATAGGAAATCGATCACAAAACAAGTTTCAAGTTTGGTTTTCCACATGCCTATATTCGTTGGAGGATTACGTTATTCAAAATTCGATGACTCTATGTACCGTTGTTTTATCACAATACGAGAAATATACATACATTTATGCAGATTTTTCATTATTTAATTTCTTCAAATATAATGCAGGACTCTAACATTTTATGGCAAAAGTTTGAAAAGTGAACCGACATTTATCCGTCCGACGCAAAATGCCAAAACGAAACTAATAGTCCTTCGGGATTCAAATCTCTTTGGACTAAAAAAAAAAAAATCTGAAATGTTTCAGATTTTAAATTACGTCCAAAGGGGCGTTTCTTAACATTTTGTATGTTACTTTCTTTATTAAATATCATGTTCCTCGCACTTAAAACATAAGATTCAGTGCAACAGCAATATCGCAAAATAGTTTTAAAACGAGCATATCTTTAGAATTTCCAATACAGAGACTCACGCGCTGGAGATAAAAATGTTTTTTCTGCACAACGTTGCCATTGCTCGCTTTGAAATCATTGAGTTTGTTAATCAAAAATTCGTCAAAGTTTTAAAAAATAGGAAATCGATCATAAAACAAATTTCAAATTTCAAATTTGGTCTTCCACATGCTCATATTCGTTGGAGGATTACGTTATACAAAATTCGATGACTCTATGTACCGTTATTTTATGACATTGCGAGAAATATACATACACTTACGCAGATTTTCATTATTTAATTTCTTCAAATATAATGCAGGACTCTAACATTTTATGGCAACAGTTTGAAAAGTGAACCGACATTTATGAGTCCGACGCAAAATGCCAAAACGAAACTAATAATCCTTCGGGATTCAAATCTCTTTGGACTAAAAAAAAAAAAAATCTGAAATGTTTCAGATTTTAAATTACGTCCAAAGGGGCGTTTCTTAACATTTTGTATGTTACTTTCTTTATTAAATATCATGTTCCTCGCACTTAAAACATAAGATTCAGTGCAACAGCAATATCGCAAAATAGTTTTAAAACGAGCATATCTTTAGAATTTCCGATACAGAGACTCACGCGCTGGAGATAAAAATTTTTTTCTGCACAACGTTGCCATTGCTCGCTTTGAAATCCTTGAGCTTGTTAATCAAAAATTCGTTAAAGTTTTAAAAAATAGGAAATTGATCATAAAACAAATTTCAAATTTGGTCTTCCACATGCTCATATTCGTTGGAGGATTACGTTATTCAAAATTCGATGACTCTATGTACCGTTATTTTATGACAATGTGAGAAATATACATACATTTACGCAGATTTTCATTATTTAATTTCTTCAAATATAATGCAGGACTCTAACATTTTATGGCAACAGTTTGAAAAGTGAACCGACATTTATCCGTCCGACGCAAAATGCCAAAACGAAACTAATTGTCCTTCGGGATTCAAATCTCTTTGGACTAAAAAAAAAAAAAATCTGAAATGTTTCAGATTTTAAATTACGTCCAAAGGGGCGTTTCTTAACATTTTGTATGTTACTTTCTTTATTAAATATCATGTTCCTCGCACTTAAAACATAAGATTCAGTGCAACAGCAATATCGCAAAATAGTTTTAAAACGAGCATATCTTTAGAATTTCCGATACAGAGACTCACGCGCTGGAGATAAAAATGTTTTTTCTGCACAACGTTGCCATTGCTCGCTTTGAAATCCTTGAGCTTGTTAATCAAAAATTCGTTAAAGTTTTAAAAAATAGGAAATCGATCATAAAACAAATTTCAAATTTCAAATTTGGTCTTCCACATGCTCATATTCGTTGGAGGATTACGTTATTCAAAATTCGATGACTCTATGTACCGTTATTTTATGACAATGCGAGAAATATACATACATTTACGCAGATTTTCATTATTTAATTTCTTCAAATATAATGCAGGACTCTAACATTTTATGGCAACAGTTTGAAAAGTGAACCGACATTTATCCGTCCGACGCAAAATGCCAAAACGAAACTAATTGTCCTTCGGGATTCAAATCTCTTTGGACTAAAAAAAAAAAAATCTGAAATGTTTCAGATTTTAAATTACGTCCAAAGGGGCGTTTCTTAACATTTTGTATGTTACTTTCTTTATTAAATATCATGTTCCTCGCACTTAAAACATAAGATTCAGTGCAACAGCAATATCGCAAAATAGTTTTAAAACGAGCATATCTTTAGAATTTCCGATACAGAGACTCACGCGCTGGAGATAAAAATGTTTTTTCTGCACAACGTTGCCATTGCTCGCTTTGAAATCCTTGAGCTTGTTAATCAAAAATTCGTTAAAGTTTTAAAAAATAGGAAATCGATCATAAAACAAATTTCAAATTTCAAATTTGGTCTTCCACATGCTCATATTCGTTGGAGGATTACGTTATTCAAAATTCGATGACTCTATGTACCGTTATTTTATGACAATGCGAGAAATATACATACATTTACGCAGATTTTCATTATTTAATTTCTTCAAATATAATGCAGGACTCTAACATTTTATGGCAAAAGTTTGAAAAGTGAACCGACATTTATCCGTCCGACGCAAAATGCCAAAACGAAACTAATAGTCCTTCGGGATTCAAATCTCTTTGGAATAAAAAAAAAAAAAATCTGAAATGTTTCAGATTTTAAATTACGTCGAAAGGGGCGTTTCTTAACATTTTGTATGTTACTTTCTTTATTAAATATCATGTTCCTCGCACTTAAAACATAAGATTCAGTGCAACAGCAATATCGCAAAATAGTTTTAAAACGAGCATATCTTTAGAATTTCCGATACAGAGACTCACGCGCTGGAGATAAAAATGTTTTTTCTGCACAACGTTGCCATTGCTCGCTTTGAAATCCTTGAGCTTGTTAATCAAAAATTCGTTAAAGTTTTAAAAAATAGGAAATCGATCACAAAACAAATTTCAAGTTTGGTTTTCCACATGCCTATATTCGTTGGAGGATTACGTTATTCAAAATTCGATGACTCTATGTACCGTTGTTTTATCACAATACGAGAAATATACATACATTTATGCAGATTTTTCATTATTTAATTTCTTCAAATATAATGCAGGACTCTAACATTTTATGGCAAAAGTTTGAAAAGTGAACCGACATTTATCCGTCCGACGCAAAATGCCAAAACGAAACTAATAGTCCTTCGGGATTCAAATCTCTTTGGACTAAAAAAAAAAAAAATCTGAAATGTTTCAGATTTTAAATTACGTCCAAAGGGGCGTTTCTTAACATTTTGTATGTTACTTTCATTATTAAATATCATGTTCCTCGCACTTAAAACATAAGATTCAGTGCAACAGCAATATCGCAAAATAGTTTTAAAACGAGCATATCTTTAGAATTTCCGATACAGAGACTCACTCGCTGGAGATAAAAATGTTTTTTCTGCACAACGTTGCCATTGCTCGCTTTGAAATCATTGAGTTTGTTAATCAAAAATTCGTCAAAGTTTTAAAAAATAGGAAATCGATCATAAAACAAATTTCAAATTTCAAATTTGGTCTTCCACATGCTCATATTCGTTGGAGGATTACGTTATACAAAATTCGATGACTCTATGTACCGTTATTTTATGACATTGCGAGAAATATACATACACTTACGCAGATTTTCATTATTTAATTTCTTCAAATATAATGCAGGACTCTAACATTTTATGGCAACAGTTTGAAAAGTGAACCGACATTTATGAGTCCGACGCAAAATGCCAAAACGAAACTAATAATCCTTCGGGATTCAAATCTCTTTGGACAAAAAAAAAAAAAAATCTGAAATGTTTCAGATTTTAAATTACGTCCAAAGGGGCGTTTCTTAACATTTTGTATGTTACTTTCTTTATTAAATATCATGTTCCTCGCACTTAAAACATAAGATTCAGTGCAACAGCAATATCGCAAAATAGTTTTAAAACGAGCATATCTTTACAATTTCCGATACAGAGACTCACGCGCTGGAGATAAAAAATTTTTTCTGCACAACGTTGCCATTGCTCGCTTTGAAATCCTTGAGCTTGTTAATCAAAAATTCGTTAAAGTTTTAAAAAATAGGAAATTGATCATAAAACAAATTTCAAATTTGGTCTTCCACATGCTCATATTCGTTGGAGGATTACGTTATTCAAAATTCGATGACTCTATGTACCGTTATTTTATGACAATGTGAGAAATATACATACATTTACGCAGATTTTCATTATTTAATTTCTTCAAATATATTGCAGGACTCTAACATTTTATGGCAACAGTTTCAAAAGTGAACCGACATTTATCCGTCCGACGCAAAATGCCAAAACGAAACTAATTGTCCTTCGGGATTCAAATCTCTTTGGACTAAAAAAAAAAAAATCTGAAATGTTTCAGATTTTAAATTACGTCCAAAGGGGCGTTTCTTAACATTTTGTATGTTACTTTCTTTATTAAATATCATGTTCCTCGCACTTAAAACATAAGATTCAGTGCAACAGCAATATCGCAAAATAGTTTTAAAACGAGCATATCTTTAGAATTTCCGATACAGAGACTCACGCGCTGGAGATAAAAATGTTTTTTCTGCACAACGTTGCCATTGCTCGCTTTGAAATCCTTGAGCTTGTTAATCAAAAATTCGTTAAAGTTTTAAAAAATAGGAAATTGATCATAAAACAAATTTCAAATTTGGTCTTCCACATGCTCATATTCGTTGGAGGATTACGTTATTCAAAATTCGATGACTCTATGTACCGTTATTTTATGACAATGTGAGAAATATACATAGATTTACGCAGATTTTCATTATTTAATTTCTTCAAATATAATGCACGACTCTAACATTTTATGGCAAAAGTTTGAAAAGTGAACCGACATTTATCCGTCCGACGCAAAATGCCAAAACGAAACTAATAGTCCTTCGGGATTCAAATCTCTTTGGACTAAAAAAAAAAAAAAAATCTGAAATGTTTCAGATTTTAAATTACGTCCAAAGGGGCGTTTCTTAACATTTTGTATGTTACTTTCTTTATTAAATATCATGTTCCTCGCACTTAAAACATAAGATTCAGTGCAACAGCAATATCGCAAAATAGTTTTAAAACGAGCATATCTTTAGAATTTCCGATACAGAGACTCACGCGCTGGAGATAAAAATGTTTTTTCTGCACAAAGTTGCCATTGCTCGCTTTGAAATCCTTGAGGTTGTTAATCAAAAATTCGTTAAAGTTTTAAAAAATAGGAAATCGATCACAAAACAAATTTCAAGTTTGGTTTTCCACATGCCTATATTCGTTGGAGGATTACGTTATTCAAAATTCGATGACTCTATGTACCGTTGTTTTATCACAATACGAGAAATATACATACATTTATGCAGATTTTTCATTATTTAATTTCTTCAAATATAATGCAGGACTCTAACATTTTATGGCAAAAGTTTGAAAAGTGAACCGACATTTATCCGTCCGACGCAAAATGCAAAAACGAAACTAATAGTCCTTCGGGATTCAAATCTCTTTGGACTAAAAAAAAAAAAAAATCTGAAATGTTTCAGATTTTAAATTACGTCCAAAGGGGCGTTTCTTAACATTTTGTATGTTACTTTCTTTATTAAATATCATGTTCCTCGCACTTAAAACATAAGATTCAGTGCAACAGCAATATCGCAAAATAGTTTTAAAACGAGCATATCTTTAGAATTTCCGATACAGAGACTCACGCGCTGGAGATAAAAATGTTTTTTCTGCACAACGTTGCCATTGCTCGCTTTGAAATCATTGAGTTTGTTAATCAAAAATTCGTCAAAGTTTTAAAAAATAGGAAATCGATCATAAAACAAATTTCAAATTTCAAATTTGGTCTTCCACATGCTCATATTCGTTGGAGGATTACGTTATACAAAATTCGATGACTCTATGTACCGTTATTTTATGACATTGCGAGAAATATACATACACTTACGCAGATTTTCATTATTTAATTTCTTCAAATATAATGCAGGACTCTAACATTTTATGGCAACAGTTTGAAAAGTGAACCGACATTTATGAGTCCGACGCAAAATGCCAAAACGAAACTAATAATCCTTCGGGATTCAAATCTCTTTGGACTAAAAAAAAAAAAAATCTGAAATGTTTCAGATTTTAAATTACGTCCAAAGGGGCGTTTCTTAACATTTTGTATGTTACTTTCTTTATTAAATATCATGTTCCTCGCACTTAAAACATAAGATTCAGTGCAACAGCAATATCGCAAAATAGTTTTAAAACGAGCATATCTTTAGAATTTCCGATACAGAGACTCACGCGCTGGAGATAAAAATTTTTTTCTGCACAACATTGCCATTGCTCGCTTTGAAATCCTTGAGCTTGTTAATCAAAAATTCGTTAAAGTTTTAAAAAATAGGAAATTGATCATAAAACAAATTTCAAATTTGGTCTTCCACATGCTCATATTCGTTGGAGGATTACGTTATTCAAAATTCGATGACTCTATGTACCGTTATTTTATGACAATGTGAGAAATATACATACATTTACGCAGATTTTCATTATTTAATTTCTTCAAATATAATGCAGGACTCTAACATTTTATGGCAACAGTTTGAAAAGTGAACCGACATTTATCCGTCCGACGCAAAATGCCAAAACGAAACTAATTGTCCTTCGGGATTCAAATCTCTTTGGACTAAAAAAAAAAAAAATCTGAAATGTTTCAGATTTTAAATTACGTCCAAAGGGGCGTTTCTTAACATTTTGTATGTTACTTTCTTTATTAAATATCATGTTCCTCGCACTTAAAACATAAGATTCAGTGCAACAGCAATATCGCAAAATAGTTTTAAAACGAGCATATCTTTAGAATTTCCGATACAGAGACTCACGCGCTGGAGATAAAAATGTTTTTACTGCACAACGTTGCCATTGCTCGCTTTGAAATCCTTGAGCTTGTTAATCAAAAATTCGTCAAAGTTTTAAAAAATAGGAAATCGATCATAAAACAAATTTCAAATTTCAAATTTGGTCTTCCACATGCTCATATTCGTTGGAGGATTACGTTATTCAAAATTCGATGACTCTATGTACCGTTATTTTATGACAATGCGAGAAATATACATACATTTACGCAGATTTTCATTATTTAATTTCTTCAAATATAATGCAGGACTCTAACATTTTATGGCAAAAGTTTGAAAAGTGAACCGACATTTATCCGTCCGACGCAAAATGCCAAAACGAAACTAATAGTCCTTCGGGATTCAAATCTCTTTGGAATAAAAAAAAAAAAAATCTGAAATGTTTCAGATTTTAAATTACGTCGAAAGGGGCGTTTCTTAACATTTTGTATGTTAGCTTTCTTTATTAAATATCATGTTCCTCGCACTTAAAACATAAGATTCAGTGCAACAGCAATATCGCAAAATAGTTTTAAAACGAGCATATCTTTAGAATTTCCGATACAGAGACTCACGCGCTGGAGATAAAAATGTTTTTTCTGCACAACGTTGCCATTGCTCGCTTTGAAATCCTTGAGTTTGTTAATCAAAAATTCGTTAAAGTTTTAAAAAATAGGAAACTGATCATAAAACAAATTTCAAATTTGGTCTTCCACATGCTCATATTCGTTGGAGGATTACGTTATTCAAAATTCGATGACTCTATGTACCGTTATTTTATGACAATGTGAGAAATATACATACATTTACGCAGATTTTCATTATTTAATTTCTTCAAATATAATGCAGGACTCTAACATTTTATGGCAACAGTTTGAAAAGTGAACCGACATTTATCCGTCCGACGCAAAATGCCAAAACGAAACTAATAGTCCTTCGGGATTCAAATCTCTTTGGACTAAAAAAAAAAAAATCTGAAATGTTTCAGATTTTAAATTACGTCCAAAGGGGCGTTTCTTAACATTTTGTATGTTACTTTCTTTATTAAATATCATGTTCCTCGCACTTAAAACATAAGATTCAGTGCAACAGCAATATCGCAAAATAGTTTTAAAACGAGCATATCTTTAGAATTTCCGATACAGAGACTCACGCGCTGGAGATAAAAATTTTTTTCTGCACAACGTTGCCATTGCTCGCTTTGAAATCCTTGAGCTTGTTAATCAAAAATTCGTTAAAGTTTTAAAAAATAGGAAATTGATCATAAAACAAATTTCAAATTTGGTCTTCCACATGCTCATATTCGTTGGAGGATTACGTTATTCAAAATTCGATGACTCTATGTACCGTTATTTTATGACAATGTGAGAAATATACATACATTTACGCAGATTTTCATTATTTAATTTCTTCAAATATAATGCAGGACTCTAACATTTTATGGCAACAGTTTGAAAAGTGAACCGACATTTATCCGTCCGACGCAAAATGCCAAAACGAAACTAATTGTCCTTCGGGATTCAAATCTCTTTGGACTAAAAAAAAAAAAAATCTGAAATGTTTCAGATTTTAAATTACGTCCAAAGGGGCGTTTCTTAACATTTTGTATGTTACTTTCTTTATTAAATATCATGTTCCTCGCACTTAAAACATAAGATTCAGTGCAACAGCAATATCGCAAAATAGTTTTAAAACGAGCATATCTTTAGAATTTCCGATACAGAGACTCACGCGCTGGAGATAAAAATGTTTTTACTGCACAACGTTGCCATTGCTCGCTTTGAAATCCTTGAGCTTGTTAATCAAAAATTCGTCAAAGTTTTAAAAAATAGGAAATCGATCATAAAACAAATTTCAAATTTCAAATTTGGTCTTCCACATGCTCATATTCGTTGGAGGATTACGTTATTCAAAATTCGATGACTCTATGTACCGTTATTTTATGACAATGCGAGAAATATACATACATTTACGCAGATTTTCATTATTTAATTTCTTCAAATATAATGCAGGACTCTAACATTTTATGGCAAAAGTTTGAAAAGTGAACCGACATTTATCCGTCCGACGCAAAATGCCAAAACGAAACTAATAGTCCTTCGGGATTCAAATCTCTTTGGAATAAAAAAAAAAAAAATCTGAAATGTTTCAGATTTTAAATTACGTCGAAAGGGGCGTTTCTTAACATTTTGTATGTTAGCTTTCTTTATTAAATATCATGTTCCTCGCACTTAAAACATAAGATTCAGTGCAACAGCAATATCGCAAAATAGTTTTAAAACGAGCATATCTTTAGAATTTCCGATACAGAGACTCACGCGCTGGAGATAAAAATGTTTTTTCTGCACAACGTTGCCATTGCCCGCTTTGAAATCCTTGAGTTTGTTAATCAAAAATTCGTTAAAGTTTTAAAAAATAGGAAACTGATCATAAAACAAATTTCAAATTTGGTCTTCCACATGCTCATATTCGTTGGAGGATTACGTTATTCAAAATTCGATGACTCTATGTACCGTTATTTTATGACAATGTGAGAAATATACATACATTTACGCAGATTTTCATTATTTAATTTCTTCAAATATAATGCAGGACTCTAACATTTTATGGCAACAGTTTGAAAAGTGAACCGACATTTATCCGTCCGACGCAAAATGCCAAAACGAAACTAATAGTCCTTCGGGATTCAAATCTCTTTGGACTAAAAAAAAAAAATCTGAAATGTTTCAGATTTTAAATTACGTCCAAAGGGGCGTTTCTTAACATTTTGTATGTTACTTTCTTTATTAAATATCATGTTCCTCGCACTTAAAACATAAGATTCAGTGCAACAGCAATATCGCAAAATAGTTTTAAAACGAGCATATCTTTAGAATTTCCGATACAGAGACTCACGCGCTGGAGATAAAAATGTTTTTACTGCACAACGTTGCCATTGCTCGCTTTGAAATCCTTGAGCTTGTTAATCAAAAATTCGTCAAAGTTTTAAAAAATAGGAAATCGATCATAAAACAAATTTCAAATTTCAAATTTGGTCTTCCACATGCTCATATTCGTTGGAGGATTACGTTATTCAAAATTCGATGACTCTATGTACCGTTATTTTATGACAATGCGAGAAATATACATACATTTACGCAGATTTTCATTATTTAATTTCTTCAAATATAATGCAGGACTCTAACATTTTATGGCAAAAGTTTGAAAAGTGAACCGACATTTATCCGTCCGACGCAAAATGCCAAAACGAAACTAATAGTCCTTCGGGATTCAAATCTCTTTGGAATAAAAAAAAAAAAAATCTGAAATGTTTCAGATTTTAAATTACGTCGAAAGGGGCGTTTCTTAACATTTTGTATGTTAGCTTTCTTTATTAAATATCATGTTCCTCGCACTTAAAACATAAGATTCAGTGCAACAGCAATATCGCAAAATAGTTTTAAAACGAGCATATCTTTAGAATTTCCGATACAGAGACTCACGCGCTGGAGATAAAAATGTTTTTACTGCACAACGTTGCCATTGCTCGCTTTGAAATCCTTGAGCTTGTTAATCAAAAATTCGTCAAAGTTTTAAAAAATAGGAAATCGATCATAAAACAAATTTCAAATTTCAAATTTGGTCTTCCACATGCTCATATTCGTTGGAGGATTACGTTATTCAAAATTCGATGACTCTATGTACCGTTATTTTATGACAATGCGAGAAATATACATACATTTACGCAGATTTTCATTATTTAATTTCTTCAAATATAATGCAGGACTCTAACATTTTATGGCAAAAGTTTGAAAAGTGAACCGACATTTATCCGTCCGACGCAAAATGCCAAAACGAAACTAATAGTCCTTCGGGATTCAAATCTCTTTGGAATAAAAAAAAAAAAAATCTGAAATGTTTCAGATTTTAAATTACGTCGAAAGGGGCGTTTCTTAACATTTTGTATGTTAGCTTTCTTTATTAAATATCATGTTCCTCGCACTTAAAACATAAGATTCAGTGCAACAGCAATATCGCAAAATAGTTTTAAAACGAGCATATCTTTAGAATTTCCGATACAGAGACTCACGCGCTGGAGATAAAAATGTTTTTTCTGCACAACGTTGCCATTGCCCGCTTTGAAATCCTTGAGTTTGTTAATCAAAAATTCGTTAAAGTTTTAAAAAATAGGAAACTGATCATAAAACAAATTTCAAATTTGGTCTTCCACATGCTCATATTCGTTGGAGGATTACGTTATTCAAAATTCGATGACTCTATGTACCGTTATTTTATGACAATGTGAGAAATATACATACATTTACGCAGATTTTCATTATTTAATTTCTTCAAATATAATGCAGGACTCTAACATTTTATGGCAACAGTTTGAAAAGTGAACCGACATTTATCCGTCCGACGCAAAATGCCAAAACGAAACTAATAGTCCTTCGGGATTCAAATCTCTTTGGACTAAAAAAAAAAAATCTGAAATGTTTCAGATTTTAAATTACGTCCAAAGGGGCGTTTCTTAACATTTTGTATGTTACTTTCTTTATTAAATATCATGTTCCTCGCACTTAAAACATAAGATTCAGTGCAACAGCAATATCGCAAAATAGTTTTAAAACGAGCATATCTTTAGAATTTCCGATACAGAGACTCACGCGCTGGAGATAAAAATGTTTTTTCTGCACAACGTTGCCATTGCTCGCTTTGAAATCCTTGAGCTTGTTAATCAAAAATTCGTTAAAGTTTTAAAAAATAGGAAATTGATCATAAAACAAATTTCAAATTTGGTCTTCCACATGCTCATATTCGTTGGAGGATTACGTTATTCAAAATTCGATGACTCTATGTACCGTTATTTTATGACAATGTGAGAAATATACATACATTTACGCAGATTTTCATTATTTAATTTCTTCAAATATAATGCAGGACTCTAACATTTTATGGCAACAGTTTGAAAAGTGAACCGACATTTATCCGTCCGACGCAAAATGCCAAAACGAAACTAATAGTCCTTCGGGATTCAAATCTCTTTGGACTAAAAAAAAAAAATCTGAAATGTTTCAGATTTTAAATTACGTCCAAAGGGGCGTTTCTTAACATTTTGTATGTTACTTTCTTTATTAAATATCATGTTCCTCGCACTTAAAACATAAGATTCAGTGCAACAGCAATATCGCAAAATAGTTTTAAAACGAGCATATCTTTAGAATTTCCGATACAGAGACTCACGCGCTGGAGATAAAAATGTTTTTTCTGCACAACGTTGCCATTGCTCGCTTTGAAATCCTTGAGCTTGTTAATCAAAAATTCGTTAAAGTTTTAAAAAATAGGAAATTGATCATAAAACAAATTTCAAATTTGGTCTTCCACATGCTCATATTCGTTGGAGGATTACGTTATTCAAAATTCGATGACTCTATGTACCGTTATTTTATGACAATGTGAGAAATATACATACATTTACGCAGATTTTCATTATTTAATTTCTTCAAATATAATGCAGGACTCTAACATTTTATGGCAACAGTTTGAAAAGTGAACCGACATTTATCCGTCCGACGCAAAATGCCAAAACGAAACTAATAGTCCTTCGGGATTCAAATCTCTTTGGACTAAAAAAAAAAAATCTGAAATGTTTCAGATTTTAAATTACGTCCAAAGGGGCGTTTCTTAACATTTTGTATGTTACTTTCTTTATTAAATATCATGTTCCTCGCACTTAAAACATAAGATTCAGTGCAACAGCAATATCGCAAAATAGTTTTAAAACGAGCATATCTTTAGAATTTCCGATACAGAGACTCACGCGCTGGAGATAAAAATGTTTTTTCTGCACAACGTTGCCATTGCTCGCTTTGAAATCCTTGAGCTTGTTAATCAAAAATTCGTTAAAGTTTTAAAAAATAGGAAATTGATCATAAAACAAATTTCAAATTTGGTCTTCCACATGCTCATATTCGTTGGAGGATTACGTTATTCAAAATTCGATGACTCTATGTACCGTTATTTTATGACAATGTGAGAAATATACATACATTTACGCAGATTTTCATTATTTAATTTCTTCAAATATAATGCAGGACTCTAACATTTTATGGCAACAGTTTGAAAAGTGAACCGACATTTATGAGTCCGACGCAAAATGCCAAAACGAAACTAATAATCCTTCGGGATTCAAATCTCTTTGGACTAAAAAAAAAAAAAAAATCTGAAATGTTTCAGATTTTAAATTACGTCCAAAGGGGCGTTTCTTAACATTTTGTATGTTACTTTCTTTATTAAATATCATGTTCCTCGCACTTAAACCATAAGATCCAGGGCAACAGCAATATCGCAAAATAACTTTAAAACGAGCATATCTTTAGAATTTCCGATACAGAGACTCACGCGCTGGAGATAAAAATGTTTTTTCTGCGCAACGTTGCCATTGCTCGCTTTGAAATCCTTGAGCTTGTTAATCAAAAATTCGTTAAAGTTTTAAAAAATAGGAAATTGATCATAAAACAAATTTCAAATTTGGTCTTCCACATGCTCATATTCGTTGGAGGATTACGTTATTCAAAATTCGATGACTCTATGTACCGTTATTTTATGACAATGTGAGAAATATACATACATTTACGCAGATTTTCATTATTTAATTTCTTCAAATATAATGCAGGACTCTAACATTTTATGGCAAAAGTTTGAAAAGTGAACCGACATTTATCCGTCCGACACAAAATGCCAAAACGAAACTAATAGTCCTTCGGGATTCAAATCTCTTTGGACTAAAAAAAAAAAAAAAAAAATCTGAAATGTTTCAGATTTTAAATTACGTCCAAAGGGGCGTTTCTTAACATTTTGTATGTTACATTCTTTATTAAATATCATGTTCCTCGCACTTAAAACATAAGATTCAGTGCAACAGCAATATCGCAAAATAGTTTTAAAACGAGCATATCTTTAGAATTTCCGATACAGAGACTCACGCGCTGGAGATAAAAATGTTTTTTCTGCACAAAGTTGCCATTGCTCGCTTTGAAATCCTTGAGCTTGTTAATCAAAAATACGTTAAAGTTTTAAAAAATAGGAAATCGATCACAAAACAAATTTCAAGTTTGGTTTTCCACATGCCTATATTCGTTGGAGGATTACGTTATTCAAAATTCGATGACTCTATGTACCGTTGTTTTATCACAATACGAGAAATATACATACATTTATGCAGATTTTTCATTATTTAATTTCTTCAAATATAATGCAGGACTCTAACATTTTATGGCAAAAGTTTTAAAAGTGAACCGACATTTATCCGTCCGACGCAAAATGCCAAAACGAAACTAATAGTCCTTCGGGATTCAAATCTCTTTGGACTAAAAAAAAAAAAAAAATCTGAAATGTTTCAGATTTTAAATTACGTCCAAAGGGGCGTTTCTTAACATTTTGTATGTTACTTTCTTTATTAAATATCATGTTCCTCGCACTTAAAACATAAGATTCAGTGCAACAGCAATATCGCAAAATAGTTTTAAAACGAGCATATCTTTAGAATTTCCGATACAGAGACTCACGCGCTGGAGATAAAAATGTTTTTTCTGCACAACGTTGCCATTGCTCGCTTTGAAATCATTGAGTTTGTTAATCAAAAATTCGTCAAAGTTTTAAAAAATAGGAAATTGATCATAAAACAAATTTCAAATTTGGTCTTCCACATGCTCATATTCGTTGGAGGATTACGTTATTCAAAATTCGATGACTCTATGTACCGTTATTTTATGACAATGTGAGAAATATACATACATTTACGCAGATTTTCATTATTTAATTTCTTCAAATATAATGCAGGACTCTAACATTTTATGGCAACAGTTTGAAAAGTGAACCGACATTTATGAGTCCGACGCAAAATGCCAAAACGAAACTAATAATCCTTCGGGATTCAAATCTCTTTGGACTAAAAAAAAAAAAAAATCTGAAATGTTTCAGATTTTAAATTACGTCCAAAGGGGCGTTTCTTAACATTTTGTATGTTACTTTCTTTATTAAATATCATGTTCCTCGCACTTAAACCATAAGATCCAGTGCAACAGCAATATCGCAAAATAATTTTAAAACGAGCATATCTTTAGAATTTCCGATACAGAGACTCACGCGCTGGAGATAAAAATGTTTTTTCTGCGCAACGTTGCCATTGCTCGCTTTGAAATCCTTGAGCTTGTTAATCAAAAATTCGTTAAAGTTTTAAAAAATAGGAAATTGATCATAAAACAAATTTCAAATTTGGTCTTCCACATGCTCATATTCGTTGGAGGATTACGTTATTCAAAATTCGATGACTCTATGTACCGTTATTTTATGACAATGTGAGAAATATACATACATTTACGCAGATTTTCATTATTTAATTTCTTCAAATATAATGCATTACTCTAACATTTTATGGCAAAAGTTTGAAAAGTGAACCGACATTTATCCGTCCGACGCAAAATGCCAAAACGAAACTAATAGTCCTTCGGGATTCAAATTTCTTTGGACTAAAAAAAAAAAAAAATCTGAAATGTTTCAGATTTTAAATTACGTCCAAAGGGGCGTTTCTTAACATTTTGTATGTTACTTTCTTTATTAAATATCATGTTCCTCGCACTTAAAACATAAGATTCAGTGCAACAGCAATATCGCAAAATAGTTTTAAAACGAGCATATCTTTAGAATTTCCGATACAGAGACTCACGCGCTGGAGATAAAAATGTTTTTTCTGCACAAAGTTGCCATTGCTCGCTTTGAAATCCTTGAGCTTGTTAATCAAAAATACGTTAAAGTTTTAAAAAATAGGAAATCGATCACAAAACAAATTTCAAGTTTGGTTTTCCACATGCCTATATTCGTTGGAGGATTACGTTATTCAAAATTCGATGACTCTATGTACCGTTGTTTTATCACAATACGAGAAATATACATACATTTATGCAGATTTTTCATTATTTAATTTCTTCAAATATAATGCAGGACTCTAACATTTTATGGCAAAAGTTTGAAAAGTGAACCGACATTTATCCGTCCGACGCAAAATGCCAAAACGAAACTAATAGTCCTTCGGGATTCAAATCTCTTTGGACTAAAAAAAAAAAAATCTGAAATGTTTCAGATTTTAAATTACGTCCAAAGGGGCGTTTCTTAACATTTTGTATGTTACTTTCTTTATTAAATATCATGTTCCTCGCACTTAAAACATAAGATTCAGTGCAACAGCTATATCGCAAAATAGTTTTAAAACGAGCATATCTTTAGAATTTCCGATACAGAGACTCACGCGCTGGAGATAAAAATGTTTTTTCTGCACAACGTTGCCATTGCTCGCTTTGAAATCATTGAGTTTGTTAATCAAAAATTCGTCAAAGTTTTAAAAAATAGGAAATCGATCATAAAACAAATTTCAAATTTCAAATTTGGTCTTCCACATGCTCATATTCGTTGGAGGATTACGTTATACAAAATTCGATGACTCTATGTACCGTTATTTTATGACATTGCGAGAAATATACATACACTTACGCAGATTTTCATTATTTAATTTCTTCAAATATAATGCAGGAATCTAACATTTTATGGCAACAGTTTGAAAAGTGAACCGACATTTATGAGTCCGACGCAAAATGCCAAAACGAAACTAATAATCCTTTGGGATTCAAATCTCTTTGGACTAAAAAAAAAAAAATCTGAAATGTTTCAAATTTTAAATTACGTCCAAAGGGGCGTTTCTTAACATTTTGTATGTTACTTTCTTTATTAAATATCATGTTCCTCGCACTTAAAACATAAGATTCAGTGCAACAGCAATATCGCAAAATAGTTTTAAAACGAGCATATCTTTAGAATTTCCGATACAGAGACTCACGCGCTGGAGATAAAAATGTTTTTTCTGCACAACGTTGCCATTGCTCGCTTTGAAATCCTTGAGCTTGTTAATCAAAAATTCGTTAAAGTTTTAAAAAATAGGAAATTGATCATAAAACAAATTTCAAATTTGGTCTTCCACATGCTCATATTCGTTGGAGGATTACGTTATTCAAAATTCGATGACTCTATGTATCGTTATTTTATGACAATGTGAGAAATATACATACATTTACGCAGATTTTCATTCTTTAATTTCTTCAAATATAATGCAGGACTCTAACATTTTATGGCAAAAGTTTGAAAAGTGAACCGACATTTATCCGTCCGACGCAAAATGCCAAAACGAAACTAATAGTCCTTCGGGATTCAAATCTCTTTGGACTAAAAAAAAAAAAAAATCTGAAATGTTTCAGATTTTAAATTACGTCCAAAGGGGCGTTTCTTAACATTTTGTATGTTACTTTCTTTATTAAATATCATGTTCCTCGCACTTAAAACATAAGATTTAGTGCAACAGCAATATCGCAAAATAGTTTTAAAACGAGCATATCTTTAGAATTTCCGATACAGAGACTCACGCGCTGGAGATAAAAATGTTTTTTCTGCACAAAGTTGCCATTGCTCGCTTTGAAATCCTTGAGCTTGTTAATCAAAAATTCGTTAAAGTTTTAAAAAATAGGAAATCGATCACAAAACAAATTTCAAGTTTGGTTTTCCACATGCCTATATTCGTTGGAGGATTACGTTATTCAAAATTCGATGACTCTATGTACCGTTGTTTTATCACAATACGAGAAATATACATACATTTATGCAGATTTTTCATTATTTAATTTCTTCAAATATAATGCAGGACTCTAACATTTTATGGCAAAAGTTTGAAAAGTGAACCGACATTTATCCGTCCGACGCAAAATGCCAAAACGAAACTAATAGTCCTTCGGGATTCAAATCTCTTTGGACTAAAAAAAAAAAAATCTGAAATGTTTCAGATTTTAAATTACGTCCAAAGGGGCGTTTCTTAACATTTTGTATGTTACTTTCTTTATTAAATATCATGTTCCTCGCACTTAAAACATAACATTCAGTGCAACAGCAATATCGCAAAATAGTTTTAAAACGAGCATATCTTTAGAATTTCCGATACAGAGACTCACGCGCTGGAGATGAAAATGTTTTTTCTGCACAACGTTGCCATTGCTCGCTTTGAAATCATTGAGTTTGTTAATCAAAAATTCGTCAAAGTTTTAAAAAAATGGAAATCGATCATAAAACAAATTTCAAATTTCAAATTTGGTCTTCCACATGCTCATATTCGTTGGAGGATTACGTTATACAAAATTCGATGACTCTATGTACCGTTATTTTATGACATTGGGAGAAATATACATACACTTACGCAGATTTTCATTATTTAATTTCTTCAAATATAATGCAGGACTCTAACATTTTATGGCAACAGTTTGAAAAGTGAACCGACATTTATGATTCCGACGCAAAATGCCAAAACGAAACTAATAATCCTTCGGGATTCAAATCTCTTTGGACTAAAAAAAAAAAAAATCTGAAATGTTTCAGATTTTAAATTACGTCCAAAGGGGCGTTTCTTAACATTTTGTATGTTACTTTCTTTATTAAATATCATGTTCCTCGCACTTAAACCATAAGATCCAGTGCAACAGCAATATCGCAAAATAATTTTAAAACGAGCATATCTTTAGAATTTCCGATACAGAGACTCACGCGCTGGAGATAAAAATCTTTTTTCTGCGCAACGTTGCCATTGCTCGCTTTGAAATCCTTGAGCTTGTTAATCAAAAATTCGTGAAAGTTTTAAAAAATAGGAAATCGATCATAAAACAAATTTCAAATTTCAAATTTGGTCTTCCACATGCCTATATTCGTTGGAGGATTACGTTATTCAAAATTCGATGACTCTATGTACCGTTATTTTACGACAATCTGAGAAATATACATACATTTACGCAGATTTTCATTATTTAATTTCTTCAAATATAATGCAGGACTCTAACATTTTATGGCAAAAGTTTGAAAAGTGAACCGACATTTATCCGTCCGACGCAAAATGCCAAAACGAAACTAATAGTCCTTCGGGATTCAAATCCCTTTGGACTAAAAAAAAAAAAAAAAAAAAAAAATATTCTGAAATTAAGACACAATAACACGCCGAATAAATACTAATTCAGAAGTCAAACAACAAAATTGCGTTTGTTGTTTGACTTCTGAATTAGTATTTATTCGGCGTGTCATTTGCGGTTTTGCAGCTGAAGATGGTGGTTCGGTAAAACCATCGAATCTAGTCCTGTGAAAATTTTGTGGATTGACGCTGATTTTTGTTGTTTGACTTCTGAATTAGTAAAATCTGAAATGTTTCAGATTTTAAATTACGTCCAAAGGGGCGTTTTTTAACATTTTGTGTGTTAGCTTTCTTTATTAAATATCATGTTCCTCGCACTTAAACCATAAGATCCAGTGCAACAGCAATATCGCAAAATAATTTTAAAACGAGCATATCTTTAGAAATTCCGATACAGAGACTCACGCGCTGGAGATAAAAATGTTTTTTCTGCACAACGTTGCCATTGCTCGCTTTGAAATCCTTGAGTTTGTTAATCAAAAATTCGTCAAAGTTTTAAAAAATAGGAAATCGATCATAAAACAAATTTCAAATTTCAAATTTGGTTTTCCACATGCCTATATTCGTTGGAGGATTACGTTATTCAAAATTCGATGACTCTATGTACCGTTGTTTTATCACAATACGAGAAATATACATACATTTGTGCAGATTTTTCATTATTTAATTTCTTCAAATATAATGCAGGACTCTAACCTTTTGTGGCAACACTTTTAAAAGTGAACCGACATTTATGAGTCCGACGCAAAATGCCAAAACGAAACTAATAGTCCTTCGGGATTCAAATCCCTTTGGACTAAAAACGAGTAAAGACTCGTTTCGATTCGTACCTTTGACATTTGGAGCTCCAAAATTAAAAAAAAAGAAAAAAAAAAAAATCTGAAATGTTTCAGATTTTAAATTACGTCCAAAGGGGCGTTTTTTAACATTTTGTATGTTACTTTCTTTATTAAATATCATGTTCCTCGCACTTAAAACATAAGATTCAGTGCAACAGCAATATCGCAAAATAGTTTTAAAACGAGCATATCTTTAGAATTTCCGATACAGAGACTCACGCGCTGGAGATAAAAATGTTTTTTCTGCACAACGTTGCCATTGCTCGCTTTGAAATCCTTGAGCTTGTTAATCAAAAATTCGTCAAAGTTTTAAAAAATAGGAAATTGATCATAAAACAAATTTCAAATTTGGTCTTCCACATGCTCATATTCGTTGGAGGATTACGTTATTCAAAATTCGATGACTCTATGTACCGTTATTTTATGACAATGTGAGAAATATACATACATTTACGCAGATTTTCATTATTTAATTTCTTCAAATATAATGCAGGACTCTAACATTTTATGGCAACAGTTTGAAAAGTGAACCGACATTTATGAGTCCGACGCAAAATGCCAAAACGAAACTAATAATCCTTCGGGATTCAAATCTCTTTGGACTAAAAAAAAAAAAAAATCTGAAATGTTTCAGATTTTAAATTACGTCCAAAGGGGCGTTTCTTAACATTTTGTATGTTACTTTCTTTATTAAATATCATGTTCCTCGCACTTAAACCATAAGATCCAGTGCAACAGCAATATCGCAAAATAATTTTAAAACGAGCATATCTTTAGAATTTCCGATACAGAGACTCACGCGCTGGAGATAAAAATGTTTTTTCTGCGCAACGTTGCCATTGCTCGCTTTGAAATCCTTGAGCTTGTTAATCAAAAATTCGTTAAAGTTTTAAAAAATAGGAAATTGATCATAAAACAAATTTCAAATTTGGTCTTCCACATGCTCATATTCGTTGGAGGATTACGTTATTCAAAATTCGATGACTCTATGTACCGTTATTTTATGACAATGTGAGAAATATACATACATTTACGCAGATTTTCATTATTTAATTTCTTCAAATATAATGCATTACTCTAACATTTTATGGCAAAAGTTTGAAAAGTGAACCGACATTTATCCGTCCGACGCAAAATGCCAAAACGAAACTAATAGTCCTTCGGGATTCAAATTTCTTTGGACTAAAAAAAAAAAAAAAATCTGAAATGTTTCAGATTTTAAATTACGTCCAAAGGGGCGTTTCTTAACATTTTGTATGTTACTTTCTTTATTAAATATCATGTTCCTCGCACTTAAAACATAAGATTCAGTGCAACAGCAATATCGCAAAATAGTTTTAAAACGAGCATATCTTTAGAATTTCCGATACAGAGACTCACGCGCTGGAGATAAAAATGTTTTTTCTGCACAAAGTTGCCATTGCTCGCTTTGAAATCCTTGAGCTTGTTAATCAAAAATACGTTAAAGTTTTAAAAAATAGGAAATCGATCACAAAACAAATTTCAAGTTTGGTTTTCCACATGCCTATATTCGTTGGAGGATTACGTTATTCAAAATTCGATGACTCTATGTACCGTTGTTTTATCACAATACGAGAAATATACATACATTTATGCAGATTTTTCATTATTTAATTTCTTCAAATATAATGCAGGACTCTAACATTTTATGGCAAAAGTTTGAAAAGTGAACCGACATTTATCCGTCCGACGCAAAATGCCAAAACGAAACTAATAGTCCTTCGGGATTCAAATCTCTTTGGACTAAAAAAAAAAAAATCTGAAATGTTTCAGATTTTAAATTACGTCCAAAGGGGCGTTTCTTAACATTTTGTATGTTACTTTCTTTATTAAATATCATGTTCCTCGCACTTAAAACATAAGATTCAGTGCAACAGCTATATCGCAAAATAGTTTTAAAACGAGCATATCTTTAGAATTTCCGATACAGAGACTCACGCGCTGGAGATAAAAATGTTTTTTCTGCACAACGTTGCCATTGCTCGCTTTGAAATCATTGAGTTTGTTAATCAAAAATTCGTCAAAGTTTTAAAAAATAGGAAATCGATCATAAAACAAATTTCAAATTTCAAATTTGGTCTTCCACATGCTCATATTCGTTGGAGGATTACGTTATACAAAATTCGATGACTCTATGTACCGTTATTTTATGACATTGCGAGAAATATACATACACTTACGCAGATTTTCATTATTTAATTTCTTCAAATATAATGCAGGAATCTAACATTTTATGGCAACAGTTTGAAAAGTGAACCGACATTTATGAGTCCGACGCAAAATGCCAAAACGAAACTAATAATCCTTTGGGATTCAAATCTCTTTGGACTAAAAAAAAAAAAATCTGAAATGTTTCAAATTTTAAATTACGTCCAAAGGGGCGTTTCTTAACATTTTGTATGTTACTTTCTTTATTAAATATCATGTTCCTCGCACTTAAAACATAAGATTCAGTGCAACAGCAATATCGCAAAATAGTTTTAAAACGAGCATATCTTTAGAATTTCCGATACAGAGACTCACGCGCTGGAGATAAAAATGTTTTTTCTGCACAACGTTGCCATTGCTCGCTTTGAAATCCTTGAGCTTGTTAATCAAAAATTCGTTAAAGTTTTAAAAAATAGGAAATTGATCATAAAACAAATTTCAAATTTGGTCTTCCACATGCTCATATTCGTTGGAGGATTACGTTATTCAAAATTCGATGACTCTATGTATCGTTATTTTATGACAATGTGAGAAATATACATACATTTACGCAGATTTTCATTATTTAATTTCTTCAAATATAATGCAGGACTCTAACATTTTATGGCAAAAGTTTGAAAAGTGAACCGACATTTATCCGTCCGACGCAAAATGCCAAAACGAAACTAATAGTCCTTCGGGATTCAAATCTCTTTGGACTAAAAAAAAAAAAAAAATCTGAAATGTTTCAGATTTTAAATTACGTCCAAAGGGGCGTTTCTTAACATTTTGTATGTTACTTTCTTTATTAAATATCATGTTCCTCGCACTTAAAACATAAGATTTAGTGCAACAGCAATATCGCAAAATAGTTTTAAAACGAGCATATCTTTAGAATTTCCGATACAGAGACTCACGCGCTGGAGATAAAAATGTTTTTTCTGCACAAAGTTGCCATTGCTCGCTTTGAAATCCTTGAGCTTGTTAATCAAAAATTCGTTAAAGTTTTAAAAAATAGGAAATCGATCACAAAACAAATTTCAAGTTTGGTTTTCCACATGCCTATATTCGTTGGAGGATTACGTTATTCAAAATTCGATGACTCTATGTACCGTTGTTTTATCACAATACGAGAAATATACATACATTTATGCAGATTTTTCATTATTTAATTTCTTCAAATATAATGCAGGACTCTAACATTTTATGGCAAAAGTTTGAAAAGTGAACCGACATTTATCCGTCCGACGCAAAATGCCAAAACGAAACTAATAGTCCTTCGGGATTCAAATCTCTTTGGACTAAAAAAAAAAAAATCTGAAATGTTTCAGATTTTAAATTACGTCCAAAGGGGCGTTTCTTAACATTTTGTATGTTACTTTCTTTATTAAATATCATGTTCCTCGCACTTAAAACATAACATTCAGTGCAACAGCAATATCGCAAAATAGTTTTAAAACGAGCATATCTTTAGAATTTCCGATACAGAGACTCACGCGCTGGAGATGAAAATGTTTTTTCTGCACAACGTTGCCATTGCTCGCTTTGAAATCATTGAGTTTGTTAATCAAAAATTCGTCAAAGTTTTAAAAAAATGGAAATCGATCATAAAACAAATTTCAAATTTCAAATTTGGTCTTCCACATGCTCATATTCGTTGGAGGATTACGTTATACAAAATTCGATGACTCTATGTACCGTTATTTTATGACATTGGGAGAAATATACATACACTTACGCAGATTTTCATTATTTAATTTCTTCAAATATAATGCAGGACTCTAACATTTTATGGCAACAGTTTGAAAAGTGAACCGACATTTATGATTCCGACGCAAAATGCCAAAACGAAACTAATAATCCTTCGGGATTCAAATCTCTTTGGACTAAAAAAAAAAAAAATCTGAAATGTTTCAGATTTTAAATTACGTCCAAAGGGGCGTTTCTTAACATTTTGTATGTTACTTTCTTTATTAAATATCATGTTCCTCGCACTTAAACCATAAGATCCAGTGCAACAGCAATATCGCAAAATAATTTTAAAACGAGCATATCTTTAGAATTTCCGATACAGAGACTCACGCGCTGGAGATAAAAATCTTTTTTCTGCGCAACGTTGCCATTGCTCGCTTTGAAATCCTTGAGCTTGTTAATCAAAAATTCGTGAAAGTTTTAAAAAATAGGAAATCGATCATAAAACAAATTTCAAATTTCAAATTTGGTCTTCCACATGCCTATATTCGTTGGAGGATTACGTTATTCAAAATTCGATGACTCTATGTACCGTTATTTTACGACAATCTGAGAAATATACATACATTTACGCAGATTTTCATTATTTAATTTCTTCAAATATAATGCAGGACTCTAACATTTTATGGCAAAAGTTTGAAAAGTGAACCGACATTTATCCGTCCGACGCAAAATGCCAAAACGAAACTAATAGTCCTTCGGGATTCAAATCCCTTTGGACTAAAAAAAAAAAAAAAAAAAAAAAATATTCTGAAATTAAGACACAATAACACGCCGAATAAATACTAATTCAGAAGTCAAACAACAAAATTGCGTTTGTTGTTTGACTTCTGAATTAGTATTTATTCGGCGTGTCATTTGCGGTTTTGCAGCTGAAGATGGTGGTTCGGTAAAACCATCGAATCTAGTCCTGTGAAAATTTTGTGGATTGACGCTGATTTTTGTTGTTTGACTTCTGAATTAGTAAAATCTGAAATGTTTCAGATTTTAAATTACGTCCAAAGGGGCGTTTTTTAACATTTTGTGTGTTAGCTTTCTTTATTAAATATCATGTTCCTCGCACTTAAACCATAAGATCCAGTGCAACAGCAATATCGCAAAATAATTTTAAAACGAGCATATCTTTAGAAATTCCGATACAGAGACTCACGCGCTGGAGATAAAAATGTTTTTTCTGCACAACGTTGCCATTGCTCGCTTTGAAATCCTTGAGTTTGTTAATCAAAAATTCGTCAAAGTTTTAAAAAATAGGAAATCGATCATAAAACAAATTTCAAATTTCAAATTTGGTTTTCCACATGCCTATATTCGTTGGAGGATTACGTTATTCAAAATTCGATGACTCTATGTACCGTTGTTTTATCACAATACGAGAAATATACATACATTTGTGCAGATTTTTCATTATTTAATTTCTTCAAATATAATGCAGGACTCTAACCTTTTGTGGCAACACTTTTAAAAGTGAACCGACATTTATGAGTCCGACGCAAAATGCCAAAACGAAACTAATAGTCCTTCGGGATTCAAATCCCTTTGGACTAAAAACGAGTAAAGACTCGTTTCGATTCGTACCTTTGACATTTGGAGCTCCAAAATTAAAAAAAAAGAAAAAAAAAAAAAATCTGAAATGTTTCAGATTTTAAATTACGTCCAAAGGGGCGTTTTTTAACATTTTGTATGTTACTTTCTTTATTAAATATCATGTTCCTCGCACTTAAAACATAAGATTCAGTGCAACAGCAATATCGCAAAATAGTTTTAAAACGAGCATATCTTTAGAATTTCCGATACAGAGACTCACGCGCTGGAGATAAAAATGTTTTTTCTGCACAACGTTGCCATTGCTCGCTTTGAAATCCTTGAGCTTGTTAATCAAAAATTCGTCAAAGTTTTAAAAAATAGGAAATCGATCATAAAACAAATTTCAAATTTCAAATTTGGTCTTCCACATGCTCATATTCGTTGGAGGATTACGTTATTCAAAATTCGATGACTCTATGTACCGTTATTTTATGACAATGCGAGAAATATACATACATTTACGCAGATTTTCATTATTTAATTTCTTCAAATATAATGCAGGACTCTAACATTTTATGGCAAAAGTTTGAAAAGTGAACCGACATTTATCCGTCCGACGCAAAATGCCAAAACGAAACTAATAGTCCTTTGGGATTCAAATCTCTTTCGACTAAAAAAAAAAAAAAATCTGAAATTTTTCAGATTTTAAATTAAGTCCAAAGGGGCGTTTCTTAACATTTTGTATGTTACTTTCTTTATTAAATATCATGTTCCTCGCACTTAAAACATAAGATTCAGTGCAACAGCAATATCGCAAAATAGTTTTAAAACGAGCATATCTTTAGAATTTCCGATACAGAGACTCACGCGCTGGAGATAAAAATGTTTTTTCTGCACAACGTTGCCATTGCTCGCTTTGAAATCCTTGAGCTTGTTAATCAAAAATTCGTCAAAGTTTTAAAAAATAGGAAATCGATCATAAAACAAATTTCAAATTTCAAATTTGGTCTTCCACATGCTCATATTCGTTGGAGGATTACGTTATTCAAAATTCGATGACTCTATGTACCGTTATTTTATGACAATGCGAGAAATATACATACATTTGTGCAGATTTTTCATTATTTAATTTCTTCAAATATAATGCAGGACTCTAACCTTTTGTGGCAACACTTTTAAAAGTGAACCGACATTTATGAGTCCGACGCAAAATGCCAAAACGAAACTAATAGTCCTTCGGGATTCAAATCCCTTTGGACTAAAAACGAGTAAAGACTCGTTTCGATTCGTACCTTTGACATTTGGAGCTCCAAAATTAAAAAAAAAAGAAAAAAAAATCTGAAATGTTTCAGATTTTAAATTACGTCCAAAGGGGCGTTTTTTAACATTTTGTATGTTACTTTCTTTATTAAATATCATGTTCCTCGCACTTAAAACATAAGATGCAGTGCAACAGCAATATCGCAAAATAGTTTTAAAACGAGCATATCTTTAGAATTTCTGATACAGAGACTCACGTGCTGGAGATAAAAATGTTTTTTCTGCACAACGTTGCCATTGCTCGCTTTGAAATCATTGAGTTTGTTAATCAAAAATTCGTCAAAGTTTTAAAAAATAGGAAATTGATCATAAAACAAATTTCAAATTTGGTCTTCCACATGCTCATATTCGTTGGAGGATTACGTTATTCAAAATTCGATGACTCTATGTACCGTTATTTTATGACAATGCGAGAAATATACATACATTTACGCAGATTTTCATTATTTAATTTCTTCAAATATAATGCAGGACTCTAAGATTTTATGGCAAAAGTTTGAAAAGTGAACCGACATTTATCCGTCCGACGCAAAATGCCAAAACGAAACTAATAGTCCTTCGGGATTCAAATCTCTTTGGACTAAAAAAAAAAAAAAAATCTGAAATTTTTCAGATTTTAAATTAAGTCCAAAGGGGCGTTTCTTAACATTTTGTATGTTACTTTCTTTATTAAATATCATGTTCCTCGCACTTAAAACATAAGATTCAGTGCAACAGCAATATCGCAAAATAGTTTTAAAACGAGCATATCTTTAGAATTTCCGATACAGAGACTCACGCTCTGGAGATAAAAATGTTTTTTCTGCACAACGTTGCCATTGCTCGCTTTGAAATCCTTGAGCTTGTTAATCAAAAATTCGTCAAAGTTTTAAAAAATAGGAAATCGATCATAAAACAAATTTCAAATTTCAAATTTGGTCTTCCACATGCTCATATTCGTTGGAGGATTACGTTATTCAAAATTCGATGACTCTATGTACCGTTATTTTATGACAATGCGAGAAATATACATACATTTGTGCAGATTTTTCATTATTTAATTTCTTCAAATATAATGCAGGACTCTAACCTTTTGTGGCAACACTTTTAAAAGTGAACCGACATTTATGAGTCCGACGCAAAATGCCAAAACGAAACTAATAGTCCTTCGGGATTCAAATCCCTTTGGACTAAAAACGAGTAAAGACTCGTTTCGATTCGTACCTTTGACATTTGGAGCTCCAAAATTAAAAAAAAAAGAAAAAAAAAATCTGAAATGTTTCAGATTTTAAATTACGTCCAAAGGGGCGTTTTTTAACATTTTGTATGTTACTTTCTTTATTAAATATCATGTTCCTCGCACTTAAACCATAAGATCCAGTGCAACAGCAATATCGCAAAATAATTTTAAAACGAGCATATCTTTAGAATTTCCGATACAGAGACTCACGCGCTGGAGATAAAAATGTTTTTTCTGCGCAACGTTGCCATTGCTCGCTTTGAAATCCTTGAGCTTGTTAATCAAAAATTCGTTAAAGTTTTAAAAAATAGGAAATTGATCATAAAACAAATTTCAAATTTGGTCTTCCACATGCTCATATTCGTTGGAGGATTACGTTATTCAAAATTCGATGACTCTATGTACCGTTATTTTATGACAATGTGAGAAATATACATACATTTACGCAGATTTTCATTATTTAATTTCTTCAAATATAATGCAGGACTCTAACATTTTATGGCAAAAGTTTGAAAAGTGAACCGACATTTATCCGTCCGACGCAAAATGCCAAAACGAAACTAATAGTCCTTCGGGATTCAAATCTCTTTGGACTAAAAAAAAAAAAAATCTGAAATGTTTCAGATTTTAAATTACGTCCAAAGGGGCGTTTCTTAACATTTTGTATGTTACTTTCTTTATTAAATATCATGTTCCTCGCACTTAAAACATAAGATTTAGTGCAACAGCAATATCGCAAAATAGTTTTAAAACGAGCATATCTTTAGAATTTCCGATACAGAGACTCACGCGCTGGAGATAAAAATGTTTTTTCTGCACAAAGTTGCCATTGCTCGCTTTGAAATCCTTGAGCTTGTTAATCAAAAATTCGTTAAAGTTTTAAAAAATAGGAAATCGATCACAAAACAAATTTCAAGTTTGGTTTTCCACATGCCTATATTCGTTGGAGGATTACGTTATTCAAAATTCGATGACTCTATGTACCGTTGTTTTATCACAATACGAGAAATATACATACATTTATGCAGATTTTTCATTATTTAATTTCTTCAAATATAATGCAGGACTCTAACATTTTATGGCAAAAGTTTGAAAAGTGAACCGACATTTATCCGTCCGACGCAAAATGCCAAAACGAAACTAATAGTCCTTCGGGATTCAAATCTCTTTGGACTAAAAAAAAAAAAAATCTGAAATGTTTCAGATTTTAAATTACGTCCAAAGGGGCGTTTCGTAACATTTTGTATGTTACTTTCTTTATTAAATATCATGTTCCTCGCACTTAAAACATAACATTCAGTGCAACAGCAATATCGCAAAATAGTTTTAAAACGAGCATATCTTTAGAATTTCCGATACAGAGACTCACGCGCTGGAGATAAAAATGTTTTTTCTGCACAACGTTGCCATTGCTCGCTTTGAAATCATTGAGTTTGTTAATCAAAAATTCGTCAAAGTTTTAAAAAAATGGAAATCGATCATAAAACAAATTTCAAATTTCAAATTTGGTCTTCCACATGCTCATATTCGTTGGAGGATTACGTTATACAAAATTCGATGACTCTATGTACCGTTATTTTATGACATTGGGAGAAATATACATACACTTACGCAGATTTTCATTATTTAATTTCTTCAAATATAATGCAGGACTCTAACATTTTATGGCAACAGTTTGAAAAGTGAACCGACATTTATGAGTCCGACGCAAAATGCCAAAACGAAACTAATAATCCTTCGGGATTCAAATCTCTTTGGACTAAAAAAAAAAAAAATCTGAAATGTTTCAGATTTTAAATTACGTCCAAAGGGGCGTTTCTTAACATTTTGTATGTTACTTTCTTTATTAAATATCATGTTCCTCGCACTTAAACCATAAGATCCAGTGCAACAGCAATATCGCAAAATAATTTTAAAACGAGCATATCTTTAGAATTTCCGATACAGAGACTCACGCGCTGGAGATAAAAATCTTTTTTCTGCGCAACGTTGCCATTGCTCGCTTTGAAATCCTTGAGCTTGTTAATCAAAAATTCGTGAAAGTTTTAAAAAATAGGAAATCGATCATAAAACAAATTTCAAATTTCAAATTTGGTCTTCCACATGCCTATATTCGTTGGAGGATTACGTTATTCAAAATTCGATGACTCTATGTACCGTTATTTTACGACAATCTGAGAAATATACATACATTTACGCAGATTTTCATTATTTAATTTCTTCAAATATAATGCAGGACTCTAACATTTTATGGCAAAAGTTTGAAAAGTGAACCGACATTTATCCGTCCGACGCAAAATGCCAAAACGAAACTAATAGTCCTTCGGGATTCAAATCCCTTTGGACTAAAAAAAAAAAAAAAAAAAAAAAAAAAATTCTGAAATTAAGACACAATAACACGCCGAATAAATACTAATTCAGAAGTCAAACAACAAAATTGCGTTTGTTGTTTGACTTCTGAATTAGTATTTATTCGGCGTGTCATTTGCGGTTTTGCAGCTGAAGATGGTGGTTCGGTAAAACCATCGAAACTAGTCCTGTGAAAATTTTGTGGATTGACGCTGATTTTTGTTGTTTGACTTCTGAATTAGTAAAATCTGAAATGTTTCAGATTTTAAATTACGTCCAAAGGGGCGTTTTTTAACATTTTGTGTGTTAGCTTTCTTTATTAAATATCATGTTCCTCGCACTTAAACCATAAGATCCAGTGCAACAGCAATATCGCAAAATAATTTTAAAACGAGCATATCTTTAGAAATTCCGATACAGAGACTCACGCGCTGGAGATAAAAATGTTTTTTCTGCACAACGTTGCCATTGCTCGCTTTGAAATCCTTGAGTTTGTTAATCAAAAATTCGTCAAAGTTTTAAAAAATAGGAAATCGATCATAAAACAAATTTCAAATTTCAAATTTGGTTTTCCACATGCCTATATTCGTTGGAGGATTACGTTATTCAAAATTCGATGACTCTATGTACCGTTGTTTTATCACAATACGAGAAATATACATACATTTGTGCAGATTTTTCATTATTTAATTTCTTCAAATATAATGCAGGACTCTAACCTTTTGTGGCAACACTTTTAAAAGTGAACCGACATTTATGAGTCCGACGCAAAATGCCAAAACGAAACTAATAGTCCTTCGGGATTCAAATCCGTTTGGACTAAAAACGAGTAAAGACTCGTTTCGATTCGTACCTTTGACATTTGGAGCTCCAAAATTAAAAAAAAAGAAAAAAAAAAAAATCTGAAATGTTTCAGATTTTAAATTACGTCCAAAGGGGCGTTTTTTAACATTTTGTATGTTACTTTCTTTATTAAATATCATGTTCCTCGCACTTAAAACATAAGATTCAGTGCAACAGCAATATCGCAAAATAGTTTTAAAACGAGCATATCTTTAGAATTTCCGATACAGAGACTCACGCGCTGGAGATAAAAATGTTTTTTCTGCACAACGTTGCCATTGCTCGCTTTGAAATCCTTGAGCTTGTTAATCAAAAATTCGTCAAAGTTTTAAAAAATAGGAAATCGATCATAAAACAAATTTCAAATTTCAAATTTGGTCTTCCACATGCTCATATTCGTTGGAGGATTACGTTATTCAAAATTCGATGACTCTATGTACCGTTATTTTATGACAATGCGAGAAATATACATACATTTACGCAGATTTTCATTATTTAATTTCTTCAAATATAATGCAGGACTCTAACATTTTATGGCAAAAGTTTGAAAAGTGAACCGACATTTATCCGTCCGACGCAAAATGCCAAAACGAAACTAATAGTCCTTCGGGATTCAAATCTCTTTGGACTAAAAAAAAAAAAAAAATCTGAAATTTTTCAGATTTTAAATTAAGTCCAAAGGGGCGTTTCTTAACATTTTGTATGTTACTTTCTTTATTAAATATCATGTTCCTCGCACTTAAAACATAAGATTCAGTGCAACAGCAATATCGCAAAATAGTTTTAAAACGAGCATATCTTTAGAATTTCCGATACAGAGACTCACGCGCTGGAGATAAAAATGTTTTTTCTGCACAACGTTGCCATTGCTCGCTTTGAAATCCTTGAGCTTGTTAATCAAAAATTCGTCAAAGTTTTAAAAAATAGGAAATCGATCATAAAACAAATTTCAAATTTCAAATTTGGTCTTCCACATGCTCATATTCGTTGGAGGATTACGTTATTCAAAATTCGATGACTCTATGTACCGTTATTTTATGACAATGCGAGAAATATACATACATTTGTGCAGATTTTTCATTATTTAATTTCTTCAAATATAATGCAGGACTCTAACCTTTTGTGGCAACACTTTTAAAAGTGAACCGACATTTATGAGTCCGACGCAAAATGCCAAAACGAAACTAATAGTCCTTCGGGATTCAAATCCCTTTGGACTAAAAACGAGTAAAGACTCGTTTCGATTCGTACCTTTGACATTTGGAGCTCCAAAATTAAAAAAAAAAAAAAAAAAAATCTGAAATGTTTCAGATTTTAAATTACGTCCAAAGGGGCGTTTTTTAACATTTTGTATGTTACTTTCTTTATTAAATATCATGTTCCTCGCACTTAAAACATAAGATGCAGTGCAACAGCAATATCGCAAAATAATTTTAAAACGAGCATATCTTTAGAATTTCCGATACAGAGACTCACGTGCTGGAGATAAAAATGTTTTTTCTGCACAACGTTGCCATTGCTCGCTTTGAAATCATTGAGTTTGTTAATCAAAAATTCGTCAAAGTTTTAAAAAATAGGAAATCGATCATAAAACAAATTTCAAATTTCAAATTTGGTCTTCCACATGCTCATATTCGTTGGAGGATTACGTTATTCAAAATTCGATGACTGTATGTACCGTTATTTTATGACAATGCGAGAAATATACATACATTTACGCAGATTTTCATTATTTAATTTCTTCAAATATAATGCAGGACTCTAACATTTTATGGCAAAAGTTTGAAAAGTGAACCGACATTTATCCGTCCGACGCAAAATGCCAAAACGAAACTAATAGTCCTTCGGGATTCAAATCTCTTTGGACTAAAAAAAAAAAAAATCTGAAATGTTTCAGATTTTAAATTACGTCCAAAGGGGCGTTTCTTAACATTTTGTATGTTACTTTCTTTATTAAATATCATGTTCCTCGCACTTAAAACATAAGATTCAGTGCAACAGCAATATCGCAAAATAGTTTTAAAATGAGCATATCTTTAGAATTTCCGATACAGAGACTCACGCGCTGGAGATAAAAATGTTTTTTCTGCACAACGTTGCCATTGCTCGCTTTGAAATCCTTGAGCTTGTTAATCAAAAATTCGTCAAAGTTTTAAAAAATAGGAAATTGATCATAAAACAAATTTCAAATTTCAAATTTGGTCTTCCACATGCTCATATTCGTTGGAGGATTACGTTATTCAAAATTCGATGACTGTATGTACCGTTATTTTATGAGAATGCGAGAAATATACATACATTTACGCAGATTTTCATTATTTAATTTTTTCAAATATAATGCAGGACTCTAACATTTTATGGCAAAAGTTTGAAAAGTGAACCGACATTTATCCGTCCGACGCAAAATGCCAAAACGAAACTAATAGTCCTTCGGGATTCAAATCTCTTTGGACTAAAAAAAAAAAAAAAAATCTGAAATGTTTCAGATTTTAAATTACGTCCAAAGGGGCGTTTCTTAACATTTTGTATGTTACTTTCTTTATTAAATATCATGTTCCTCGCACTTAAAACATAAGATTCAGTGCAACAGCAATATCGCAAAATAGTTTTAAAACGAGCATATCTTTAGAATTTCCGATACAGAGACTCACGCGCTGGAGATAAAAATGTTTTTTCTGCACAACGTTGCCATTGCTCGCTTTGAAATATTTGAGCTTGTTAATCAAAAATTCGTCAAAGTTTTAAAAAATAGGAAATCGATCATAAAACAAATTTCAAATTTGGTCTTCCACACGCTCATATTCGTTGGAGGATTACGTTATACAAAATTCGATGACTCTATGTACCGTTATTTTATGACAATGCGAGAAATATACATACATTTACGCAGATTTTCATTATTTAATTTCTTCAAATATAATGCAGGACTCTAACATTTTATGGCAAAAGTTTGAAAAGTGAACCGACATTTATCCGTCCGACGCAAAATGCCAAAACGAAACTAATAGTCCTTCGGGATTCAAATCTCTTTGAACTAAAAAAAAAAAAAAAATCTGAAATGTTTCAGATTTTAAATTACGTCCAAAGGGGCGTTTCTTAACATTTTGTATGTTACTTTCTTTATTAAATATCATGTTCCTCGCACTTAAAACATAAGATTCAGTGCAACAGCAATATCGCAAAATAGTTTTAAAACGAGCATATCTTTAGAATTTCCGATACAGAGACTCACGCGCTGGAGATAAAAATGTTTTTTCTGCACAACGTTGCGATTGCTCGCTTTGAAATATTTGAGCTTGTTAATCAAAAATTCGTCAAAATTTTAAAAAATAGGAAATCGATCATAAAACAAATTTCAAATTTGGTCTTCCACACGCTCATATTCGTTGGAGGATTACGTTATTCAAAATTCGATGACTCTATCTACCGTTATTTTATGACAATGTGAGAAATATACATACATTTACGCAGATTTTCATTATTTAATTTCTTCAAATATAATGCAGGACTCTAACATTTTATGGCAACAGTTTGAAAAGTGAACCGACATTTACCCGTCCGACGCAAAATGCCAAAACGAAACTAATAGTCCTTCGGGATTCAAATCTCTTTGAACTAAAAAAAAAAAAAAAAAAAAAAAAAAAAAAAAAAAAAAAAAAATTCTGAAATTAAGACACAATAACACGCCGAATAAGTACTAATTCAGAAGTCAAACAACAAAATTGCGTTTGTTGTTTGACTTCTGAATTAGTATTTATTCGGCGTGTCATTTGCGGTTTTGCAGCTGAAGATGGTGGTTCGGTAAAACCATCGAAACTAGTCCTGTGAAAATTTTGTGGATTGACGCTGATTTTTGTTTTTTGACTTCTGAATTAGTAAAATCTGAAATGTTTCAGATTTTAAATTACGTCCAAAGGGGCGTTTTTTAACATTTTGTGTGTTAGCTTTCTTTATTAAATATCATGTTCCTCGCACTTAAACCATAAGATCCAGTGCAACAGCAATATCGCAAAATAATTTTAAAACGAGCATATCTTTAGAATTTCCGATACAGAGACTCACGCGCTGGAGATAAAAATCTTTTTTCTGCGCAACGTTGCCATTGCTCGCTTTGAAATCCTTGAGCTTGTTAATCAAAAATTCGTGAAAGTTTTAAAAAATAGGAAATCGATCATAAAACAAATTTCAAATTTCAAATTTGGTCTTCCACATGCCTATATTCGTTGGAGGATTACGTTATTCAAAATTCGATGACTCTATGTACCGTTATTTTACGACAATCTGAGAAATATACATACATTTACGCAGATTTTCATTATTTAATTTCTTCAAATATAATGCAGGACTCTAACATTTTATGGCAAAAGTTTGAAAAGTGAACCGACATTTATCCGTCCGACGCAAAATGCCAAAACGAAACTAATAGTCCTTCGGGATTCAAATCCCTTTGGACTAAAAAAAAAAAAAAAAAAAAAAAAATATTCTGAAATTAAGACACAATAACACGCCGAATAAATACTAATTCAGAAGTCAAACAACAAAATTGCGTTTGTTGTTTGACTTCTGAATTAGTATTTATTCGGCGTGTCATTTGCGGTTTTGCAGCTGAAGATGGTGGTTCGGTAAAACCATCGAAACTAGTCCTGTGAAAATTTTGTGGATTGACGCTGATTTTTGTTGTTTGACTTCTGAATTAGTAAAATCTGAAATGTTTCAGATTTTAAATTACGTCCAAAGGGGCGTTTTTTAACATTTTGTGTGTTAGCTTTCTTTATTAAATATCATGTTCCTCGCACTTAAACCATAAGATCCAGTGCAACAGCAATATCGCAAAATAATTTTAAAACGAGCATATCTTTAGAAATTCCGATACAGAGACTCACGCGCTGGAGATAAAAATGTTTTTTCTGCACAACGTTGCCATTGCTCGCTTTGAAATCCTTGAGTTTGTTAATCAAAAATTCGTCAAAGTTTTAAAAAATAGGAAATCGATCATAAAACAAATTTCAAATTTCAAATTTGGTTTTCCACATGCCTATATTCGTTGGAGGATTACGTTATTCAAAATTCGATGACTCTATGTACCGTTGTTTTATCACAATACGAGAAATATACATACATTTGTGCAGATTTTTCATTATTTAATTTCTTCAAATATAATGCAGGACTCTAACCTTTTGTGGCAACACTTTTAAAAGTGAACCGACATTTATGAGTCCGACGCAAAATGCCAAAACGAAACTAATAGTCCTTCGGGATTCAAATCCGTTTGGACTAAAAACGAGTAAAGACTCGTTTCGATTCGTACCTTTGACATTTGGAGCTCCAAAATTAAAAAAAAAGAAAAAAAAAAAAAAATCTGAAATGTTTCAGATTTTAAATTACGTCCAAAGGGGCGTTTTTTAACATTTTGTATGTTACTTTCTTTATTAAATATCATGTTCCTCGCACTTAAAACATAAGATTCAGTGCAACAGCAATATCGCAAAATAGTTTTAAAACGAGCATATCTTTAGAATTTCCGATACAGAGACTCACGCCCTGGAGATAAAAATGTTTTTTCTGCACAACGTTGCCATTGCTCGCTTTGAAATCCTTGAGCTTGTTAATCAAAAATTCGTCAAAGTTTTAAAAAATAGGAAATCGATCATAAAACAAATTTCAAATTTCAAATTTGGTCTTCCACATGCTCATATTCGTTGGAGGATTACGTTATTCAAAATTCGATGACTCTATGTACCGTTATTTTATGACAATGCGAGAAATATACATACATTTACGCAGATTTTCATTATTTAATTTCTTCAAATATAATGCAGGACTCTAACATTTTATGGCAAAAGTTTGAAAAGTGAACCGACATTTATCCGTCCGACGCAAAATGCCAAAACGAAACTAATAGTCCTTCGGGATTCAAATCTCTTTGGACTAAAAAAAAAAAAAAATCTGAAATTTTTCAGATTTTAAATTAAGTCCAAAGGGGCGTTTCTTAACATTTTGTATGTTACTTTCTTTATTAAATATCATGTTCCTCGCACTTAAAACATAAGATTCAGTGCAACAGCAATATCGCAAAATAGTTTTAAAACGAGCATATCTTTAGAATTTCCGATACAGAGACTCACGCGCTGGAGATAAAAATGTTTTTTCTGCACAACGTTGCCATTGCTCGCTTTGAAATCCTTGAGCTTGTTAATCAAAAATTCGTCAAAGTTTTAAAAAATAGGAAATCGATCATAAAACAAATTTCAAATTTCAAATTTGGTCTTCCACATGCTCATATTCGTTGGAGGATTACGTTATTCAAAATTCGATGACTCTATGTACCGTTATTTTATGACAATGCGAGAAATATACATACATTTGTGCAGATTTTTCATTATTTAATTTCTTCAAATATAATGCAGGACTCTAACCTTTTGTGGCAACACTTTTAAAAGTGAACCGACATTTATGAGTCCGACGCAAAATGCCAAAACGAAACTAATAGTCCTTCGGGATTCAAATCCCTTTGGACTAAAAACGAGTAAAGACTCGTTTCGATTCGTACCTTTGACATTTGGAGCTCCAAAATTAAAAAAAAAAGAAAAAAAAAATCTGAAATGTTTCAGATTTTAAATTACGTCCAAAGGGGCGTTTTTTAACATTTTGTATGTTACTTTCTTTATTAAATATCATGTTCCTCGCACTTAAAACATAAGATGCAGTGCAACAGCAATATCGCAAAATAATTTTAAAACGAGCATATCTTTAGAATTTCCGATACAGAGACTCACGTGCTGGAGATAAAAATGTTTTTTCTGCACAACGTTGCCATTGCTCGCTTTGAAATCATTGAGTTTGTTAATCAAAAATTCGTCAAAGTTTTAAAAAATAGGAAATCGATCATAAAACAAATTTCAAATTTCAAATTTGGTCTTCCACATGCTCATATTCGTTGGAGGATTACGTTATTCAAAATTCGATGACTGTATGTACCGTTATTTTATGACAATGCGAGAAATATACATACATTTACGCAGATTTTCATTATTTAATTTCTTCAAATATAATGCAGGACTCTAACATTTTATGGCAAAAGTTTGAAAAGTGAACCGACATTTATCCGTCCGACGCAAAATGCCAAAACGAAACTAATAGTCCTTCGGGATTCAAATCTCTTTGGACTAAAAAAAAAAAAAATCTGAAATGTTTCAGATTTTAAATTACGTCCAAAGGGGCGTTTCTTAACATTTTGTATGTTACTTTCTTTATTAAATATCATGTTCCTCGCACTTAAAACATAAGATTCAGTGCAACAGCAATATCGCAAAATAGTTTTAAAATGAGCATATCTTTAGAATTTCCGATACAGAGACTCACGCGCTGGAGATAAAAATGTTTTTTCTGCACAACGTTGCCATTGCTCGCTTTGAAATCCTTGAGCTTGTTAATCAAAAATTCGTCAAAGTTTTAAAAAATAGGAAATTGATCATAAAACAAATTTCAAATTTCAAATTTGGTCTTCCACATGCTCATATTCGTTGGAGGATTACGTTATTCAAAATTCGATGACTGTATGTACCGTTATTTTATGAGAATGCGAGAAATATACATACATTTACGCAGATTTTCATTATTTAATTTTTTCAAATATAATGCAGGACTCTAACATTTTATGGCAAAAGTTTGAAAAGTGAACCGACATTTATCCGTCCGACGCAAAATGCCAAAACGAAACTAATAGTCCTTCGGGATTCAAATCTCTTTGGACTAAAAAAAAAAAAAAATCTGAAATGTTTCAGATTTTAAATTACGTCCAAAGGGGCGTTTCTTAACATTTTGTATGTTACTTTCTTTATTAAATATCATGTTCCTCGCACTTAAAACATAAGATTCAGTGCAACAGCAATATCGCAAAATAGTTTTAAAACGAGCATATCTTTAGAATTTCCGATACAGAGACTCACGCGCTGGAGATAAAAATGTTTTTTCTGCACAACGTTGCCATTGCTCGCTTTGAAATATTTGAGCTTGTTAATCAAAAATTCGTCAAAGTTTTAAAAAATAGGAAATCGATCATAAAACAAATTTCAAATTTGGTCTTCCACACGCTCATATTCGTTGGAGGATTACGTTATTCAAAATTCGATGACTCTATGTACCGTTATTTTATGACAATGCGAGAAATATACATACATTTACGCAGATTTTCATTATTTAATTTCTTCAAATATAATGCAGGACTCTTAACATTTTATGGCAAAAGTTTGAAAAGTGAACCGACATTTATCCGTCCGACGCAAAATGCCAAAACGAAACTAATAGTCCTTCGGGATTCAAATCTCTTTGAACTAAAAAAAAAAAAAAAATCTGAAATGTTTCAGATTTTAAATTACGTCCAAAGGGGCGTTTCTTAACATTTTGTATGTTACTTTCTTTATTAAATATCATGTTCCTCGCACTTAAAACATAAGATTCAGTGCAACAGCAATATCGCAAAATAGTTTTAAAACGAGCATATCTTTAGAATTTCCGATACAGAGACTCACGCGCTGGAGATAAAAATGTTTTTTCTGCACAACGTTGCCATTGCTCGCTTTGAAATATTTGAGCTTGTTAATCAAAAATTCGTCAAAGTTTTAAAAAATAGGAAATCGATCATAAAACAAATTTCAAATTTGGTCTTCCACACGCTCATATTCGTTGGAGGATTACGTTATTCAAAATTCGATGACTCTATCTACCGTTATTTTATGACAATGTGAGAAATATACATACATTTACGCAGATTTTCATTATTTAATTTCTTCAAATATAATGCAGGACTCTAACATTTTATGGCAACAGTTTGAAAAGTGAACCGACATTTACCCGTCCGACGCAAAATGCCAAAACGAAACTAATAGTCCTTCGGGATTCAAATCTCTTTGAACTAAAAAAAAAAAAAAAATCTGAAATGTTTCAGATTTTAAATTACGTCCAAAGGGGCGTTTCTTAACATTTTGTATGTTACTTTCTTTATTAAATATCATGTTCCTCGCACTTAAAACATAAGATTCAGTGCAACAGCAATATCGCAAAATAGTTTTAAAACGAGCATATCTTTAGAATTTCCGATACAGAGACTCACGCGCTGGAGATAAAAATGTTTTTTCTGCACAACGTTGCCATTGCTCGCTTTGAAATATTTGAGCTTGTTAATCAAAAATTCGTCAAAGTTTTAAAAAATAGGAAATCGATCATAAAACAAATTTCAAATTTGGTCTTCCACACGCTCATATTCGTTGGAGGATTACGTTATTCAAAATTCGATGACTCTATCTACCGTTATTTTATGACAATGTGAGAAATATACATACATTTACGCAGATTTTCATTATTTAATTTCTTCAAATATAATGCAGGACTCTAACATTTTATGGCAACAGTTTGAAAAGTGAACCGACATTTATCCGACCCGACGCAAAATGCCAAAACTAAACTAATAGTCCTTCGGGATTCAAATCCCTTTGGACTAAAAAAAAAAAAAAAAAAAAAAAAAAAAAAAAAAAAAAAAAAATTCTGAAATTAAGACACAATAACACGCCGAATAAATACTAATTCAGAAGTCAAACAACAAAATTGCGTTTGTTGTTTGACTTCTGAATTAGTATTTATTCGGCGTGTCATTTGCGGTTTTGCAGCTGAAGATGGTGGTTCGGTAAAACCATCGAAACTAGTCCTGTGAAAATTTTGTGGATTGACGCTGATTTTTGTTTTTTGACTTCTGAATTAGTAAAATCTGAAATGTTTCAGATTTTAAATTACGTCCAAAGGGGCGTTTTTTAACATTTTGTGTGTTAGCTTTCTTTATTAAATATCATGTTCCTCGCACTTAAACCATAAGATCCAGTGCAACAGCAATATCGCAAAATAATTTTAAAACGAGCATATCTTTAGAATTTCCGATACAGAGACTCACGCGCTGGAGATAAAAATGTTTTTTCTGCACAACGTTGCCATTGCTCGCTTTGAAATCCTTGAGTTTGTTAATCAAAAATTCGTCAAAGTTTTAAAAAATAGGAAATCGATCATAAAACAAATTTCAAATTTCAAATTTGGTTTTCCACATGCCTATATTCGTTGGAGGATTACGTTATTCAAAATTCGATGACTCTATGTACCGTTGTTTTATCACAATACGAGAAATATACATACATTTATGCAGATTTTTCATTATTTAATTTCTTCAAATATAATGCAGGACTCTAACCTTTTGTGGCAACACTTTTAAAAGTGAACCGACATTTATGAGTCCGACGCAAAATGCCAAAACGAAACTAATAGTCCTTCGAGATTCAAATCCCTTTGGACTAAAAACGAGTAAAGACTCCTTTCGATTCGTACCTTTGACATTTGGAGCTCCAAAATTAAAAAAAAAGAAAAAAAAAATGTGAAATGTTTCAGATTTTAAATTACGTCCAAGGGGGCGTTTTTTAGCATTTTGTATGTTACTTTCTTTATTAAATATCATGTTCCTCGCACTTAAAACATCAGATTCAGTGCAACAGCAATATCGCAAAATAGTTTTAAAACGAGCATATCTTTAGAAATTCCGATACAGAGACTCACGCGCTGGAGATAAAAATGTTTTTTCTGCACAACGTTGCCATTGCTCGCTTTGAAATCCTTGAGCTTGTTAATCAAAAATTCGTCAAAGTTTTAAAAACTAGGAAATCGATCATAAAACAAATTTCAAATTTCAAATTTGGTCTTCCACATGCTCATATTCGTTGGAGGATTACGTTATTCAAAATTCGATGACTGTATGTACCGTTATTTTATGACAATGCGAGAAATATACATACATTTACGCAGATTTTCATTATTTAATTTCTTCAAATATAATGCAGGACTCTAACATTTTATGGCAAAAGTTTGAAAAGTGAACCGACATTTATCCGTCCGACGCAAAATGCCAAAACGAAACTAATAGTCCTTCGGGATTCAAATCTCTTTGGACTAAAAAAAAAAAAAATCTGAAATGTTTCAGATTTTAAATTACGTCCAAAGGGGCGTTTCTTAACATTTTGTATGTTACTTTCTTTATTAAATATCATGTTCCTCGCACTTAAAACATAAGATTCAGTGCAACACCAATATCGCAAAATAGTTTTAAAACGAGCATATCTTTAGAATTTCCGATACAGAGACTCACGCGCTGGAGATAAAAATGTTTTTTCTGCACAACGTTGCCATTGCTCGCATTGAAATCCTTGAGCTTGTTAATCAAAAATTCGTCAAAGTTTTAAAAAATAGGAAATCGATCATAAAACAAATTTCAAATTTCAAATTTGGTCTTCCACATGCTCATATTCGTTGGAGGATTACGTTATTCAAAATTCGATGACTCTATGTACCGTTATTTTATGACAATGCGAGAAATATACATACATTTACGCAGATTTTCATTATTTAATTTCTTCAAATATAATGCAGGACTCTAACATTTTATGGCAAAAGTTTGAAAAGTGAACCGACATTTATCCGTCCGACGCAAAATGCCAAAACGAAACTAA
Source organism: Stegodyphus dumicola (assembly GCF_044657685.1). Lineage (NCBI taxonomy): Eukaryota > Metazoa > Arthropoda > Arachnida > Araneae > Eresidae > Stegodyphus > Stegodyphus dumicola. The sequence goes on along the minus strand of NC_140778.1, from coordinate 4,093,957 downwards.
TAGTCCTTCGGGATTCAAATCTCTTTGGACTAAAAAAAAAAAAAATCTGAAATTTTTCAGATTTTAAATTAAGTCCAAAGGGGCGTTTCTTAACATTTTGTATGTTACTTTCTTTATTAAATATCATGTTCCTCGCACTTAAAACATAAGATTCAGTGCAACAGCAATATCGCAAAATAGTTTTAAAACGAGCATATCTTTAGAATTTCCGATACAGAGACTCACGCGCTGGAGATAAAAATGTTTTTTCTGCACAACGTTGCCATTGCTCGCTTTGAAATCCTTGAGCTTGTTAATCAAAAATTCGTCAAAGTTTTAAAAAATAGGAAATCGATCATAAAACAAATTTCAAATTTCAAATTTGGTCTTCCACATGCTCATATTCGTTGGAGGATTACGTTATTCAAAATTCGATGACTCTATGTACCGTTATTTTATGACAATGCGAGAAATATACATACATTTGTGCAGATTTTTCATTATTTAATTTCTTCAAATATAATGCAGGACTCTAACCTTTTGTGGCAACACTTTTAAAAGTGAACCGACATTTATGAGTCCGACGCAAAATGCCAAAACGAAACTAATAGTCCTTCGGGATTCAAATCCCTTTGGACTAAAAACGAGTAAAGACTCGTTTCGATTCGTACCTTTGACATTTGGAGCTCCAAAATTAAAAAAAAAAGAAAAAAAAAATCTGAAATGTTTCAGATTTTAAATTACGTCCAAAGGGGCGTTTTTTAACATTTTGTATGTTACTTTCTTTATTAAATATCATGTTCCTCGCACTTAAAACATAAGATGCAGTGCAACAGCAATATCGCAAAATAGTTTTAAAACGAGCATATCTTTAGAATTTCCGATACAGAGACTCACGTGCTGGAGATAAAAATGTTTTTTCTGCACAACGTTGCCATTGCTCGCTTTGAAATCATTGAGTTTGTTAATCAAAAATTCGTCAAAGTTTTAAAAAATAGGAAATCGATCATAAAACAAATTTCAAATTTCAAATTTGGTCTTCCACATGCTCATATTCGTTGGAGGATTACGTTATTCAAAATTCGATGACTGTATGTACCGTTATTTTATGACAATGCGAGAAATATACATACATTTACGCAGATTTTCATTATTTAATTTCTTCAAATATAATGCAGGACTCTAACATTTTATGGCAAAAGTTTGAAAAGTGAACCGACATTTATCCGTCCGACGCAAAATGCCAAAACGAAACTAATAGTCCTTCGGGATTCAAATCTCTTTGGACTAAAAAAAAAAAAAAATCTGAAATGTTTCAGATTTTAAATTACGTCCAAAGGGGCGTTTCTTAACATTTTGTATGTTACTTTCTTTATTAAATATCATGTTCCTCGCACTTAAAACATCAGATTCAGTGCAACAGCAATATCGCAAAATAGTTTTAAAACGAGCATATCTTTAGAAATTCCGATACAGAGACTCACGCGCTGGAGATAAAAATGTTTTTTCTGCACAACGTTGCCATTGCTCGCTTTGAAATATTTGAGCTTGTTAATCAAAAATTCGTCAAAGTTTTAAAAAATAGGAAATCGATCATAAAACAAATTTCAAATTTGGTCTTCCACACGCTCATATTCGTTGGAGGATTACGTTATTCAAAATTCGATGACTCTATGTACCGTTATTTTATGACAATGCGAGAAATATACATACATTTACGCAGATTTTCATTATTTAATTTCTTCAAATATAATGCAGGACTCTAACATTTTATGGCAAAAGTTTGAAAAGTGAACCGACATTTATCCGTCCGACGCAAAATGCCAAAACGAAACTAATAGTCCTTCGGGATTCAAATCTCTTTGGACTAAAAAAAAAAAAAATCTGAAATTTTTCAGATTTTAAATTAAGTCCAAAGGGGCGTTTCTTAACATTTTGTATGTTACTTTCTTTATTAAATATCATGTTCCTCGCACTTAAAACATAAGATTCAGTGCAACAGCAATATCGCAAAATAGTTTTAAAACGAGCATATCTTTAGAATTTCCGATACAGAGACTCACGCGCTGGAGATAAAAATGTTTTTTCTGCACAACGTTGCCATTGCTCGCTTTGAAATCCTTGAGCTTGTTAATCAAAAATTCGTCAAAGTTTTAAAAAATAGGAAATCGATCATAAAACAAATTTCAAATTTCAAATTTGGTCTTCCACATGCTCATATTCGTTGGAGGATTACGTTATTCAAAATTCGATGACTCTATGTACCGTTATTTTATGACAATGCGAGAAATATACATACATTTGTGCAGATTTTTCATTATTTAATTTCTTCAAATATAATGCAGGACTCTAACCTTTTGTGGCAACACTTTTAAAAGTGAACCGACATTTATGAGTCCGACGCAAAATGCCAAAACGAAACTAATAGTCCTTCGGGATTCAAATCCCTTTGGACTAAAAACGAGTAAAGACTCGTTTCGATTCGTACCTTTGACATTTGGAGCTCCAAAATTAAAAAAAAAAGAAAAAAAAAATCTGAAATGTTTCAGATTTTAAATTACGTCCAAAGGGGCGTTTTTTAACATTTTGTATGTTACTTTCTTTATTAAATATCATGTTCCTCGCACTTAAAACATAAGATGCAGTGCAACAGCAATATCGCAAAATAGTTTTAAAACGAGCATATCTTTAGAATTTCCGATACAGAGACTCACGCGCTGGAGATAAAATGTTTTTTCTGCACAACGTTGCCATTGCTCGCTTTGAAATATTTGAGCTTGTTAATCAAAAATTCGTCAAAGTTTTAAAAAATAGGAAATCGATCATAAAACAAATTTCAAATTTGGTCTTCCACACGCTCATATTCGTTGGAGGATTACGTTATTCAAAATTCGATGACTCTATGTACCGTTATTTTATGACAATGCGAGAAATATACATACATTTACGCAGATTTTCATTATTTAATTTCTTCAAATATAATGCAGGACTCTAACATTTTATGGCAAAAGTTTGAAAAGTGAACCGACATTTATCCGTCCGACGCAAAATGCCAAAACGAAACTAATAGTCCTTCGGGATTCAAATCTCTTTGGACTAAAAAAAAAAAAAATCTGAAATTTTTCAGATTTTAAATTAAGTCCAAAGGGGCGTTTCTTAACATTTTGTATGTTACTTTCTTTATTAAATATCATGTTCCTCGCACTTAAAACATAAGATTCAGTGCAACAGCAATATCGCAAAATAGTTTTAAAACGAGCATATCTTTAGAATTTCCGATACAGAGACTCACGCGCTGGAGATAAAAATGTTTTTTCTGCACAACGTTGCCATTGCTCGCTTTGAAATCCTTGAGCTTGTTAATCAAAAATTCGTCAAAGTTTTAAAAAATAGGAAATCGATCATAAAACAAATTTCAAATTTCAAATTTGGTCTTCCACATGCTCATATTCGTTGGAGGATTACGTTATTCAAAATTCGATGACTCTATGTACCGTTATTTTATGACAATGCGAGAAATATACATACATTTGTGCAGATTTTTCATTATTTAATTTCTTCAAATATAATGCAGGACTCTAACCTTTTGTGGCAACACTTTTAAAAGTGAACCGACATTTATGAGTCCGACGCAAAATGCCAAAACGAAACTAATAGTCCTTCGGGATTCAAATCCCTTTGGACTAAAAACGAGTAAAGACTCGTTTCGATTCGTACCTTTGACATTTGGAGCTCCAAAATTAAAAAAAAAAGAAAAAAAAAATGTGAAATGTTTCAGATTTTAAATTACGTCCAAGGGGGCGTTTTTTAGCATTTTGTATGTTACTTTCTTTATTAAATATCATGTTCCTCGCACTTAAAACATCAGATTCAGTGCAACAGCAATATCGCAAAATAGTTTTAAAACGAGCATATCTTTAGAAATTCCGATACAGAGACTCACGCGCTGGAGATAAAAATGTTTTTTCTGCACAACGTTGCCATTGCTCGCTTTGAAATCCTTGAGCTTGTTAATCAAAAATTCGTCAAAGTTTTAAAAACTAGGAAATCGATCATAAAACAAATTTCAAATTTCAAATTTGGTCTTCCACATGCTCATATTCGTTGGAGGATTACGTTATTCAAAATTCGATGACTGTATGTACCGTTATTTTATGACAATGCGAGAAATATACATACATTTACGCAGATTTTCATTATTTAATTTCTTCAAATATAATGCAGGACTCTAACATTTTATGGCAAAAGTTTGAAAAGTGAACCGACATTTATCCGTCCGACGCAAAATGCCAAAACGAAACTAATAGTCCTTCGGGATTCAAATCTCTTTGGACTAAAAAAAAAAAAAATCTGAAATGTTTCAGATTTTAAATTACGTCCAAAGGGGCGTTTCTTAACATTTTGTATGTTACTTTCTTTATTAAATATCATGTTCCTCGCACTTAAAACATAAGATTCAGTGCAACACCAATATCGCAAAATAGTTTTAAAACGAGCATATCTTTAGAATTTCCGATACAGAGACTCACGCGCTGGAGATAAAAATGTTTTTTCTGCACAACGTTGCCATTGCTCGCATTGAAATCCTTGAGCTTGTTAATCAAAAATTCGTCAAAGTTTTAAAAAATAGGAAATCGATCATAAAACAAATTTCAAATTTCAAATTTGGTCTTCCACATGCTCATATTCGTTGGAGGATTACGTTATTCAAAATTCGATGACTCTATGTACCGTTATTTTATGACAATGCGAGAAATATACATACATTTACGCAGATTTTCATTATTTAATTTCTTCAAATATAATGCAGGACTCTAACATTTTATGGCAAAAGTTTGAAAAGTGAACCGACATTTATCCGTCCGACGCAAAATGCCAAAACGAAACTAATAGTCCTTCGGGATTCAAATCTCTTTGGACTAAAAAAAAAAAAAATCTGAAATTTTTCAGATTTTAAATTAAGTCCAAAGGGGCGTTTCTTAACATTTTGTATGTTACTTTCTTTATTAAATATCATGTTCCTCGCACTTAAAACATAAGATTCAGTGCAACAGCAATATCGCAAAATAGTTTTAAAACGAGCATATCTTTAGAATTTCCGATACAGAGACTCACGCGCTGGAGATAAAAATGTTTTTTCTGCACAACGTTGCCATTGCTCGCTTTGAAATCCTTGAGCTTGTTAATCAAAAATTCGTCAAAGTTTTAAAAAATAGGAAATCGATCATAAAACAAATTTCAAATTTCAAATTTGGTCTTCCACATGCTCATATTCGTTGGAGGATTACGTTATTCAAAATTCGATGACTCTATGTACCGTTATTTTATGACAATGCGAGAAATATACATACATTTGTGCAGATTTTTCATTATTTAATTTCTTCAAATATAATGCAGGACTCTAACCTTTTGTGGCAACACTTTTAAAAGTGAACCGACATTTATGAGTCCGACGCAAAATGCCAAAACGAAACTAATAGTCCTTCGGGATTCAAATCCCTTTGGACTAAAAACGAGTAAAGACTCGTTTCGATTCGTACCTTTGACATTTGGAGCTCCAAAATTAAAAAAAAAAGAAAAAAAAAATCTGAAATGTTTCAGATTTTAAATTACGTCCAAAGGGGCGTTTTTTAACATTTTGTATGTTACTTTCTTTATTAAATATCATGTTCCTCGCACTTAAAACATAAGATGCAGTGCAACAGCAATATCGCAAAATAGTTTTAAAACGAGCATATCTTTAGAATTTCCGATACAGAGACTCACGCGCTGGAGATAAAATGTTTTTTCTGCACAACGTTGCCATTGCTCGCTTTGAAATATTTGAGCTTGTTAATCAAAAATTCGTCAAAGTTTTAAAAAATAGGAAATCGATCATAAAACAAATTTCAAATTTGGTCTTCCACACGCTCATATTCGTTGGAGGATTACGTTATTCAAAATTCGATGACTCTATGTACCGTTATTTTATGACAATGCGAGAAATATACATACATTTACGCAGATTTTCATTATTTAATTTCTTCAAATATAATGCAGGACTCTAACATTTTATGGCAAAAGTTTGAAAAGTGAACCGACATTTATCCGTCCGACGCAAAATGCCAAAACGAAACTAATAGTCCTTCGGGATTCAAATCTCTTTGGACTAAAAAAAAAAAAAATCTGAAATGTTTCAGATTTTAAATTACGTCCAAAGGGGCGTTTCTTAACATTTTGTATGTTACTTTCTTTATTAAATATCATGTTCCTCGCACTTAAAACATAAGATTCAGTGCAACAGCAATATCGCAAAATAGTTTTAAAACGAGCATATCTTTAGAATTTCCGATACAGAGACTCACGCGCTGGAGATAAAAATGTTTTTTCTGCACAACGTTGCCATTGCTCGCATTGAAATCCTTGAGCTTGTTAATCAAAAATTCGTCAAAGTTTTAAAAAATAGGAAATCGATCATAAAACAAATTTCAAATTTCAAATTTGGTCTTCCACATGCTCATATTCGTTGGAGGATTACGTTATTCAAAATTCGATGACTCTATGTACCGTTATTTTATGACAATGCGAGAAATATACATACATTTACGCAGATTTTCATTATTTAATTTCTTCAAATATAATGCAGGACTCTAACATTTTATGGCAAAAGTTTGAAAAGTGAACCGACATTTATCCGTCCGACGCAAAATGCCAAAACGAAACTAATAGTCCTTCGGGATTCAAATCTCTTTGGACTAAAAAAAAAAAAAATCTGAAATTTTTCAGATTTTAAATTAAGTCCAAAGGGGCGTTTCTTAACATTTTGTATGTTACTTTCTTTATTAAATATCATGTTCCTCGCACTTAAAACATAAGATTCAGTGCAACAGCAATATCGCAAAATAGTTTTAAAACGAGCATATCTTTAGAATTTCCGATACAGAGACTCACGCGCTGGAGATAAAAATGTTTTTTCTGCACAACGTTGCCATTGCTCGCTTTGAAATCCTTGAGCTTGTTAATCAAAAATTCGTCAAAGTTTTAAAAAATAGGAAATCGATCATAAAACAAATTTCAAATTTCAAATTTGGTCTTCCACATGCTCATATTCGTTGGAGGATTACGTTATTCAAAATTCGATGACTCTATGTACCGTTATTTTATGACAATGCGAGAAATATACATACATTTGTGCAGATTTTTCATTATTTAATTTCTTCAAATATAATGCAGGACTCTAACCTTTTGTGGCAACACTTTTAAAAGTGAACCGACATTTATGAGTCCGACGCAAAATGCCAAAACGAAACTAATAGTCCTTCGGGATTCAAATCCCTTTGGACTAAAAACGAGTAAAGACTCGTTTCGATTCGTACCTTTGACATTTGGAGCTCCAAAATTAAAAAAAAAAGAAAAAAAAAATCTGAAATGTTTCAGATTTTAAATTACGTCCAAAGGGGCGTTTTTTAACATTTTGTATGTTACTTTCTTTATTAAATATCATGTTCCTCGCACTTAAAACATAAGATGCAGTGCAACAGCAATATCGCAAAATAGTTTTAAAACGAGCATATCTTTAGAATTTCCGATACAGAGACTCACGTGCTGGAGATAAAAATGTTTTTTCTGCACAACGTTGCCATTGCTCGCTTTGAAATCATTGAGTTTGTTAATCAAAAATTCGTCAAAGTTTTAAAAAATAGGAAATCGATCATAAAACAAATTTCAAATTTCAAATTTGGTCTTCCACATGCTCATATTCGTTGGAGGATTACGTTATTCAAAATTCGATGACTGTATGTACCGTTATTTTATGACAATGCGAGAAATATACATACATTTACGCAGATTTTCATTATTTAATTTCTTCAAATATAATGCAGGACTCTAACATTTTATGGCAAAAGTTTGAAAAGTGAACCGACATTTATCCGTCCGACGCAAAATGCCAAAACGAAACTAATAGTCCTTCGGGATTCAAATCTCTTTGGACTAAAAAAAAAAAAAAATCTGAAATGTTTCAGATTTTAAATTACGTCCAAAGGGGCGTTTCTTAACATTTTGTATGTTACTTTCTTTATTAAATATCATGTTCCTCGCACTTAAAACATAAGATTCAGTGCAACAGCAATATCGCAAAATAGTTTTAAAATGAGCATATCTTTAGAATTTCCGATACAGAGACTCACGCGCTGGAGATAAAAATGTTTTTTCTGCACAACGTTGCCATTGCTCGCTTTGAAATCCTTGAGCTTGTTAATCAAAAATTCGTCAAAGTTTTAAAAAATAGGAAATTGATCATAAAACAAATTTCAAATTTCAAATTTGGTCTTCCACATGCTCATATTCGTTGGAGGATTACGTTATTCAAAATTCGATGACTGTATGTACCGTTATTTTATGAGAATGCGAGAAATATACATACATTTACGCAGATTTTCATTATTTAATTTCTTCAAATATAATGCAGGACTCTAACATTTTATGGCAACAGTTTGAAAAGTGAACCGACATTTATCCGTCCGACGCAAAATGCCAAAACGAAACTAATAGTCCTTCGGGATTCAAATCTCTTTGGACTAAAAAAAAAAAAAAATCTGAAATGTTTCAGATTTTAAATTACGTCCAAAGGGGCGTTTCTTAACATTTTGTATGTTACTTTCTTTATTAAATATCATGTTCCTCGCACTTAAAACATAAGATTCAGTGCAACAGCAATATCGCAAAATAGTTTTAAAACGAGCATATCTTTAGAATTTCCGATACAGAGACTCACGCGCTGGAGATAAAAATGTTTTTTCTGCACAACGTTGCCATTGCTCGCTTTGAAATATTTGAGCTTGTTAATCAAAAATTCGTCAAAGTTTTAAAAAATAGGAAATCGATCATAAAACAAATTTCAAATTTGGTCTTCCACACGCTCATATTCGTTGGAGGATTACGTTATTCAAAATTCGATGACTCTATGTACCGTTATTTTATGACAATGCGAGAAATATACATACATTTACGCAGATTTTCATTATTTAATTTCTTCAAATATAATGCAGGACTCTAACATTTTATGGCAAAAGTTTGAAAAGTGAACCGACATTTATCCGTCCGACGCAAAATGCCAAAACGAAACTAATAGTCCTTCGGGATTCAAATCTCTTTGAAAAAAAAAAAAAAAAAATCTGAAATGTTTCAGATTTTAAATTACGTCCAAAGGGGCGTTTCTTAACATTTTGTATGTTACTTTCTTTATTAAATATCATGTTCCTCGCACTTAAAACATAAGATTCAGTGCAACAGCAATATCGCAAAATAGTTTTAAAACGAGCATATCTTTAGAATTTCCGATACAGAGACTCACGCGCTGGAGATAAAAATGTTTTTTCTGCACAACGTTGCCATTGCTCGCTTTGAAATATTTGAGCTTGTTAATCAAAAATTCGTCAAAGTTTTAAAAAATAGGAAATCGATCATAAAACAAATTTCAAATTTCAAATTTGGTCTTCCACATGCTCATATTCGTTGGAGGATTACGTTATTCAAAATTCGATGACTCTATGTACCGTTATTTTATGACAATGCGAGAAATATACATACATTTGTGCAGATTTTTCATTATTTAATTTCTTCAAATATAATGCAGGACTCTAACCTTTTGTGGCAACACTTTTAAAAGTGAACCGACATTTATGAGTCCGACGCAAAATGCCAAAACGAAACTAATAGTCCTTCGGGATTCAAATCTCTTTGAAAAAAAAAAAAAAAAAAAATCTGAAATGTTTCAGATTTTAAATTACGTCCAAAGGGGCGTTTCTTAACATTTTGTATGTTACTTTCTTTATTAAATATCATGTACCTCGCACTTAAAACATAAGATTCAGTGCAACAGCAATATCGCAAAATAGTTTTAAAACGAGCATATCTTTAGAATTTCCGATACAGAGACTCACGCGCTGGAGATAAAAATGTTTTTTCTGCACAACGTTGCCATTGCTCGCTTTGAAATATTTGAGCTTGTTAATCAAAAATTCGTCAAAGTTTTAAAAAATAGGAAATCGATCATAAAACAAATTTCAAATTTGGTCTTCCACACGCTCATATTCGTTGGAGGATTACGTTATTCAAAATTCGATGACTCTATCTACCGTTATTTTATGACAATGTGAGAAATATACATACATTTACGCAGATTTTCATTATTTAATTTCTTCAAATATAATGCAGGACTCTAACATTTTATGGCAACAGTTTGAAAAGTGAACCGACATTTATCCGACCCGACGCAAAATGCCAAAACTAAACTAATAGTCCTTCGGGATTCAAATCCCTTTGGACTAAAAAAAAAAAAAAAAAAAAAAAAAAAAAAAAAAAATTCTGAAATTAAGACACAATAACACGCCGAATAAATACTAATTCAGAAGTCAAACAAAAAAATTGCGTCTGTTGTTTGACTTCTGAATTAGTATTTATTCGGCGTGTCATTTGCGGTTTTGCAGCTGAAGATGGTGGTTCGGTAAAACCATCGAAACTAGTCCTGTGAAAATTTTGTGGATTGACGCTGATTTTTGTTTTTTGACTTCTGAATTAGTAAAATCTGAAATGTTTCAGATTTTAAATTACGTCCAAAGGGGCGTTTTTTAACATTTTGTGTGTTAGCTTTCTTTATTAAATATCATGTTCCTCGCACTTAAACCATAAGATCCAGTGCAACAGCAATATCGCAAAATAATTTTAAAACGAGCATATCTTTAGAATTTCCGATACAGAGACTCACGCGCTGGAGATAAAAATGTTTTTTCTGCACAACGTTGCCATTGCTCGCTTTGAAATCCTTGAGTTTGTTAATCAAAAATTCGTCAAAGTTTTAAAAAATAGGAAATCGATCATAAAACAAATTTCAAATTTCAAATTTGGTTTTCCACATGCCTATATTCGTTGGAGGATTACGTTATTCAAAATTCGATGACTCTATGTACCGTTGTTTTATCACAATACGAGAAATATACATACATTTATGCAGATTTTTCATTATTTAATTTCTTCAAATATAATGCAGGACTCTAACCTTTTGTGGCAACACTTTTAAAAGTGAACCGACATTTATGAGTCCGACGCAAAATGCCAAAACGAAACTAATAGTCCTTCGAGATTCAAATCCCTTTGGACTAAAAACGAGTAAAGACTCCTTTCGATTCGTACCTTTGACATTTGGAGCTCCAAAATTAAAAAAAAAGAAAAAAAAAATGTGAAATGTTTCAGATTTTAAATTACGTCCAAAGGGGCGTTTTTTAGCATTTTGTATGTTACTTTCTTTATTAAATATCATGTTCCTCGCACTTAAAACATAAGATTCAGTGCAACAGCAATATCGCAAAATAGTTTTAAAACGAGCATATCTTTAGAAATTCCGATACAGAGACTCACGCGCTGGAGATAAAAATGTTTTTTCTGCACAACGTTGCCATTGCTCGCTTTGAAATCCTTGAGCTTGTTAATCAAAAATTCGTCAAAGTTTTAAAAAATAGGAAATCGATCATAAAACAAATTTCAAATTTCAAATTTGGTCTTCCACATGCTCATATTCGTTGGAGGATTACGTTATTCAAAATTCGATGACTGTATGTACCGTTATTTTATGACAATGCGAGAAATATACATACATTTACGCAGATTTTCATTATTTAATTTCTTCAAATATAATGCAGGACTCTAACATTTTATGGCAAAAGTTTGAAAAGTGAACCGACATTTATCCGTCCGACGCAAAATGCCAAAACGAAACTAATAGTCCTTCGGGATTCAAATCTCTTTGGACTAAAAAAAAAAAAAAATCTGAAATGTTTCAGATTTTAAATTACGTCCAAAGGGGCGTTTCTTAACATTTTGTATGTTACTTTCTTTATTAAATATCATGTTCCTCGCACTTAAAACATAAGATTCAGTGCAACAGCAATATCGCAAAACAGTTTTAAAACGAGCATATCTTTAGAATTTCCGATACAGAGACTCACGCGCTGGAGATAAAAATGTTTTTTCTGCACAACGTTGCCATTGCTCGCTTTGAAATATTTGAGCTTGTTAATCAAAAATTCGTCAAAGTTTTAAAAAATAGGAAATCGATCATAAAACAAATTTCAAATTTGGTCTTCCACACGCTCATATTCGTTGGAGGATTACGTTATTCAAAATTCGATGACTCTATGTACCGTTATTTTATGACAATGCGAGAAATATACATACATTTACGCAGATTTTCATTATTTAATTTCTTCAAATATAATGCAGGACTCTAACATTTTATGGTAAAAGTTTGAAAAGTGAACCGACATTTATCCGTCCGACGCAAAATGCCAAAACGAAACTAATAGTCCTTCGGGATTCAAATCTCTTTGGACTAAAAAAAAAAAAAATCTGAAATGTTTCAGATTTTAAATTACGTCCAAAGGGGCGTTTCTTAACATTTTGTATGTTACTTTCTTTATTAAATATCATGTTCCTCGCACTTAAAACATAAGATTCAGTGCAACAGCAATATCGCAAAATAGTTTTAAAACGAGCATATCTTTAGAAATTCCGATACAGAGACTCACGCGCTGGAGATAAAAATGTTTTTTCTGCACAACGTTGCCATTGCTCGCTTTGAAATCCTTGAGCTTGTTAATCAAAAATTCGTCAAAGTTTTAAAAAATAGGAAATCGATCATAAAACAAATTTCAAATTTCAAATTTGGTCTTCCACATGCTCATATTCGTTGGAGGATTACGTTATTCAAAATTCGATGACTGTATGTACCGTTATTTTATGACAATGCGAGAAATATACATACATTTACGCAGATTTTCATTATTTAATTTCTTCAAATATAATGCAGGACTCTAACATTTTATGGCAAAAGTTTGAAAAGTGAACCGACATTTATCCGTCCGACGCAAAATGCCAAAACGAAACTAATAGTCCTTCGGGATTCAAATCTCTTTGGACTAAAAAAAAAAAAAATTTGAAATGTTTCAGATTTTAAATTACGTCCAAAGGGGCGTTTCTTAACATTTTGTATGTTACTTTCTTTATTAAATATCATGTTCCTCGCACTTAAAACATAAGATTCAGTGCAACAGCAATATCGCAAAATAGTTTTAAAACGAGCATATCTTTAGAATTTCCGATACAGAGACTCACGCGCTGGAGATAAAAATGTTTTTTCTGCACAACGTTGCCATTGCTCGCTTTGAAATATTTGAGCTTGTTAATCAAAAATTCGTCAAAGTTTTAAAAAATAGGAAATCGATCATAAAACAAATTTCAAATTTGGTCTTCCACACGCTCATATTCGTTGGAGGATTACGTTATTCAAAATTCGATGACTCTATGTACCGTTATTTTATGACAATGCGAGAAATATACATACATTTACGCAGATTTTCATTATTTAATTTCTTCAAATATAATGCAGGACTCTAACATTTTATGGCAAAAGTTTGAAAAGTGAACCGACATTTATCCGTCCGACGCAAAATGCCAAAACGAAACTAATAGTCCTTCGGGATTCAAATCTCTTTGGACTAAAAAAAAAAAAATCTGAAATGTTTCAGATTTTAAATTACGTCCAAAGGGGCGTTTCTTAACATTTTGTATGTTACTTTCTTTATTAAATATCATGTTCCTCGCACTTAAAACATAAGATTCAGTGCAACAGCAATATCGCAAAATAGTTTTAAAACGAGCATATCTTTAGAATTTCCGATACAGAGACTCACGCGCTGGAGATAAAAATGTTTTTTCTGCACAACGTTGCCATTGCTCGCATTGAAATCCTTGAGCTTGTTAATCAAAAATTCGTCAAAGTTTTAAAAAATAGGAAATCGATCATAAAACAAATTTCAAATTTCAAATTTGGTCTTCCACATGCTCATATTCGTTGGAGGATTACGTTATTCAAAATTCGATGACTCTATGTACCGTTATTTTATGACAATGCGAGAAATATACATACATTTACGCAGATTTTCATTATTTAATTTCTTCAAATATAATGCAGGACTCTAACATTTTATGGCAAATGTTTGAAAAGTGAACCGACATTTATCCGTCCGACGCAAAATGCCAAAACGAAACTAATAGTCCTTCGGGATTCAAATCTCTTTGGACTAAAAAAAAAAAAATCTGAAATGTTTCAGATTTTAAATTACGTCCAAAGGGGCGTTTCTTAACATTTTGTATGTTACTTTCTTTATTAAATATCATGTTCCTCGCACTTAAAACATAAGATTCAGTGCAACAGCAATATCGCAAAATAGTTTTAAAACGAGCATATCTTTAGAATTTCCGATACAGAGACTCACGCGCTGGAGATAAAAATGTTTTTTCTGCACAACGTTGCCATTGCTCGCTTTGAAATATTTGAGCTTGTTAATCAAAAATTCGTCAAAGTTTTAAAAAATAGGAAATCGATCATAAAACAAATTTCAAATTTGGTCTTCCACACGCTCATATTCGTTGGAGGATTACGTTATTCAAAATTCGATGACTCTATGTACCGTTATTTTATGACAATGCGAGAAATATACATACATTTACGCAGATTTTCATTATTTAATTTCTTCAAATATAATGCAGGACTCTAACATTTTATGGCAAAAGTTTGAAAAGTGAACCGACATTTATCCGTCCGACGCAAAATGCCAAAACGAAACTAATAGTCCTTCGGGATTCAAATCTCTTTGGACTAAAAAAAAAAAAAATCTGAAATGTTTCAGATTTTAAATTACGTCCAAAGGGGCGTTTCTTAACATTTTGTATGATACTTTCTTTATTAAATATCATGTTCCTCGCACTTAAAACATAAGATTCAGTGCAACAGCAATATCGCAAAATAGTTTTAAAACGAGCATATCTTTAGAATTTCCGATACAGAGACTCACGCGCTGGAGATAAAAATATTTTTTCTGCACAACGTTGCCATTGCTCGCATTGAAATCCTTGAGCTTGTTAATCAAAAATTCGTCAAAGTTTTAAAAAATAGGAAATCGATCATAAAACAAATTTCAAATTTCAAATTTGGTCTTCCACATGCTCATATTCGTTGGAGGATTACGTTATTCAAAATTCGATGACTCTATGTACCGTTATTTTATGACAATGCGAGAAATATACATACATTTACGCAGATTTTCATTATTTAATTTCTTCAAATATAATGCAGGACTCTAACATTTTATGGCAAAAGTTTGAAAAGTGAACCGACATTTATCCGTCCGACGCAAAATGCCAAAACGAAACTAATAGTCCTTCGGGATTCAAATCTCTTTGGACTAAAAAAAAAAAAAATCTGAAATGTTTCAGATTTTAAATTACGTCCAAAGGGGCGTTTCTTAACATTTTGTATGTTACTTTCTTTATTAAATATCATGTTCCTCGCACTTAAAACATAAGATTCAGTGCAACAGCAATATCGCAAAATAGTTTTAAAACGAGCATATCTTTAGAATTTCCGATACAGAGACTCACGCGCTGGACATAAAAATGTTTTTTCTGCACAACGTTGCCATTGCTCGCTTTGAAATATTTGAGCTTGTTAATCAAAAATTCGTCAAAGTTTTAAAAAATAGGAAATCGATCATAAAACAAATTTCAAATTTGGTCTTCCACACGCTCATATTCGTTGGAGGATTACGTTATTCAAAATTCGATGACTCTATGTACCGTTATTTTATGACAATGTGAAAAATATACATACATTTACGCAGATTTTCATTATTTAATTTCTTCAAATATAATGCAGGACTCTAACATTTTATGGCAACAGTTTGAAAAGTGAACCGACATTTATCCGACCGACGCAAAATGCCAAAACTAAACTAATAGTCCTTCGGGATTCAAATCCCTTTGGACTAAAAAAAAAAAAAAAAAAAAAAAAAAAAAAAAAAAAAAAAAATTTCTGAAATTAAGACACAATAACACGCCGAATAAATACCAATTCAGAAGTCAAACAACAAAATTGCGTTTGTTGTTTGACTTCTGAATTAGTATTTATTCGGCGTGTCATTTGCGGTTTTGCAGCTGAAGATGGTGGTTCGGTAAAACCATCGAAACTAGTCCTGTGAAAATTTTGTGGATTGACGCTGATTTTTGTTTTTTGACTTCTGAATTAGTAAAATCTGAAATGTTTCAGATTTTAAATTACGTCCAAAGGGGCGTTTTTTAACATTTTGTGTGTTAGCTTTCTTTATTAAATATCATGTTCCTCGCACTTAAAACATAAGATCCAGTGCAACAGCAATATCGCAAAATAGTTTTAAAACGAGCATATCTTTAGAATTTCCGATACAGAGACTCACGCGCTGGAGATAAAAATGTTTTTTCTGCACAACGTTGCCATTGCTCGCTTTGAAATATTTGAGCTTGTTAATCAAAAATTCGTCAAAGTTTTAAAAAATAGGAAATCGATCATAAAACAAATTTCAAATTTGGTCTTCCACACGCTCATATTCGTTGGAGGATTACGTTATTCAAAATTCGATGACTCTATGTACCGTTATTTTATGACAATGCGAGAAATATACATACATTTACGCAGATTTTCATTATTTAATTTCTTCAAATATAATGCAGGACTCTAACATTTTATGGCAAAAGTTTGAAATTGAACCGACATTTATCCGTCCGACGCAAAATGCCAAAACGAAACTAATAGTCCTTCGGGATTCAAATCTCTTTGGACTAAAAAAAAAAAAAATCTGAAATGTTTCAGATTTTAAATTACGTCCAAAGGGGCGTTTCTTAACATTTTGTATGTTACTTTCTTTATTAAATATCATGTTCCTCGCACTTAAAACATAAGATTCAGTGCAACAGCAATATCGCAAAATAGTTTTAAAACGAGGATATCTTTAGAATTTCCGATACAGAGACTCACGCGCTGGAGATAAAAATGTTTTTTCTGCACAACGTTGCCATTGCTCGCATTGAAATCCTTGAGCTTGTTAATCAAAAATTCGTCAAAGTTTTAAAAAATAGGAAATTGATCATAAAACAAATTTCAAATTTCAAATTTGGTCTTCCACATGCTCATATTCGTTAGAGGATTACGTTATTCAAAATTCGATGACTCTATGTACCGTTATTTTATGACAATGCGAGAAATATACATACATTTACGCAGATTTTCATTATTTAATTTCTTCAAATATAATGCAGGACTCTAACATTTTATGGCAAAAGTTTGAAAAGTGAACCGACATTTATCCGTCCGACGCAAAATGCCAAAACGAAACTAATAGTCCTTCGGGATTCAAATCTCTTTGGACCAAAAAAAAAAAAATCTGAAATGTTTCAGATTTTAAATTACGTCCAAAGGGGCGTTTCTTAACATTTTGTATGTTACTTTCTTTATTAAATATCATGTTCCTCGCACTTAAAACATAAGATTCAGTGCAACAGCAATATCGCAAAATAGTTTTAAAACGAGCATATCTTTAGAATTTCCGATACAGAGACTCACGCGCTGGAGATAAAAATGTTTTTTCTGCACAACGTTGCCATTGCTCGCTTTGAAATATTTGAGCTTGTTAATCAAAAATTCGTAAAAGTTTTAAAAAATAGGAAATCGATCATAAAACAAATTTCAAATTTGGTCTTCCACACGCTCATATTCGTTGGAGGATTACGTTATTCAAAATTCGATGACTCTATGTACCGTTATTTTATGACAATGCGAGAAATATACATACATTTACGCAGATTTTCATTATTTAATTTCTTCAAATATAATGCAGGACTCTAACATTTTATGGCAAATGTTTGAAAAGTGAACCGACATTTATCCGTCCGACGCAAAATGCCAAAACGAAACTAATAGTCCTTCGGGATTCAAATCTCTTTGAACTAAAAAAAAAAAAAATCTGAAAAGTTTCAGATTTTAAATTACGTCCAAATTGGCGTTTCTTAACATTTTGTATGTTACTTTCTTTATTAAATATCATGTTCCTCGCACTTAAAACATAAGATTCAGTGCAACAGCAATATCGCAAAATAGTTTTAAAACGAGCATATCTTTAGAATTTCCGATACAGAGACTCACGCGCTGGAGATAAAAATGTTTTTTCTGCACAACGTTGCCATTGCTCGCTTTGAAATATTTGAGCTTGTTAATCAAAAATTCGTCAAAGTTTTAAAAAATAGGAAATCGATCATAAAACAAATTTCAAATTTGGTCTTCCACACGCTCATATTCGTTGGAGGATTACGTTATTCAAAATTCGATGACTCTATGTACCGTTATTTTATGACAATGTGAAAAATATACATACATTTACGCAGATTTTCATTATTTAATTTCTTCAAATATAATGCAGGACTCTAACATTTTATGGCAACAGTTTGAAAAGTGAACCGACATTTATCCGACCGACGCAAAATGCCAAAACTAAACTAATAGTCCTTCGGGATTCAAATCCCTTTAGACTAAAAAAAAAAAAAAAAAAAAAAAAAAAAAAAAAAAAAAAAAAAAAATTCTGAAATTAAGACACAATAACACGCCGAATAAATACTAATTCAGAAGTCAAACAACAAAATTGCGTTTGTTGTTTGACTTCTGAATTAGTATTTATTCGGCGTGTCATTTGCGGTTTTGCAGCTGAAGATGGTGGTTCGGTAAAACCATCGAAACTAGTCCTGTGAAAATTTTGTGGATTGACGCTGATTTTTGTTTTTTGACTTCTGAATTAGTAAAATCTGAAATGTTTCAGATTTTAAATTACGTCCAAAGGGGCGTTTTTTAACATTTTGTGTGTTAGCTTTCTTTATAAAATATCATGTTCCTCGCACTTAAAACATAAGATCCAGTGCAACAGCAATATCGCAAAATAATTTTAAAACGAGCATATCTTTAGAATTTCCGATACAGAGACTCACGCGCTGGAGATAAAAATATTTTTTCTGCACAACGTTGCCATTGCTCGCTTTGAAATCCTTGAGTTTGTTAATCAAAAATTCGTCAAAGTTTTAAAAAATAGGAAATCGATCATAAAACAAATTTCAAATTTCAAATTTGGTTTTCCACATGCCTATATTCGTTGGAGGATTACGTTATTCAAAATTCGATGACTCTATGTACCGTTGTTTTATCACAATACGAGAAATATACATACATTTATGCAGATTTTTCATTATTTAATTTCTTCAAATATAATGCAGGACTCTAACCTTTTGTGGCAACACTTTTAAAAGTGAACCGACATTTATGAGTCCGACGCAAAATGCCAAAACGAAACCAATAGTCCTTCGGAATTCAAATCCCTTTGGACTAAAAACGAGTAAAGACTCGTTTCGATTCGTACCTTTGACATTTGGAGCTCCAAAATTAAAAAAAAAAGAAAAAAAAAAAATCTGAAATGTTTCAGATTTTAAATTACGTCCAAAGGGGCGTTTTTTAACATTTTGTATGTTACTTTCTTTATTAAATATCATGTTCCTCGCACTTAAAACATAAGATTCAGTGCAACAGCAATATCGCAAAATAGTTTTAAAACGAGCATATCTTTAGAATTTCCGATACAGAGACTCACGCGCTGGAGATAAAAATGTTTTTTCTGCACAACGTTGCCACTGCTCGCATTGAAATCCTTGAGCTTGTTAATCAAAAATTCGTCAAAGTTTTAAAAAATAGGAAATTGATCATAAAACAAATTTCAAATTTGGTCTTCCACATGCTCATATTCGTTGGAGGATTACGTTATTCAAAATTCGATGACTCTATGTACCGTTATTTTATGACAATGTGAGAAATATACATACACTTACGCAGATTTTCATTATTTAATTTCTTCAAATATAATGCAGGACTCTAACATTTTATGGCAACAGTTTGAAAAGTGAACCGACATTTATGAGTCCGACGCAAAATGCCAAAACGAAACTAATAATCCTTCGGGATTCAAATCTCTTTGGACTAAAAAAAAAAAAAAAATCTGAAATGTTTCAGATTTTAAATTACGTCCAAAGGGGCGTTTCTTAACATTTTGTATATTACCTTTCTTTATTAAATATCATGTTCCTCGCACTTAAACCATAAGATCCAGTGCAACAGCAATATCGCAAAATAGTTTTAAAACGAGCATACCTTTAGAATTTCCGATACAGAGACTCACGCACTGGAGATAAAAATGTTTTTTCTGCACAACTTTGCCATTGCTCGCTTTGAAATACTTAAGTTTGTTAATTAAAAATTCGTCAAAGTTTTAAAAAATAGGAAATCGATCATAAAACAAATTTCAAATTTCAAATTTGGTCTTCCACATGCTCATATTCGTTGGAGGATTACGTTATTCAAAATTCGATGACTCTATGTACCGTTATTTTATGACATTGCGAGAAATATAGATACACTTACGCAGATTTTCATTATTTAATTTCTTCAAATATAATGCAGGACTCTAACATTTTATGGCAACAGTTTGAAAAGTGAACAGACATTTATGAGTCCCACGCAAAATGCCAAAACGAAACTAATAATCCTTCGGGATTCAAATCTCTTTGGACTAAAAAAAAAAAAAAATCTGAAATGTTTCAGATTTTAAATTACGTCCAAAGGGGCGTTTCTAAACATTTTGTATGTTACTTTCTTTATTAAATATCATGTTCCTCGCACTTAAACCATAAGATCCAGTGCAACAGCAATATCGCAAAATAATTTTAAAACGAGCATATCTTTAGAATTTCCGATACAGAGACACACGTGCTGGAGATAAAAATGTTTTTTCTGCACAACGTTGCCATTGCTCGCTTTGAAATCAATGAGTTTGTTAATCAAAAATTCGTCAAAGTTTTAAAAAATAGGAAATCGATCATAAAACAAATTTCAAATTTCAAATTTGGTCTTCCACATGCTCATATTCGTCGGAGGATTACGTTATTCAAAATTCGATGACTCTATGTACCGTTATTTTATGACAATGCGAGAAATATACATACATTTACGCAGATTTTCATTATTTAATTTCTTCAAATATAATGCAGGACTCTAACATTTTATGGCAAAAGTTTGAAAAGTGAACCGACATTTATCCGTCCGACGCAAAATGCCAAAACGAAACTAATAGTCCTTCGGGATTCAAATCTCTTTGGACTAAAAAAAAAAAAAAAAATCTAAAATGTTTCAGATTTTAAATTACGTCCAAAGGGGCGTTTCTTAACATTTTGTATGTTACTTTCTTTATTAAATATCATGTTCCTCGCACTTAAAACATAAGATTCAGTGCAACAGCAATATCGCAAAATAGTTTTAAAACGAGCATATCTTTAGAATTTCCGATACAGAGACTCACGCGCTGGAGATAAAAATGTTTTTTCTGCACAACGTTGCCATTGCTCGCTTTGAAATCCTTGAGCTTGTTAATCAAAAATTCGTCAAAGTTTTAAAAAATAGGAAATCGATCATAAAACAAATTTCAAATTTCAAATTTGGTCTTCCACATGCTCATATTCGTTGGAGGATTACGTTATTCAAAATTCGATGACTCTATGTACCGTTATTTTATGACAATGCGAGAAATATACATACACTTACGCAGATTTTCATTATTTAATTTCTTCAAATATAATGCAGGACTCTAACATTTTATGGCAAAAGTTTGAAAAGTGAACCGACATTTATCCGTCCGACGCAAAATGCCAAAACGAAACTAATAGTCCTTCGGGATTCAAATCTCTTTGGACTAAAAAAAAAAAAAATCTGAAATGTTTCAGATTTTAAATTACGTCCAAAGGGGCGTTTCTTAACATTTTGTATGTTACTTTCTTTATTAAATATCATGTTCCTCGCACTTAAAACATAAGATTCAGTGCAACAGCAATATCGCAAAATAGTTTTAAAACGAGCATATCTTTAGAATTTCCGATACAGAGACTCACGCGCTGGAGATAAAAATGTTTTTTCTGCACAACGTTGCCATTGCTCGCTTTGAAATCCTTGAGCTTGTTAATCAAAAATTCGTCAAAGTTTTAAAAAATAGGAAATCGATCATAAAACAAATTTCAAATTTCAAATTTGGTCTTCCACATGCTCATATTCGTTGGAGGATTACGTTATTCAAAATTCGATGACTCTATGTAGCGTTATTTTATGACAATGCGAGAAATATACATACATTTACGCAGATTTTCATTATTTAATTTCTTCAAATATAATGCAGGACTCTAACATTTTATGGCAAAAGTTTGAAATGTGAACCGACATTTATCCGTCCGACGCAAAATGCCAAAACGAAACTAATAGTCCTTCGGGATTCAAATCTCTTTGAACTAAAAAAAAAAAAAAAAATCTGAAATGTTTCAGATTTTAAATTACGTCCAAAGGGGCGTTTCTTAACATTTTGTATGTTACTTTCTTTATTAAATATCATGTTCCTCGCACTTAAAACATAAGATTCAGTGCAACAGCAATATCGCAAAATAGTTTTAAAACGAGCATATCTTTAGAATTTCCGATACAGAGACTCACGCGCTGGAGATAAAAATGTTTTTTCTGCACAACGTTGCCATTGCTCGCTTTGAAATATTTGAGCTTGTTAATCAAAAATTCGTCAAAGTTTTAAAAAATAGGAATTCGATCATAAAACAAATTTCAAATTTGGTCTTCCACACGCTCATATTCGTTGGAGGATTACGTTATTCAAAATTCGATGACTCTATGTACCGTTATTTTATGACAATGCGAGAAATATACATACATTTACGCAGATTTTCATTATTTAATTTCTTCAAATATAATGCAGGACTCTAACATTTTATGGCAAAAGTTTGAAAAGTGAACCGACATTTATCCGTCCGACGCAAAATGCCAAAACGAAACTAATAGTCCTTCGGGATTCAAATCTCTTTGAACTAAAAAAAAAAAAAAATCTGAAATGTTTCAGATTTTAAATTACGTCCAAAGGGGCGTTTCTTAACATTTTGTATGTTACTTTCTTTATTAAATATCATGTTCCTCGCACTTAAAACATAAGATTCAGTGCAACAGCAATATCGCAAAATAGTTTTAAAACGAGCATATCTTTAGAATTTCCGATACAGAGACTCACGCGCTGGAGATAAAAATGTTTTTTCTGCACAACGTTGCCATTGCTCGCTTTGAAATATTTGAGCTTGTTAATCAAAAATTCGTCAAAGTTTTAAAAAATAGGAAATCCATCATAAAACAAATTTCAAATTTGGTCTTCCACACGCTCATATTCGTTGGAGGATTACGTTATTCAAAATTCGATGACTCTATGTACCGTTATTTTATGACAATGTGAGAAATATACATACATTTACGCAGATTTTCATTATTTAATTTCTTCAAATATAATGCAGGACTCTAACATTTTATGGCAACAGTTTGAAAAGTGAACCGACATTTATCCGACCGACACAAAATGCGAAAACTAAACTAATAGTCCTTCGGGATTCAAATCCCTTTGGACTAAAAAAAAAAAAAAAAAAAAAAAAAAAAAAAAAAAAAAATTCTGAAATTAAGACACAATAACACGCCGAATAAATACTAATTCAGATGTCAAACAACAAAATTGCGTTTGTTGTTTGACTTCTGAATTAGTATTTATTCGGCGTGTCATTTGCGGTTTTGCAGCTGAAGATGGTGGTTCGGTAAAACCATCGAAACTAGTCCTGTGAAAATTTTGTGGATTGACGCTGATTTTTGTTGTTTGACTTCTGAATTAGTAAAATCTGAAATGTTTCAGATTTTAAATTACGTCCAAAGGGGCGTTTTTTAACATTTTGTGTGTTAGCTTTCTTTATTAAATATCATGTTCCTCGCACTTAAACCATAAGATCCAGTGCAACAGCAATATCGCAAAATAATTTTAAAACGAGCATATCTTTAGAATTTCCGATACAGAGACTCACGCGCTGGAGATAAAAATGTTTTTTCTGCACAACGTTGCCATTGCTCGCTTTGAAATCCTTGAGTTTGTTAATCAAAAATTCGTCAATGTTTTAAAAAATAGGAAATCGATCATAAAACAAATTTCAAATTTCAAATTTGGTTTTCCACATGCCTATATTCGTTGGAGGATTACGTTATTCAAAATTCGATGACTCTATGTACCGTTGTTTTATCACAATACGAGAAATATACATACATTTATGCAGATTTTTCATTATTTAATTTCTTCAAATGTAATGCAGGACTCTAACCTTTTGTGGCAACACTTTTAAAAGTGAACCGACATTTATGAGTCCGACGCAAAATGCCAAAACGAAACTAATAGTCCTTCGGGATTCAAATCCCTTTGGACTAAAAACGAGTAAAGACTCGTTTCGATTCGTACCTTTGACATTTGGAGCTCCAAAATTAAAAAAAAAGAAAAAAAAAATGTGAAATGTTTCAGATTTTAAATTACGTCCAAAGGGGCGTTTTTTAGCATTTTGTATGTTACTTTCTTTATTAAATATCATGTTCCTCGCACTTAAAACATAAGATTCAGTGCAACAGCAATATCGCAAAATAGTTTTAAAACGAGCATATCTTTAGAAATTCCGATACAGAGACTCACGCGCTGGAGATAAAAATGTTTTTTCTGCACAACGTTGCCATTGCTCGCTTTGAAATCCTTGAGCTTGTTAATCAAAAATTCGTTAAAGTTTTAAAAAATAGGAAATTGGTCATAAAACAAATTTCAAATTTGGTCTTCCACATGCTCATATTCGTTGGAGGATTACGTTATTCAAAATTCGATGACTCTATGTACCGTTATTTTATGACAATGTGAGAAATATACATCTTTTACGCAGATTTTCATTATTTAATTTCTTCAAATATAATGCAGGACTCTAACATTTTATGGCAACAGTTTGAAAAGTGAACCGACATTTATCCGTCCGACGCAAAATGCCAAAACGAAACTAATAGTCCTTCGGGATTCAAATCTCTTTGGACTAAAAAAAAAAAAAAAATCTGAAATGTTTCAGATTTTAAATTACGTCCAAAGGGGCGTTTCTTAACATTTTGTATGTTACTTTCTTTATTAAATATCATGTTCCTCGCACTTAAAACATAAGATTCAGTGCAACAGCAATATCGCAAAATAGTTTTAAAATGAGCATATCTTTAGAATTTCCGATACAGAGACTCACGCGCTGGAGATAAAAATGTTTTTTCTGCACAACGTTGCCATTGCTCGCTTTGAAATCCTTGAGCTTGTTAATCAAAAATTCGTCAAAGTTTTAAAAAATAGGAAATCGATCATAAAACAAATTTCAAATTTCAAATTTGGTCTTCCACATGCTCATATTCGTTGGAGGATTACGTTATTCAAAATTCGATGACTCTATGTACCGTTATTTTATGACAATGCGAGAAATATACATACATTTACGCAGATTTTCATTATTTAATTTCTTCAAATATAATGCAGGACTCTAACATTTTATGGCAAAAGTTTGAAATGTGAACCGACATTTATCCGTCCGACGCAAAATGCCAAAACGAAACTAATAGTCCTTCGGGATTCAAATCTCTTTGAACTAAAAAAAAAAAAAAATCTGAAATGTTTCAGATTTTAAATTACGTCCAAAGGGGCGTTTCTTAACATTTTGTATGTTACTTTTTTTATTAAATATCATGTTCCTCGCACTTAAAACATAAGATTCAGTGCAACAGCAATATCGCAAAATAGTTTTAAAACGAGCATATCTTTAGAATTTCCGATACAGAGACTCACGCGCTGGAGATAAAAATGTTTTTTCTGCACAACGTTGCCATTGCTCGCTTTGAAATATTTGAGCTTGTTAATCAAAAATTCGTCAAAGTTTTAAAAAATAGGAAATCGATCATAAAACAAATTTCAAATTTGGTCTTCCACACGCTCATATTCGTTGGAGGATTACGTTATTCAAAATTCGATGACTCTATGTACCGTTATTTTATGACAATGCGAGAAATATACATACATTTACGCAGATTTTCATTATTTAATTTCTTCAAATATAATGCAGGACTCTAACATTTTATGGCAAAAGTTTGAAAAGTGAACCGACATTTATCCGTCCGACGCAAAATGCCAAAACGAAACTAATAGTCCTTCGGGATTCAAATCTCTTTGAACTAAAAAAAAAAAAAATCTGAAATGTTTCAGATTTTAAATTACGTCCAAAGGGGCGTTTCGTAACATTTTGTATGTTACTTTCTTTATTAAATATCATGTTCCTCGCACTTAAAACATAAGATTCAGTGCAACAGCAATATCGCAAAATAGTTTTAAAACGAGCATATCTTTAGAATTTCCGATACAGAGACTCACGCGCTGGAGATAAAAATGTTTTTTCTGCACAACGTTGCCATTGCTCGCTTTGAAATATTTGAGCTTGTTAATCAAAAATTCGTCAAAGTTTTAAAAAATAGGAAATCGATCATAAAACAAATTTCAAATTTGGTCTTCCACACGCTCATATTCGTTGGAGGATTACGTTATTCAAAATTCGATGACTCTATGTACCGTTATTTTATGACAATGTGAGAAATATACATACATTTACGCAGATTTTCATTATTTAATTTCTTCAAATATAATGCAGGACTCTAACATTTTATGGCAACAGTTTGAAAAGTGAACCGACATTTATCCGACCGACGCAAAATGCCAAAACTAAACTAATAGTCCTTCGGGATTCAAATCCCTTTGGACAAAAAAAAAAAAAAAAAAAAAAAAAAAAAAATTCTGAAATTAAGACACAATAACACGCCGAATAAATACTAATTCAGAAGTCAAACAACAAAATTGCGTTTGTTGTTTGACTTCTGAATTAGTATTTATTCGGCGTGTCATTTGCGGTTTTGCAGCTGAAGATGGTGGTTCGGTAAAACCATCGAAACTAGTCCTGTGAAAATTTTGTGGATTGACGCTGATTTTTGTTTTTTGACTTCTGAATTAGTAAAATCTGAAATGTTTCAGATTTTAAATTACGTCCAAAGGGGCGTTTTTTAACATTTTGTGTGTTAGCTTTCTTTATTAAATATCATGTTCCTCGCACTTAAACCATAAGATCCAGTGCAACAGCAATATCGCAAAATAATTTTAAAACGAGCATATCTTTAGAATTTCCGATACAGAGACTCACGCGCTGGAGATAAAAATGTTTTTTCTGCACAACGTTGCCATTGCTCGCTTTGAAATCCTTGAGTTTGTTAATCAAAAATTCGTCAAAGTTTTAAAAAATAGGAAATCGATCATAAAACAAATTTCAAATTTCAAATTTGGTTTTCCACATGCCTATATTCGTTGGAGGATTACGTTATTCAAAATTCGATGACTCTATGTACCGTTGTTTTATCACAATACGAGAAATATACATACATTTATGCAGATTTTTCATTATTTAATTTCTTCAAATATAATGCAGGACTCTAACCTTTTGTGGCAACACTTTTAAAAGTGAACCGACATTTATGAGTCCGACGCAAAATGCCAAAACGAAACTAATAGTCCTTCGGGATTCAAATCCCTTTGGACTAAAAACGGGTAAAGACTCGTTTCGATTCGTACCTTTGACATTTGGAGCTCCAAAATTAAAAAAAAAGAAAAAAAAAAAAAAATGTGAAATGTTTCAGATTTTAAATTACGTCCAAAGGGGCGTTTTTTAGCATTTTGTATGTTACTTTCTTTATTAAATATCATGTTCCTCGCACTTAAAACATAAGATTCAGTGCAACAGCAATATCGCAAAATAGTTTTAAAACGAGCATATCTTTAGAAATTCCGATACAGAGACTCACGCGCTGGAGATAAAAATGTTTTTTCTGCACAACGTTGCCATTGCTCGCTTTGAAATCCTTGAGCTTGTTAATCAAAAATTCGTTAAAGTTTTAAAAAATAGGAAATTGGTCATAAAACAAATTTCAAATTTGGTCTTCCACATGCTCATATTCGTTGGAGGATTACGTTATTCAAAATTCGATGACTCTATGTACCGTTATTTTATGACAATGTGAGAAATATACATCTTTTACGCAGATTTTCATTATTTAATTTCTTCAAATATAATGCAGGACTCTAACATTTTATGGCAACAGTTTGAAAAGTGAACCGACATTTATCCGTCCGACGCAAAATGCCAAAACGAAACTAATAGTCCTTCGGGATTCAAATCTCTTTGGACTAAAAAAAAAAAAAAAATCTGAAATGTTTCAGATTTTAAATTACGTCCAAAGGGGCGTTTCTTAACATTTTGTATGTTACTTTCTTTATTAAATATCATGTTCCTCGCACTTAAAACATAAGATTCAGTGCAACAGCAATATCGCAAAATAGTTTTAAAATGAGCATATCTTTAGAATTTCCGATACAGAGACTCACGCGCTGGAGATAAAAATGTTTTTTCTGCACAACGTTGCCATTGCTCGCTTTGAAATCCTTGAGCTTGTTAATCAAAAATTCGTCAAAGTTTTAAAAAATAGGAAATCGATCATAAAACAAATTTCAAATTTCAAATTTGGTCTTCCACATGCTCATATTCGTTGGAGGATTACGTTATTCAAAATTCGATGACTCTATGTACCGTTATTTTATGACAATGCGAGAAATATACATACATTTACGCAGATTTTCATTATTTAATTTCTTCAAATATAATGCAGGACTCTAACATTTTATGGCAAAAGTTTGAAATGTGAACCGACATTTATCCGTCCGACGCAAAATGCCAAAACGAAACTAATAGTCCTTCGGGATTCAAATCTCTTTGAACTAAAAAAAAAAAAAAATCTGAAATGTTTCAGATTTTAAATTACGTCCAAAGGGGCGTTTCTTAACATTTTGTATGTTACTTTTTTTATTAAATATCATGTTCCTCGCACTTAAAACATAAGATTCAGTGCAACAGCAATATCGCAAAATAGTTTTAAAACGAGCATATCTTTAGAATTTCCGATACAGAGACTCACGCGCTGGAGATAAAAATGTTTTTTCTGCACAACGTTGCCATTGCTCGCTTTGAAATATTTGAGCTTGTTAATCAAAAATTCGTCAAAGTTTTAAAAAATAGGAAATCGATCATAAAACAAATTTCAAATTTGGTCTTCCACACGCTCATATTCGTTGGAGGATTACGTTATTCAAAATTCGATGACTCTATGTACCGTTATTTTATGACAATGCGAGAAATATACATACATTTACGCAGATTTTCATTATTTAATTTCTTCAAATATAATGCAGGACTCTAACATTTTATGGCAAAAGTTTGAAAAGTGAACCGACATTTATCCGTCCGACGCAAAATGCCAAAACGAAACTAATAGTCCTTCGGGATTCAAATCTCTTTGAACTAAAAAAAAAAAAAATCTGAAATGTTTCAGATTTTAAATTACGTCCAAAGGGGCGTTTCGTAACATTTTGTATGTTACTTTCTTTATTAAATATCATGTTCCTCGCACTTAAAACATAAGATTCAGTGCAACAGCAATATCGCAAAATAGTTTTAAAACGAGCATATCTTTAGAATTTCCGATACAGAGACTCACGCGCTGGAGATAAAAATGTTTTTTCTGCACAACGTTGCCATTGCTCGCTTTGAAATATTTGAGCTTGTTAATCAAAAATTCGTCAAAGTTTTAAAAAATAGGAAATCGATCATAAAACAAATTTCAAATTTGGTCTTCCACACGCTCATATTCGTTGGAGGATTACGTTATTCAAAATTCGATGACTCTATGTACCGTTATTTTATGACAATGTGAGAAATATACATACATTTACGCAGATTTTCATTATTTAATTTCTTCAAATATAATGCAGGACTCTAACATTTTATGGCAACAGTTTGAAAAGTGAACCGACATTTATCCGACCGACGCAAAATGCCAAAACTAAACTAATAGTCCTTCGGGATTCAAATCCCTTTGGACAAAAAAAAAAAAAAAAAAAAAAAAAAAAAAATTCTGAAATTAAGACACAATAACACGCCGAATAAATACTAATTCAGAAGTCAAACAACAAAATTGCGTTTGTTGTTTGACTTCTGAATTAGTATTTATTCGGCGTGTCATTTGCGGTTTTGCAGCTGAAGATGGTGGTTCGGTAAAACCATCGAAACTAGTCCTGTGAAAATTTTGTGGATTGACGCTGATTTTTGTTTTTTGACTTCTGAATTAGTAAAATCTGAAATGTTTCAGATTTTAAATTACGTCCAAAGGGGCGTTTTTTAACATTTTGTGTGTTAGCTTTCTTTATTAAATATCATGTTCCTCGCACTTAAACCATAAGATCCAGTGCAACAGCAATATCGCAAAATAATTTTAAAACGAGCATATCTTTAGAATTTCCGATACAGAGACTCACGCGCTGGAGATAAAAATGTTTTTTCTGCACAACGTTGCCATTGCTCGCTTTGAAATCCTTGAGTTTGTTAATCAAAAATTCGTCAAAGTTTTAAAAAATAGGAAATCGATCATAAAACAAATTTCAAATTTCAAATTTGGTTTTCCACATGCCTATATTCGTTGGAGGATTACGTTATTCAAAATTCGATGACTCTATGTACCGTTGTTTTATCACAATACGAGAAATATACATACATTTATGCAGATTTTTCATTATTTAATTTCTTCAAATATAATGCAGGACTCTAACCTTTTGTGGCAACACTTTTAAAAGTGAACCGACATTTATGAGTCCGACGCAAAATGCCAAAACGAAACTAATAGTCCTTCGGGATTCAAATCCCTTTGGACTAAAAACGGGTAAAGACTCGTTTCGATTCGTACCTTTGACATTTGGAGCTCCAAAATTAAAAAAAAAGAAAAAAAAAAAAAAATGTGAAATGTTTCAGATTTTAAATTACGTCCAAAGGGGCGTTTTTTAGCATTTTGTATGTTACTTTCTTTATTAAATATCATGTTCCTCGCACTTAAAACATAAGATTCAGTGCAACAGCAATATCGCAAAATAGTTTTAAAACGAGCATATCTTTAGAAATTCCGATACAGAGACTCACGCGCTGGAGATAAAAATGTTTTTTCTGCACAACGTTGCCATTGCTCGCTTTGAAATCCTTGAGCTTGTTAATCAAAAATTCGTTAAAGTTTTAAAAAATAGGAAATTGGTCATAAAACAAATTTCAAATTTGGTCTTCCACATGCTCATATTCGTTGGAGGATTACGTTATTCAAAATTCGATGACTCTATGTACCGTTATTTTATGACAATGCGAGAAATATACATACATTTACGCAGATTTTCATTATTTAATTTCTTCAAATATAATGCAGGACTCTAACATTTTATGGCAAAAGTTTGAAAAGTGAACCGACATTTATCCGTCCGACGGAAAATGCCAAAACGAAACTAATAGTCCTTCGGGATTCAAATCTCTTTGGACAAAAAAAAAAAAAAAAAATCTAAAATGTTTCAGATTTTAAATTACGTCCAAAGGGGCGTTTTTTAACATTTTGTATGTTACTTTCTTTATTAAATATCATGTTCCTCGCACTTAAAACATAAGATTCAGTGCAACAGCAATATTGCAAAAAAGATTTAAAACGAGCATATCTTTAGAATTTCCGATACAGAGACTCACGTGCTGGAGATAAAAATGTTTTTTCTGCACAACGTTGCCATTGCTCGCTTTGAAATCAATGAGTTTGTTAATCAAAAATTCGTCAAAGTTTTAAAAAATAGGAAATCGATCATAAAACAAATTTCAAATTTCAAATTTGGTTTTCCACATGCCTATATTCGTTGGAGGATTACGTTATTCAAAATTCGATGACTCTATGTACCGTTATTTTATGACAATGCGAGAAATATACATACATTTACGCAGATTTTCATTATTTAATTTCTTCAAATATAATGCAGGACTCTAACATTTTATGGCAAAAGTTTGAAAAGTGAACCGACATTTATCCGTCCGACGCAAAATGCCAAAACGAAACTAATAGTCCTTCGGGATTCAAATCTCTTTGGACTAAAAAAAAAAAAAAAAAAAAAAAGTCTGAAATGTTTCAGATTTTAAATTACGTCCAAAGGGGCGTTTTTTAACATTTTGTATGTTACTTTCTTTATTAAATATCATGTTCCTCGCACTTAAAACATAAGATTCAGTGCAACAGCAATATTGCAAAAAAGATTTAAAACGAGCATATCTTTAGAAATTCCGATACAGAGACTCACGCGCTGGAGATAAAAATGTTTTTTCTGCACAACGTTGCCATTGCTCGCTTTGAAATCCTTGAGCTTGTTAATCAAAAATTCGTTAAAGTTTTAAAAAATAGGAAATTGGTCATAAAACAAATTTCAAATTTGGTCTTCCACATGCTCATATTCGTTGGAGGATTACGTTATTCAAAATTCGATGACTCTATGTACCGTTATTTTATGACAATGTGAGAAATATACATCTTTTACGCAGATTTTCATTATTTAATTTCTTCAAATATAATGCAGGACTCTAACATTTTATGGCAACAGTTTGAAAAGTGAACCGACATTTATCCGTCTGACGCAGAATGCCAAAACGAAACTAATAGTCCTTCGGGATTCAAATCTCTTTGGACTAAAAAAAAAAAAAAAAAAAAAAAAAAAAAAAAAGTCTGAAATGTTTCAGATTTTAAATTACGTCCAAAGGGGCGTTTTTTAACATTTTGTATGTTACTTTCTTTATTAAATATCATGTTCCTCGCACTTAAAACATAAGATGCAGTGCAACAGCAATATCGCAAAATAGTTTTAAAACGAGCATATCTTTAGAATTTCCGATACAGAGACTCACGTGCTGGAGATAAAAAAGTTTTTTCTGCACAACGTTGCCATTGCTCGCTTTGAAATCATTGAGTTTGTTAATCAAAAATTCGTCAAAGTTTTAAAAAATAGGAAATCGATCATA
Source organism: Stegodyphus dumicola (assembly GCF_044657685.1). NCBI lineage: Eukaryota > Metazoa > Arthropoda > Arachnida > Araneae > Eresidae > Stegodyphus > Stegodyphus dumicola. The sequence goes on along the minus strand of NC_140778.1, from coordinate 4,061,128 downwards.
AAACAAATTTCAAATTTCAAATTTGGTCTTCCACATGCTCATATTCGTTGGAGGATTACGTTATTCAAAATTCGATGACTCTATGTACCGTTATTTTATGACAATGCGAGAAATATACATACATTTACGCAGATTTTCATTATTTAATTTCTTCAAATATAATGCAGGACTCTAACATTTTATGGCAAAAGTTTGAAAAGTGAACCGACATTTATCCGTCCGACGGAAAATGCCAAAACGAAACTAATAGTCCTTCGGGATTCAAATCTCTTTGGACTAAAAAAAAAAAAAAATCTAAAATGTTTCAGATTTTAAATTACGTCCAAAGGGGCGTTTTTTAACATTTTGTATGTTACTTTCTTTATTAAATATCATGTTCCTCGCACTTAAAACATAAGATTCAGTGCAACAGCAATATTGCAAAAAAGATTTAAAACGAGCATATCTTTAGAATTTCCGATACAGAGACTCACGCGCTGGAGATAAAAATGTTTTTTCTGCACAACGTTGGTATTGCTCGCTTTGAAATCCTTGAGTTTGTTAATCAAAAATTCGTCAAAGTTTTAAAAAATAGGAAATCGATCATAAAACAAATTTCAAATTTCAAATTTGGTTTTCCACATGCCTATATTCGTTGGAGGATTACGTTATTCAAAATTCGATGACTCTATGTACCGTTATTTTATGACAATGCGAGAAATATACATACATTTACGCAGATTTTCATTATTTAATTTCTTCAAATATAATGCAGGACTCTAACATTTTATGGCAAAAGTTTGAAAAGTGAACCGACATTTATCCGTCCGACGCAAAATGCCAAAACGAAACTAATAGTCCTTCGGGATTCAAATCTCTTTGGACTAAAAAAAAAAAAAAAACAAAAAAAAAAAAAAAACAAAAAAAAATCTCAAATGTTTCAGATTTTAAATTACGTCCAAAGGGGCGTTTTTTAACATTTTGTATATTACCTTTCTTTATTAAATATCATGTTCCTCGCACTTAAACCATAAGATCCAGTGCAACAGCAATATCGCAAAATAGTTTTAAAACGAGCATTCCTTTAGAATTTCCGATACAGAGACTCACGCACTGGAGATAAAAATGTTTTTTCTGCACAACTTTGCCATTGCTCGCTTTGAAATACTTAAGTTTGTTAATTAAAAATTCGTCAAAGTTTTAAAAAATAGGAAATCGATCATAAAACAAATTTCAAATTTCAAATTTGGTCTTCCACATGCTCATATTCGTTGGAGGATTACGTTATTCAAAATTCGATGACTCTATGTACCGTTATTTTATGACATTGCGAGAAATATAGATACACTTACGCAGAATTTCATTATTTAATTTCTTCAAATATAATGCAGGACTCTAACATTTTATGGCAACAGTTTGAAAAGTGAACCGACATTTATGAGTCCGTCGCAAAATGCCAAAACGAAACTAATAATCCTTCGGGATTCAAATCTCTTTGGACTAAAAAAAAAAAAAAATCTGAAATGTTTCAGATTTTAAATTACGTCCAAAGGGGCGTTTCTTAACATTTTGTATGTTACTTTCTTTATTAAATATCATGTTCCTCGCACTTAAACCATAAGATCCAGTGCAACAGCAATATCGCAAAATAATTTTAAAATGAGCATATCTTTAGAATTTCCTATACAGAGACACACGTGCTGGAGATAAAAATGTTTTTTCTGCACAACGTTGCCATTGCTCGCTTTGAAATCAATGAGTTTGTTAATCAAAAATTCGTCAAAGTTTTAAAAATAGGAAATCGATCATAAAGCAAATTTCAAATTTCAAATTTGGTCTTCCACATGCTCATATTCGTTGGAGGATTACGTTATTCAAAATTCGATGACTCTATGTACCGTTATTTTATGACAATGTGAGAAATATACATACATTTAGGCAGATTTTCATTATTTAATTTCTTCAAATATAATGCAGGACTCTAACTTTTTATGGCAACAGTTTGAAAAGTGAACCGACATTTATCCGTCTGACGCAAAATGCCAAAACGAAACTAATAATCCTTCGGGATTCAAATCTCTTTGGACTAAAAAAAAAAAAAAAAAAAACAAAAAAAAAAAAAAAATCTGAAATGTTTCAGATTTTAAATTACGTCCAAAGGGGCGTTTTTTAACATTTTGTATATTACCTTTCTTTATTAAATATCATGTTCCTCGCACTTAAACCATAAGATCCAGTGCAACAGCAATATCGAAAATAGTTTTAAAACGAGCATACCTTTTGAATTTCCGATACAGAGACTCACGCACTGGAGATAAAAATGTTTTTTCTGCACAACGTTGCCATTGCTCGCTTTGAAATCCTTGAGCTTGTTAATCAAAAATTCGTCAAAGTTTTAAAAAATAGGAAATTGATCATAAAACAAATTTCAAATTTGGTCTTCCACATGCTCATATTCGTTGGAGGATTACGTTATTCAAAATTCGATGACTCTATGTACCGTTATTTTATGACAATGTGAGAAATATACATACATTTACGCAGATTTTCATTATTTAATTTCTTCAAATATAATGCAGGACTCTAACTTTTTATGGCAACAGTTTGAAAAGTGAACCGACATTTATCCGTCTGACGCAAAATGCCAAAACGAAACTAATAATCCTTCGGGATTCAAATCTCTTTGGACTAAAAAAAAAAAAAAAAAAAAAAAAAAAAAAAAAATCTGAAATATTTCAGATTTTAAATTACGTCCAAAGGGGCGTTTTTTAACATTTTGTATATAACCTTTCTTTATTAAATATCATGTTCCTCGCACTTAAACCATAAGATCGAGTGCAACAGCAATATCGCAAAATAGTTTTAAAACGAGCATACCTTTAGAATTTCCGATACAGAGACTCACGCACTGGAGATAAAAATGTTTTTTCTGCACAACTTTGCCATTGCTCGCTTTGAAATACTTAAGTTTGTTAATTGAAATTTCGTCAAAGTTTTAAAAAATAGGAAATCGATCATAAAACAAATTTCAAATTTCAAATTTGGTCTTCCATATGCTCATATTCGTTGGAGGATTACGTTATTCAAAATTCGATGACTCTATGTACCGTTATTTTATGACATTGCGAGAAATATAGATACACTTACGCAGATTTTCATTATTTAATTTCTTCAAATATAATGCAGGACTCTAACATTTTATGGCAACAGTTTGAAAAGTGAACCGACATTTATGAGTCCGACGCAAAATGCCAAAACGAAACTAATAATCCTTCGGGATTCAAATCTCTTTAGACTAAAAAAAAAAAAAAAATCTGAAATGTTTCAGATTTTAAATTACGTCCAAAGGGGCGTTTCTTAACATTTTGTATGTTACTTTCTTTATTAAATATCATGTTCCTCGCACTTAAACCATAAGATCCAGTGCAACAGCAATATCGCAAAATAATTTTAAAACGAGCATATCTTTAGAATTTCCGATACAGAGACTCACGCACTGGAGATAAAAATGTTTTTTCTGCACAACTTTGCCATTGCTCGCTTTGAAATACTTAAGTTTGTTAATTAAAAATTCGTCAAAGTTTTAAAAAATAGGAAATCGATCATAAAACAAATTTCAAATTTCAAATTTGGTCTTCCACATGCTCATATTCGTTGGAGGATTACGTTATTCAAAATTCGATGACTCTATGTACCGTTATTTTATGACATTGCGAGAAATATACATACACTTACGCAGATTTTCATTATTTAATTTCTTCAAATATAATGCAGGACTCTAACATTTTATGGCAACAGTTTGAAAAGTGAACCGACATTTATGAGTCCGACGCAAAATGCCAAAACGAAACTAATAATCCTTCGGGATTCAAATCTCTTTGGCCAAAAAAAAAAAAAAATCTGAAATGTTTCAGATTTTAAATTACGTCCAAAGGGGCGTTTCTTAACATTTTGTATGTTACTTTCTTTATTAAATATCATGTTCCTCGCACTTAAACCATAAGATCCAGTGCAACAGCAATATCGCAAAATAATTTTAAAACGAGCATATCTTTAGAATTTCCGATACAGAGACTCACGTGCTGGAGATAAAAATGTTTTTTCTGCACAACGTTGCCATTGCTCGCTTTGAAATCAATGAGTTTGTTAATCAAAAATTCGTCAAAGTTTTACAAAATAGGAAATCGATCATAAAACAAATTTCAAATTTCAAATTTGGTCTTCCACATGCTCATATTCGTCGGAGGATTACGTTATTCAAAATTCGATGACTCTATGTACCGTTATTATATGACAATGCGAGAAATATACATACATTTACGCAGATTTTCATTATTTAATTTCTTCAAATATAATGCAGGACTCTAACCTTTTGTGGCAACACTTTTAAAAGTGAACCGACATTTATGAGTCCGACGCAAAATGCCAAAACGAAACTAATAGTCCTTCGGGATTCAAATCCCTTTGGACTAAAAACGAGTAAAGGCTCGTTTCGATTCGTACCTTTGACATTTGGAGCTCCAAAATTAAAAAAAAAGAAAAAAGAAATCTGAAATGTTTCAGATTTTAAATTACGTCCAAAGGGGCGTTTTTTAACATTTTGTATGTTACTTTCTTTATTAAATATCATGTTCCTCGCACTTAAAACATAAGATTCAGTGCAACAGCAATATCGCAAAATAGTTTTAAAACGAGCATATCTTTAGAATTTCCGATACAAAGACTCACGCGCTGGAGATAAAAATGTTTTTTCTGCACAACGTTGCCATTGCTCGCTTTGAAATCCTTGAGCTTGTTAATCAAAAATTCCTCAAAGTTTTAAAAAATAGGAAATTGATCATAAAACAAATTTCAAATTTGGTCTTCCACATGCTCATATTCGTTGGAGGATTACGTTATTCAAAATTCGATGACTCTATGTACCGTTATTTTATGACAATGTGAGAAATATACATACATTTACGCAGATTTTCATTATTTAATTTCTTCAAATATAATGCAGGACTCTAACATTTTATGGCAACAGTTTGAAAAGTGAACCGACATTTATGAGTCCGACGCAAAATGCCAAAACGAAACTAATAATCCTTCGGGATTCAAATCTCTTTGGACTAAAAAAAAAAAAAAATCTGAAATGTTTCAGATTTTAAATTACGTCCAAAGGGGCGTTTCTTAACATTTTGTATGTTACTTTCTTTATTAAATATCATGTTCCTCGCACTTAAACCATAAGATCCAGTGCAACAGCAATATCGCAAAATAATTTTAAAACGAGCATATCTTTAGAATTTCCGATACAGAGACTCACGCACTGGAGATAAAAATGTTTTTTCTGCACAACGTTGCCATTGCTCGCTTTGAAATCAATGAGTTTGTTAATCTAAAATTCGTCAAAGTTTTAAAAAATAGGAAATCGATCATAAAACAAATTTCAAATTTCAAATTTGGTCTTCCACATGCTCATATTCGTCGGAGGATTACGTTATTCAAAATTCGATGACTCTATGTACCGTTATTTTATGACAATGCGAGAAATATACATACATTTACGCAGATTTTCATTATTTAATTTCTTCAAATATAATGCAGGACTCTAACATTTTATGGCAAAAGTTTGAAAAGTGAACCGACATTTATCCGTCCGACGCAAAATGCCAAAACGAAACCAATAGTCCTTCGGGATTCAAATCTCTTTGGACTAAAAAAAAAAAAAAAATCTAAAATGTTTCAGATTTTAAATTACGTCCAAAGGGGCGTTTTTTAACATTTTGTATGTTACTTTCTTTATTAAATATCATGTTCCTCGCACTTAAAACATAAGATTCAGTGCAACAGCAATATTGCAAAATAGATTTAAAACGAGCATATGTTTAGAATTTCCGATACAGAGACTCACGCGCTGGAGATAAAAATGTTTTTTCTGCACAACGTTGCCATTGCTCGCTTTGAAATCCTTGAGCTTGTTAATCAAAAATTCGTTAAAGTTTTAAAAAATAGGAAATTGATCATAAAACAAATTTCAAATTTGGTCTTCCACATGCTCATATTCGTTGGAGGATTACGTTATTCAAAATTCGATGACTCTATGTACCGTTATTTTATGACAATGTGAGAAATATACATACATTTACGCAGATTTTCATTATTTAATTTCTTCAAATATAATGCAGGACTCTAACATTTTATGGCAACAGTTTGAAAAGTGAACCGACATTTATCCGACCGACGCAAAATGCCAAAACTAAACTAATAGTCCTTCGGGATTCAAACCCCTTTGCACTAAAAAAAAAAAAAAAAAAAAAAAAAAAAAAAAAAAAAATTCTGAAATTAAGACACAATAACACGCCGAATAAATACTAATTGAGAAGTCAAACAACAAAATTGCGTTTGTTGTTTGACTTCTGAATTAGTATTTATTCGGCGTGTCATTTGCGGTTTTGCAGCTGAAGATGGTGGTTCGGTAAAACCATCGAAACTAGTCCTGTGAAAATTTTGTGGATTGACGCTGATTTTTGTTGTTTGACTTCTGAATTAGTAAAATCTGAAATGTTTCAGATTTTAAATTACGTCCAAAGGGGCGTTTTTTAACATTTTGTGTGTTAGCTTTCTTTATTAAATATCATGTTCCTCGCACTTAAACCATAAGATCCAGTGCAACAGCAATATCGCAAAATAATTTTAAAACGAGCATATCTTTAGAATTTCCGATACAGAGACTCACGCGCTGGAGATAAAAATGTTTTTTCTGCACAACGTTGCCATTGCTCGCTTTGAAATCCTTGAGTTTGTTAATCAAAAATTCGTCAAAGTTTTAAAAAATAGGAAATCGATCATAAAACAAATTTCAAATTTCAAATTTGGTTTTCCACATGCCTATATTCGTTGGAGGATTACGTTATTCAAAATTCGATGACTCTATGTACCGTTGTTTTATCACAATACGAGAAATATACATACATTTATGCAGATTTTTCATTATTTAATTTCTTCAAATATAATGCAGGACTCTAACCTTTTGTGGCAACACTTTTAAAAGTGAACCGACATTTATGAGTCCGACGCAAAATGCCAAAACGAAACTAATAGTCCTTCGGGATTCAAATCCCTTTGGACTAAAAACGAGTAAAGACTCGTTTCGATTCGTACCTTTGACATTTGGAGCTCCAAAATTAAAAAAAAAAAAAAAAAAAAAAATCTGAAATGTTTCAGATTTTAAATTACGTCCAAAGCAGCGTTTTTTAACATTTTGTATATTACCTTTCTTTATTAAATATCATGTTCCTCGCACTTAAAACATAAGATCCAGTGCAACAGCAATATCGCAAAATAGTTTTAAAACGAGCATACCTTTAGAATTTCCGATACAGAGACTCACGCGCTGGAGATAAAAATGTTTTTTCTGCACAACTTTGCCATTGCTCGCTTTGAAATACTTAAGTTTGTTAATTAAAAATTCGTCAAAGTTTTAAAAAATAGGAAATCGATCATAAAACAAATTTCAAATTTGGTCTTCCACGTGCTCATATTCGTTGGAGGATTACGTTATTCAAAATTCGATGACTCTATGTACCGTTATTTTATGACATTGCGAGAAATGTACATACATTTACGCAGATTTTCATTATTTAATTTCTTCAAATATAATGCAGGACTCTAACATTTTATGGCAACAGTTTGAAAAGTGAACCGACATTTATGAGTCCGACGCAAAATGCCAAAACGAAACTAATAATCCTTCGGGATTCAAATCTCTTTGGACTAAAAAAAAAAAAAATCTGAAATGTTTCAGATTTTAAATTACGTCCAAAGGGGCGTTTCGTAACATTTTGTATGTTACTTTCTTTATTAAATATCATGTTCCTCGCACTTAAACCATAAGATCCAGTGCAACAGCAATATCGCAAAATAATTTTAAAACGAGCATATCTTTAGAATTTCCGATACAGAGACTCACGTGCTGGAGATAAAAATCTTTTTTCTGCACAACGTTGCCATTGCTCGCTTTGAAATCATTGAGTTTGTTAATCAAAAATTCGTCAAAGTTTTAAAAAATAGGAAATCGATCATAAAACAACTTTCAAATTTCAAATTTGGTCTTCCACATGCTCATATTCGTTGGAGGATTACGTTATTCAAAATTCGATGACTCTATGTACCGTTATTTTATGACAATGCGAGATATATACATACATTTACGCAGATTTTCATTATTTAATTTCTTCAAATATAATGCAGGACTCTAACATTTTATGGCAACAGTTTGAAAAGTGAACCGACATTTTTCCGACCGACGCAAAATGCCAAAACTAAACTAATAGTCCTTCGGGATTCAAATCCCTTTGGACTAAAAAAAAAAAAAAAAAAAAAAAAAATTCTGAAATTAAGACACAATAACACGCCGAATAAATACTAATTCAGAAGTCAAACAACAAAATTGCGTTTGTTGTTTGACTTCTGAATTAGTATTTATTCGGCGTGTCATTTGCGGTTTTGCAGCTGAAGATGGTGGTTCGCTAAAACCTTCGAAACTAGTCCTGTGAAAATTTTGTGGATTGACGCTGATTTTTGTTTTTTGACTTCTGAATTAGTAAAATCTGAAATGTTTCAGATTTTAAATTACGTCCAAAGGGGCGTTTTTTAACATTTTGTATGTTACTTTCTTTATTAAATATCATGTTCCTCGCACTTAAAACATAAGATTCAGTGCAACAGCAATATCGCAAAATAGTTTTAAAACGAGCATATCTTTAGAATTTCCGATACAGAGACTCACGCGCTGGAGATAAAAATGTTTTTTCTGCACAACGTTGCCATTGCTCGCTTTGAAATCCTTGAGCTTGTTAATCAAAAATTCGTCAAAGTTTTAAAAAATAGGAAATCGATCATAAAACAAATTTCAAATTTTGTCTTCCACATGCTCATATTCGTTGGAGGATTACGTTATTCAAAATTCGATGACTCTATGTACCGTTATTTTATGACAATGTGAGAAATATACATACACTTACGCAGATTTTCATTATTTAATTTCTTCAAATATAATGCAGGACTCTAACATTTCATGGCAACAGTTTGAAAAGTGAAGCGACATTTATGAGTCCGACGCAAAAGGGCAAAACTAAACTAATAATCCTTCGGGATTCAAATCCCTTTGGACTAAAAAAAAAAAAAAATCTGAAATGTTTCAGATTTTAGATTATGTCCAAAGGGGCGATTTTTAACATTTTGTATATTACCTTTCTTTATAAAATATCATGTTCCTCGCACTTAAACCATAAGATCCAGTGCAACAGCAATATCGCAAAATAGTTTTAAAACGAGCATACCTTTAGAATTTCCGATACAGAGACTCACGCGCTAGAGATAAAAATGTTTTTTCTGCACAACTTTGCCATTGCTCGCTTTGAAATACTTAAGTTTGTTAATTAAAAATTCGTCAAAGTTTTAAAAAAGAGGAAATCGATCATAAAACAAATTTCAAATTTCAAATTTGGTCTTCCACATGCTCATATTCGTTGGAGGATTACGTTATTCAAAATTCGATGACTCTATGTACCGTTATTTTATGACATTGCGAGAAATATACATACACTTACGCAGATTTTCATTATTTAGTTTCTACAAATATAATGCAGGACTCTAACATTTTATGGCAACAATTTGAAAAGTGAACCGACATTTATGAGTTCGACACAAAATGCCAAAACGAAACTAGTAATCCTTCGGGATTCAAATCTCTTTGGACTAAAAAAAAAAAAAAAAAAAAAAATCTGAAATGTTTCAGATTTTAAATTACGTCCAAAGGGGCGTTTCTTAACATTTTGTATGTTACTTTCTTTATTAAATATCATGTTCCTCGCACTTAAACCATAAGATCCAGTGCAATAGCAATATCGCAAAATAATTTCAAAACGAGCATTTCTTTAGAATTTCCGATACAGAGACTCACGTGCTGGAGATAAAAATGTTTTTTCTGCACAAAAATCTGCATAAATGTATGTATATTTCTCGTATTGTGATAAAACAACGGTACATAGAGTCATCGAATTTTGAATAACGTAATCCTCCAACGAATATAGACATGTGGAAAACCAAATTTGAAATTTGAAATTTGTTTTATGATCGATTTCCTATTTTTTAAAACTTTGACGAATTTTTGATTAACAAACTCAAGGATTTCAAAGCGAGCAATGGCAACGTTGTGCAGAAAAAACATTTTTATCTCCAACGCGTGAGTCTCTGTATCGGAAATTCTAAAGATATGCTCGTTTTAAAACTATTTTGCGATATTGTTGTTGCACTGGATCTTATGGTTTAATTGCGAGGATCATGATATTTAATAAAGAAAGGTAACACACAAAATGTTAAAAAACGCCCCTTTGGACGTAATTTAAAATCTGAAACATTTCAGATTTTTTCATTGCTCGCTTTGAAATCATTGAGTTTGTTAATCAAAAATTCGTCAAAGTTTTAAAAAATAGGAAATCGATCATAAAACCAATTTCAAATTTGGTCTTCCACTTGCTCATATTCGTTGGAGGATTACGTTATTCAAAATTCGATGACTCTGTGTACCGTTATTTTATGACAATGTGAGAAATATACATACATTTACGCAGATTTTCATTATTTAATTTCTTCAAATATAATGCAGGACTCTAACATTTTATGGCAAAAGTTTGAAAAGTGAACCGACATTTATCCGTCCGACGCAAAATGCCAAAACGAAACTAATAGTATTTCGGGATTCAAATCTCTTTGGACTAAAAAAAAAAAAAAAAAATCTGAAATGTTTCAGATTTTAAATTACGTCCAAAGGGGCGTTTCTTAACATTTTGTATGTTACTTTCTTTATTAAATATCATGTTCCTCGCACTTAAACCATAAGATCCAGTGCAACAGCAATATCGCAAAATAATTTTTAAACGAGCATATGTTTAGAATTTCCGATACAGAGACTCACGCGCTGGAGATAAAAATGTTTTTTCTGCACAACGTTGCCATTGCTCGCTTTGAAATCCTTGAGCTTGTTAATCAAAAATTCGTTAAAGTTTTAAAAAATAGGAAATTGATCATAAAACAAATTTCAAATTTGGTCTTCCACATGCTCATATTCGTTGGAGGATTACGTTATTCAAAATTCGATGACTCTATGTACCGTTATTTTATGACAATGTGAGAAATATACATACATTTACGCAGATTTTCATTATTTAATTTCTTCAAATATAATGCAGGACTCTAACATTTTATGGCAACAGTTTGAAAAGTGAACCGACATTTATGCGACCGACGCAAAATGCCAAAACTAAACTAATAGTCCTTCGGGATTCAAACCCCTTTGGACTAAAAAAAAAAAAAAAAAAAAAAAAAAAATCTGAAATTAAGACACAATAACACGCCGAATAAATACTAATTCAGAAGTCAAACAACAAAATTGCGTTTGTTGTTTGACTTCTGAATTAGTATTTATTCGGCGTGTCATTTGCGGTTTTGCAGCTGAAGATGGTGGTTCGGTAAAACCATCGAAACTAGTCCTGTGAAAATTTTGTGGATTGACGCTGATTTTTGTTGTTTGACTTCTGAATTAGTAAAATCTGAAATGTTTCAGATTTTAAATTACGTCCAAAGGGGCGTTTTTTAACATTTTGTGTGTTAGCTTTCTTTATTAAATATCATGTTCCTCGCACTTAATCCATAAGATCCAGTGCAACAGCAATATCGCAAAATAATTTTAAAACGAGCATATCTTTAGAATTTCCGATACAGAGACTCACGCGCTGGAGATAAAAATGTTTTTTCTGCACAACGTTGCCATTGCTCGCTTTGAAATCCTTGAGTTTGTTAATCAAAAATTCGTCAAAGTTTTAAAAAATAGGAAATCGATCATAAAACAAATTTCAAATTTCAAATTTGGTTTTCTACATGCCTATATTCGTTGGAGGATTACGTTATTCAAAATTCGATGACTCTATGTACCGTTGTTTTATCACAATACGAGAAATATACATACATTTATGCAGATTTTTCATTATTTAATTTCTTCAAATATAATGCAGGACTCTAACCTTTTGTGGCAACACTTTTAAAAGTGAACCGACATTTATGAGTCCGACGCAAAATGCCAAAACGAAACTAATAGTCCTTCGGGATTCAAATCCCTTTGGACTAAAAACGAGTAAAGACTCGTTTCGATTCGTACCTTTGACATTTGGAGCTCCAAAATTTAAAAAAAAAAAAAAAAAAAAAAAAAAAAAAAAAAAAAAAATCTGAAATGTTTCAGATTTTAAATTACGTCCAAAGCAGCGTTTTTTAACATTTTGTATATTACCTTTCTTTATTAAATATCATGTTCCTCGCACTTAAACCATAAGATCCAGTGCAACAGCAATATCGCAAAATAGTTTTAAAACGAGCATACCTTTAGAATTTCCGATACAGAGACTCACGCGCTGGAGATAAAAATGTTTTTTCTGCACAACTTTGCCATTGCTCGCTTTGAAATACTTAAGTTTGTTAATTAAAAATTCGTCAAAGTTTTAAAAAATAGGAAATCGATCATAAAACAAATTTCAAATTTCAAATTTGGTCTTCCACGTGCTCATATTCGTTGGAGGATTACGTTATTCAAAATTCGATGACTCTATGTACCATTATTTTATGACATTGCGAGAAATGTACATACATTTACGCAGATTTTCATTATTTAATTTCTTCAAATATAATGCAGGACTCTAACATTTTATGGCAACAGTTTGAAAAGTGAACCGACATTTATGAGTCCGACGCAAAATGCCAAAACGAAACTAATAATCCTTCGGGATTCAAATCTCTTTGGACTAAAAAAAAAAAAAAAATCTGAAATGTTTCAGATTTTAAATTACGTCCAAAGGGGCGTTTCTTAACATTTTGTATGTTACTTTCTTTATTAAATATCATGTTCCTCGCACTTAAACCATAAGATCCAGTGCAACAGCAATATCGCAAAATAATTTTAAAACGAGCATATCTTTAGAATTTCCGATACAGAGACTCACGTGCTGGAGATAAAAATGTTTTTTCTGCACAACGTTGCCATTGCTCGCTTTGAAATCATTGAGTTTGTTAATCAAAAATTCGTCAAAGTTTTAAAAAATAGGAAATCGATCATAAAACAACTTTCAAATTTCAAATTTGGTCTTCCACATGCTCATATTCGTTGGAGGATTACGTTATTCAAAATTCGATGACTCTATGTACCGTTATTTTATGACAATGCGAGAAATATACATACATTTACGCAGATTTTCATTATTTAATTTCTTCAAATATAATGCAGGACTCTAACATTTTATGGCAAAAGTTTGAAAAGTGAACCGACATTTATCCGTCCGACGCAAAATGCCAAAACGAAACTAATAGTATTTCGGGATTCAAATCTCTTTGGACTAAAAAAAAAAAAAAAAAAAATCTGAAATGTTTCAGATTTTAAATTACGTCCAAAGGGGCGTTTCTTAACATTTTGTATGTTACTTTCTTTATTAAATATCATGTTCCTCGCACTTAAACCATAAAATCCAGTGCAACAGCAATATCGCAAAATAATTTTTAAACGAGCATATCTTTAGAATTTCCGATACAGAGACTCACGCGCTGGAAATAAAAATGTTTTTTCTGCACAACGTTGCCATTGCTCGCTTTGAAATCCTTGAGTTTTTTAATCAAAAATTCGTCAAAGTATTAAAAAATAGGAAATCGATCATAAAACAAATTTCAAATTTCAAATTTGGTCTTCCACATGCTCATATTCGTTGGAGGATTACGTTATTCAAAATTCGATGACTCTATGTACCGTTATTTTATGACATTGCGAGAAATATACATACACTTACGCAGATTTTCATTATTTAATTTCTTCAAATATAATGCAGGACTCTAACATTTCATGGCAACAGTTTGAAAAGTGAAGCGACATTTATGAGTACGACGCAAAATGCCAAAACTAAACTAATAATCCTTCGGGATTCAAATCCCTTTGGACTAAAAAAAAAAAAAAAATCTGAAATGTTTCAGCTTTAAAATTATGTCCAAAGGGGCGATTTTTAACATTTTGTATATTACCTTTCTTTATTAAATATCATGTTCCTCGCACTTAAACCATAAGATCCAGTGCAAGAGCAATATCGCAAAATAGTTTTAAAACGAGCATACCTTTAGAATTTCCGATACAGAGTCTCACGCGCTGGAGATAAAAATGTTTTTTCTGCACAACGTTGCCATTGCTCGCTTTGAAATCCTTGAGTTTGTTAATCAAAAATTCGTCAAAGTTTTAAAAAATAGGAAATCGGTCATAAAACAAATTTCAAATTTCAAATTTGGTCTTCCACATGCTCATATTCGTTGGAGGATTACGTTATTCAAAATTCGATGACTCTATGTACCGTTATTTTATGACATTGCGAGAAATATACATACACTTACGCAGATTTTCATTATTTAATTTCTTCAAATATAATGCAGGACTCTAACATTTCATGGCAACAGTTTGAAAAGTGAAGCGACATTTATGAGTACGACGCAAAATGCCAAAACTAAACTAATAATCCTTCGGGATTCAAATCCCTTTGGACTAAAAAAAAAAAAAAAAATCTGAAATGTTTCAGCTTTAAAATTATGTCCAAAGGGGCGATTTTTAACATTTTGTATATTACCTTTCTTTATTAAATATCATGTTCCTCGCACTTAAACCATAAGATCCAGTGCAAGAGCAATATCGCAAAATAGTTTTAAAACGAGCATACCTTTAGAATTTCCGATACAGAGTCTCACGCGCTGGAGATAAAAATGTTTTTTCTGCACAACGTTGCCATTGCTCGCTTTGAAATCCTTGAGTTTGTTAATCAAAAATTCGTCAAAGTTTTAAAAAATAGGAAATCGGTCATAAAACAAATTTCAAATTTCAAATTTGGTCTTCCACATGCTCATATTCGTTGGAGGATTACGTTATTCAAAATTCGATGACTCTATGTACCGTTATTTTATGACATTGCGAGAAATATACATACATTTACGCAGATTTTCATTATTTAATTTCTTCAAATATAATGCAGGACTCTAACATTTTATGGCAACAGTTTGAAAAGTGAACCGACATTTATCCGACCGACGCAAAATGCCAAAACGAAACTAATAGTCCTTCGGGATTCAAATCCCTTTGGACTAAAAAAAAAAAAAAAAAAAAAAAAAAAAAAAAGAAAATCTGAAATGTTTCAGATTTTAAATTACGTCCAAAGGGGCGTTTTTTAACATTTTGTGTGTTAGCTTTCTTTATTAAATATCATGATCCTCGCAATTAAACCATAAGATCCAGTGCAACAGCAATATCGCAAAATAGTTTTAAAACGAGCATATCTTTAGAATTTCCGATACAGAGGCTCACGCGTTGGAGATAAAAATGTTTTTTCTGCACAGCGTTGCCATTGCTCGCTTTGAAATCCTTGAGTTTGTTAATCAAAAATTCGTCAAAGTTTTAAAAAATAAGAAATCGATCATAAAACAAATTTCAAATTTCAAATTTGGTTTTCCACATGTCTATATTCGTTGGAGGATTACGTTAATCAAAATTCGATGACTCTATGTACCGTTGTTTTATCACAATACGAGAAATATACATACATTTATGCAGATTTTTCATTATTTAATTTCTTCAAATATAATGCAGGACTCTAACCTTTTGTGGCAACACTTTTAAAAGTGAACCGACATTTATGAGTCCGACGCAAAATGCCAAAACGAAACTAATAGTTCTTCGGGATTCAAATCCCTTTGGACTAAAAAAAAAAAAAAATCTGAAATGTTTCAGATTTTAAATTATGTCCAAAGGGGCGTTTTTTAACATTTTGTATATTACCTTTCTTTATTAAATATCATGTTCCTCGCACTTAAACCATAAGATTCAGTGCAACAGCAATATCGCAAAATAGTTTTAAAACGAGCATACCTTTAGAATTTCCGATACAGAGACTCACGCGCTGGAGATGAAAATGTTTTTTCTGCACAACTTTGCCATTGCTCGCTTTGAAATCCTTAAGTTTGTTAATTAAAAATTCGTCAAAGTTTTAAAAAATAGGAAATCGATCATAAAACAAATTTCAAATTTGGTCTTCCACATGCTCATATTCGTTGGAGGATTACGTTATTCAAAATTCGATGACTCTATGTACCGTTATTTTATGACAATGTGAGAAATATACATACATTTACGAAGATTTTCGTTATTTAATTTCTTCAAATATAATGCAGGACTCTAACCTTTTGTGGCAACACTTTGAAAAGTGGACCGACATTTATGAGTCCGACGCAAAATGCCAAAACGAAACTAATAGTCCTTCGGGATTCAAATCCCTTTGGACTAAAAAAAAAAAAAAAAAAAAAAAAAAAAAAAAAAAAAAAAAAAAAAAAATCTGAAATGTTTCAGATTTTAAATTACGTCCAAAGGGGCGTTTTTTAACATTTTGTGTCTTACCTTTCTTTATTAAATATCATGTTCCTCGCAATTAAACCATAAGATCCAGTGCAACAGCAATATCGCAAAATAGTTTTAAAACGAGCATATCTTTAGAATTTCCGATACAGAGGCTCACGCGTTGGAGATAAAAATGTTTTTTCTGCACAGCGTTGCCATTGCTCGCTTTGAAATCCTTGAGTTTGTTAATCAAAAATTCGTCAAAGTTTTAAAAAATAAGAAATCGATCATAAAACAAATTTCAAATTTCAAATTTGGTTTTCCACATGTCTATATTCGTTGGAGGATTACGTTAATCAAAATTCGATGACTCTATGTACCGTTGTTTTATCACAATACGAGAAATATACATACATTTATGCAGATTTTTCATTATTTAATTTCTTCAAATATAATGCAGGACTCTAACCTTTTGTGGCAACACTTTTAAAAGTGAACCGACATTTATGAGTCCGACGCAAAATGCCAAAACGAAACTAATAGTTCTTCGGGATTCAAATCCCTTTGGACTAAAAAAAAAAAAAATCTGAAATGTTTCAGATTTTAAATTATGTCCAAAGGGGCGTTTTTTAACATTTTGTATATTACCTTTCTTTATTAAATATCATGTTCCTCGCACTTAAACCATAAGATTCAGTGCAACAGCAATATCGCAAAATAGTTTTAAAACGAGCATACCTTTAGAATTTCCGATACAGAGACTCACGCGCTGGAGATGAAAATGTTTTTTCTGCACAACTTTGCCATTGCTCGCTTTGAAATCCTTAAGTTTGTTAATTAAAAATTCGTCAAAGTTTTAAAAAATAGGAAATCGATCATAAAACAAATTTCAAATTTGGTCTTCCACATGCTCATATTCGTTGGAGGATTACGTTATTCAAAATTCGATGACTCTATGTACCGTTATTTTATGACAATGTGAGAAATATACATACATTTACGAAGATTTTCGTTATTTAATTTCTTCAAATATAATGCAGGACTCTAACCTTTTGTGGCAACACTTTGAAAAGTGGACCGACATTTATGAGTCCGACGCAAAATGCCAAAACGAAACTAATAGTCCTTCGGGATTCAAATCCCTTTGGACTAAAAAAAAAAAAAAAAAAAAAAAAAAAAAAAAAAAAAAAAAAAATCTGAAATGTTTCAGATTTTAAATTACGTCCAAAGGGGCGTTTTTTAACATTTTGTGTCTTACCTTTCTTTATTAAATATCATGTTCCTCGCAATTAAACCATAAGATCCAGTGCAACAGCAATATTGCAAAATAGTTTTAAAACGAGCATACCTTTAGAATTTCCGATACAGAGGCTCACGCGTTGGAGATAAAAATGTTTTTTCTGCACAACGTTGCCATTGCTCGCTTTGAAATCCTTGAGTTTGTTAATCAAAAATTCGTCAAAGTTTTAAAAAATAAGAAATCGATCATAAAACAAATTTCAAATTTCAAATTTGGTTTTCCACATGCCTATATTCGTTGGAGGATTACGTTATTCAAAATTCGATGACTCTATATACCGTTATTTTATGACAATGTGAGAAATATACATACATTTACGCAGATTTTCATTATTTAATTTCTTCAAATATAATGCAGGACTAACATTTCATGGCAACAGTTTGAAAAGTGAAGCGACATTTATGAGTCCGACGCAAAATGCCAAAACTAAACTAATAATCCTTCGGGATTCAAATCCCTTTGGACTAAAAAAAAAAAAAAATCTGAAATGTTTCAGATTTTAAATTATGTCCAAAGGGGCGATTTTTAACATTTTGTATGTTACTTTCTTTATTAAATATCATGTTCCTCGCACTTAAACCATAAGATCCAGTGCAACAGCAATATCGCAAAATAGTTTTAAAACGAGCATACCTTTAGAATTTCCGATACAGAGACTCACGCGCTCGAGATAAAAATGTTTTTTCTGCACAACTTTGCCATTGCTCGCTTTGAAATACTTAAGGTTGTTAATTAAAAATTCGTCAAAGTTTTAAAAAATAGGAAATCGATCATAAAACAAATTTCAAATTTCAAATTTGGTCTTCCACATGCTCATATTCGTTGGAGGATTACGTTATTCAAAATTCGATGACTCTATGTACCGTTATTTTGTGACATTGCGAGAAATATACATACACTTACGCAGATTTTCATTATTTAGTTTCTTCAAATATAATGCAGGACTCTAACATTTTATGGCAACAGTTTGAAAAGTGAACCGACATTTATCCGTCCGAAGCAAAATGCCAAAACGAAACTAATAGTCCTTCAGGATTTAAATCTCTTTGGACTAAAAAAAAAAAAAAATCTGAAATGTTTCAGATTTTAAATTACGTCCAAAGGGGCGTTTCTTAACATTTTGTATGTTACTTTCTTTATTAAATATCATGTTCCTCGCACTTAAACCATAAGATCCAGTGCAACAGCAATATCGCAAAAAAATTTTAAAACAAGCATATCTTTAGAATTTCCGATACAGAGACTCACGCGCTGGAAATAAAAATGTTTTTTCTTCACAACGTTGCCATTGCTCGCTTTGAAATCCTTGAGTTTGTTAATCAAAAATTCGTCAAAGTTTTAAAAAATAGGAAATCGATCATAAAACAAATTTCAAATTTCAAATTTGGTCTTCCACATGCTCATATTCGTTGGAGGATTACGTTATTCAAAATTCGATGACTCTATGTACCGTTATTTTATGACAATGTGAGAAATATACATACATTTACGCAGATTTTCATTATTTAATTTCTTCAAATATAATGCAGGACTCTAACATTTTATGGCAACAGTTTGAAAAGTGAACCGACATTTATCCGACCGACGCAAAATGCCAAAACGAAACTAACAGTCCTTCGGGATTCAAATCCCTTTGGACTAAAAAAAAAAAAAAAAAAAAAAAAAGAAAATCTGAAATGTTTCAGATTTTAAATTACGTCCAAAGGGGCGTTTTTTAACATTTTGTGTGTTACCTTTCTTTATTAAATATCATGATCCTCGCAATTAAACCATAAGATCCAGTGCAACAGCAATATCGCAAAATAGTTTTAAAACGAGCATACCTTTAGAATTTCCGATACAGAGACTCACGCGCTGGAGATAAAAATGTTTTTTCTGCACAACTTTGCCATTGCTCGCTTTGAAATACTTAAGTTTGTTAATTAAAAATTCGTCAAAGTTTTAAAAAATAGGAAATCGATCATAAAACAAATTTCAAATTTCAAATTTGGTCTTCCACGTGCTCATATTCGTTGGAGGATTACGTTATTCAAAATTCGATGACTCTATGTACCGTTATTTTATGACATTGCGAGAAATGTACATACATTTACGCAGATTTTCATTATTTAATTTCTTCAAATATAATGCAGGACTCTAACATTTTATGGCAACAGTTTGAAAAGTGAACCGACATTTATGAGTCCGACGCAAAATGCCAAAACGAAACTAATAATCCTTCGGGATTCAAATCTCTTTGGAGTAAAAAAAAAAAAAAATTGAAATGTTTCAGATTTTAAATTACGTCCAAAGGGGCGTTTCTTAACATTTTGTATGTTACTTTCTTTATTAAATATCATGTTCCTCGCACTTAAACCATAAGATCCAGTGCAACAGCAATATCGCAAAATAATTTTAAAACGAGCATATCTTTAGAATTTCCGATACAGAGACTCACGTGCTGGAGATAAAAATGTTTTTTCTGCACAACGTTGCCATTGCTCGCTTTGAAATCATTGAGTTTGTTAATCAAAAATTCGTCAAAGTTTTAAAAAATAGGAAATCGATCATAAAACAACTTTCAAATTTCAAATTTGGTCTTCCACATGCTCATATTCGTTGGAGGATTACGTTATTCAAAATTCGATGACTCTATGTACCGTTATTTTATGACAATGCGAGAAATATACATACATTTACGCAGATTTTCATTATTTAATTTCTTCAAATATAATGCAGGACTCTAACATTTTATGGCAAAAGTTTGAAAAGTGAACCGACATTTATCCGTCCGACGCAAAATGCCAAAACGAAACTAATAGTCCTTCGGGATTCAAATCTCTTTGGACTAAAAAAAAAAAAAAATCTGAAATGTTTCAGATTTTAAATTACGTCCAAAGGGGCGTTTCTTAACATTTTGTATGTTACTTTCTTTATTAAATATCATGTTCCTCGCACTTAAAACATAAGATTCAGTGCAACAGCAATATCGCAAAATAGTTTTAAAACGAGCATATCTTTAGAATTTCCGATACAGAGACTCACGCGCTGGAGATAAAAATGTTTTTTCTGCACAACGTTGCCATTGCTCGCTTTGAAATATTTGAGCTTGTTAATCAAAAATTCGTCAAAGTTTTAAAAAATAGGAAATCGATCATAAAACAAATTCAAATTTGGTCTTCCACACGCTCATATTCGTTGGAGGATTACGTTATTCAAAATTCGATGACTCTATGTACCGTTATTTTATGACAATGCGAGAAATATACATACATTTACGCAGATTTTCATTATTTAATTTCTTCAAATATAATGCAGGACTCTAACATTTTATGGCAAAAGTTTGAAAAGTGAACCGACATTTATCCGTCCGACGCAAAATGCCAAAACGAAACTAATAGTCCTTCGGGATTCAAATCTCTTTGAACTAAAAAAAAAAAAAAAATCTGAAATGTTTCAGATTTTAAATTACGTCCAAAGGGGCGTTTCTTAACATTTTGTATGTTACTTTCTTTATTAAATATCATGTTCCTCGCACTTAAAACATAAGATTCAGTGCAACAGAAATATCGCAAAATAGTTTTAAAACGAGCATATCTTTAGAATTTCCGATACAGAGACTCACGCGCTGGAGATAAAAATGTTTTTTCTGCACAACGTTGCCATTGCTCGCTTTGAAATCCTTGAGCTTGTTAATCAAAAATTCGTCAAAGTTTTAAAAAATAGGAAATCGATCATAAAACAAATTTCAAATTTGGTCTTCCACATGCTCATATTCGTTGGAGGATTACGTTATTCAAAATTCGATGACTATATGTACCGTTATTTTATGACAATGTGAGAAAAATACATACATTTACGCAGATTTTCATTATTTAATTTCTTCAAATATAATGCAGGACTCTAACATTTTATGGCAACAGTTTGAAAAGTGAACCGACATTTATCCGTCCGAAGCAAAATGCCAAAACGAAACTAATAGTCCTTCAGGATTTAAATCTCTTTGGACTAAAAAAAAAAAAAAAATCTGAAATGTTTCAGATTTTAAATTACGTCCAAAGGGGCGTTTCTTAACATTTTGTATGTTACTTTCTTTATTAAATATCATGTTCCTCGCACTTAAACCATAAGATCCAGTGCAACAGCAATATCGCAAAATAATTTTAAAACGAGCATATCTTTAGAATTTCCGATACAGAGACTAACGCGCTGGAGATAAAAATGTTTTTTCTGCACAACGTTGCCATTGCTCGCTTTGAAATCCTTGAGTTTGTTAATCAAAAATTCGTCAAAGTTTTAAAAAATAGGAAATCGATCATAAAACAAATTTCAAATTTCAAATTTGGTTTTCCACATGCCTATATTCGTTGGAGGATTACGTTATTCAAAATTCGATGACTCTATGTACCGTTGTTTTATCACAATACGAGAAATATACATACATTTATGCAGATTTTTCATTATTTAATTTCTTCAAATATAATGCAGGACTCTAACCTTTTGTGGCAACACTTTTAAAAGTGAACCGACATTTATGAGTCCGACGCAAAATGCCAAAACGAAACTAATAGTCCTTCGGGATTCAAATCCCTTTGGACTAAAAACGAGTAAAGACTCGTTTCGATTCGTACCTTTGACATTTGGAGCTCCAAAATTTAAAAAAAAAAAAAAAAAAAAAAAAAAAAAAAAAAAAAAAAAAAAAATATGAAATGTTTCAGATTTTAAATTACGTCCAAAGCAGCGTTTTTTAACATTTTGTATATTACCTTTCTTTATTAAATATCATGTTCCTCGCACTTAAACCATAAGATACAGTGCAACAGCAATATCGCAAAATAATTTTAAAACGAGCATACCTTTAGAATTTCCGATACAGAGACTCACGCGCTGGAGATAAAAATGTTTTTTCTGCACAACTTTGCCATTGCTCGCTTTGAAATACTTAAGTTTGTTAATTAAAAATTCGTCAAAGTTTTAAAAAATAGGAAATCGATCATAAAACAAATTTCAAATTTCAAATTTGGTCTTCCACGTTCTCATATTCGTTGGAGGATTACGTTATTCAAAATTCGATGACTCTATGTACCGTTATTTTATGACATTGCGAGAAATGTACATACATTTACGCAGATTTTCATTATTTAATTTCTTCAAATATAATGCAGGACTCTAACATTTTATGGCAACAGTTTGAAAAGTGAACCGACATTTATCCGTCCGACGCAAAATGCCAAAACGAAACTAATAGTCCTTCGGGATTCAAATCTCTTTGGACTAAAAAAAAAAAAAAATCTGAAATGTTTCAGATTTTAAATTACGTCCAAAGGGGCGTTTCTTAACATTTTGTATGTTACTTTCTTTATTAAATATCATGTTCCTCGCACTTAAAACATAAGATTCAGTGCAACAGCAATATCGCAAAATAGTTTTAAAACGAGCATATCTTTAGAATTTCCGATACAGAGACTCACGCGCTGGAGATAAAAATGTTTTTTCTGCACAACGTTGCCATTGCTCGCTTTGAAATCCTTGAGCTTGTTAATCAAAAATTCGTCAAAGTTTTAAAAAATAGGAAATCGATCATAAAACAAATTTCAAATTTGGTCTTCCACATGCTCATATTCGTTGGAGGATTACGTTATTCAAAATTCGATGACTATATGTACCGTTATTTTATGACAATGTGAGAAATATACATACATTTACGCAGATTTTCATTATTTAATTTCTTCAAATATAATGCAGGACTCTAACATTTTATGGCAACAGTTTGAAAAGTGAACCGACATTTATCCGACCGACGCAAAATGCCAAAACTAAACTAATAGTCCTTCGGGATTCAAATCCCTTTGGACTAAAAAAAAAAAAAAAAAAAAAAAAAAATTCTGAAAATAAGACACAATAACACGCCGAATAAATACTAATTCAGAAGTCAAACAACAGAATTGCGTTTGTTGTTTGACTTCTGAATTAGTATTTATTCGGCGTGTCATTTGCGGTTTTGCAGCTGAAGATGGTGGTTCGGTAAAACCATCGAAACTAGTCCTGTGAAAATTTTGTGGATTGACGCTGATTTTTGTTTTTTGACTTCTGAATTAGTAAAATCTGAAATGTTTCAGATTTTAAATTACGTCCAAAGGGGCGTTTTTTAACATTTTGTATGTTACTTTCTTTATTAAATATCATGTTCCTCGCACTTAAAACATAAGGTTCAGTGCAACAGCAATATCGCAAAATAGTTTTAAAACGAGCATATCTTTAGAATTTCCGATACAGAGAATCACGCGCTGGAGATAAAAATGTTTTTTCTGCACAACGTTGCCATTGCTCGCTTTGAAATCCTTGAGCTTGTTAATCAAAAATTCGTCAAAGTTTTAAAAAATAAGAAATCGATCATAAAACTAATTTCAAATTTCAAATTTGGTTTTCCACATGTCTATATTCGTTGGAGGATTACGTTATTCAAAATTCGATGACTCTATGTACCGTTGTTTTATCACAATACGAGAAATATACATACATTTATGCAGATTTTTCATTATTTAATTTCTTCAAATATAATGCAGGACTCTAACCTTTTGTGGCAACACTTTTAAAAGTGAACCGACATTTATGAGTCCGACGCAAAATGCCAAAACGAAACTAATAGTTCTTCGGGATTCAAATCCCTTTGGACTAAAAAAAAAAAAAAAATCTGAAATGTTTCAGATTTTAAATTATGTCTAAAGGGGCGTTTTTTAACATTTTGTATATTACCTTTCTTTATTAAATATCATGTTCCTCGCACTTAAACCATAAGATTCAGTGCAACAGCAATATCGCAAAATAGTTTTAAAACGAGCATACCTTTAGAATTTCCGATACAGAGACTCACGCGCTGGAGATAAAAATGTTTTTTCTGCACAACTTTGCCATTGCTCGCTTTGAAATCCTTAAGTTTGTTAATTAAAAATTCGTCAAAGTTTTAAAAAATAGGAAATCGATCATAAAACAAATTTCAAATTTGGTCTTCCACATGCTCATATTCGTTGGAGGATTACGTTATTCAAAATTCGATGACTCTATGTACCGTTATTTTAGGACAATGTGAGAAATATACATACATTTACGAAGATTTTCGTTATTTAATTTCTTCAAATATAATGCAGGACTCTAACCTTCTGTGGCAACACTTTGAAAAGTGGACCGACATTTATGAGTCCGACGCAAAATGCCAAAACGAAACTAATAGTCCTTCGGGATTCAAATCCCTTTGGACTAAAAAAAAAAAAAAAAAAAAAAAAATCTGAAATGTTTCAGATTTTAAATTACGTCCAAAGGGGCGTTTTTTAACATTTTGTGTCTTACCTTTCTTTATTAAATATCATGTTCCTCGCAATTAAACCATAAGATCCAGTGCAACAGCAATATTGCAAAATAGTTTTAAAACGAGCATACCTTTAGAATTTCCGATACAGAGGCTCACGCGTTGGAGATAAAAATGTTTTTTCTGCACAACGTTGCCATTGCTCGCTTTGAAATCCTTGAGTTTGTTAATCAAAAATTCGTCAAAGTTTTAAAAAATAAGAAATCGATCATAAAACAAATTTCAAATTTCAAATTTGGTTTTCCACATGCCTATATTCGTTGGAGGATTACGTTATTCAAAATTCGATGACTCTATGTACCGTTATTTTATGACAATGTGAGAAATATACATACATTTACGCAGATTTTCATTATTTAATTTCTTCAAATATAATGCAGGACTAACATTTCATGGCAACAGTTTGAAAAGTGAAGCGACATTTATGAGTCCGACGCAAAATGCCAAAACTAAACTAATAATCCTTCGGGATTCAAATCCCTTTGGACTAAAAAAAAAAAAAAAATCTGAAATGTTTCAGATTTTAAATTATGTCCAAAGGGGCGATTTTTAACATTTTGTATGTTACTTTCTTTATTAAATATCATGTTCCTCGCACTTAAACCATAAGATCCAGTGCAACAGCAATATCGCAAAATAGTTTTAAAACCAGCATACCTTTAGAATTTCCGATACAGAGACTCACGCGCTCGAGATAAAAATGTTTTTTCTGCACAACTTTGCCATTGCTCGCTTTGAAATACTTAAGGTTGTTAATTAAAAATTCGTCAAAGTTTTAAAAAATAGGAAATCGATCATAAAACAAATTTCAAATTTCAAATTTGGTCTTCCACATGCTCATATTCGTTGGAGGATTACGTTATTCAAAATTCGATGACTCTATGTACCGTTATTTTATGACATTGCGAGAAATATACATACACTTACGCAGATTTTCATTATTTAGTTTCTTCAAATATAATGCAGGACTCTAACATTTTATGGCAACAGTTTGAAAAGTGAACCGACATTTATCCGTCCGAAGCAAAATGCCAAAACGAAACTAATAGTCCTTCAGGATTTAAATCTCTTTGGACTAAAAAAAAAAAAAAATCTGAAATGTTTCAGATTTTAAATTACGTCCAAAGGGGCGTTTCTTAACATTTTGTATGTTACTTTCTTTATTAAATATCATGTTCCTCGCACTTAAACCATAAGATCCAGTGCAACAGCAATATCGCAAAATAATTTTAAAACGAGCATATCTTTAGAATTTCCGATACAGAGACTCACGCGCTGGAAATAAAAATGTTTTTTCTTCACAACGTTGCCATTGCTCGCTTTGAAATCCTTGAGTTTGTTAATCAAAAATTCGTCAAAGTTTTAAAAAATAGGAAATCGATCATAAAACAAATTTCAAATTTCAAATTTGGTCTTCCACATGCTCATATTCGTTGGAGGATTACGTTATTCAAAATTCGATGACTCTATGTACCGTTATTTTATGACAATGCGAGAAATATACATACATTTACGCAGATTTTCATTATTTAATTTCTTCAAATATAATGCAGGACTCTAACATTTTATGGCAAAAGTTTGAAAAGTGAACCGACATTTATCCGTCCGACGCAAAATGCCAAAACGAAACTAATAGTCCTTCGGGATTCAAATCTCTTTGGACTAAAAAAAAAAAATCTGAAATGTTTCAGATTTTAAATTACGTCCAAAGGGGCGTTTCTTAACATTTTGTATGTTACTTTCTTTATTAAATATCATGTTCCTCGCACTTAAAACATAAGATTCAGTGCAACAGCAATATCGCAAAATAGTTTTAAAACGAGCATATCTTTAGAATTTCCGATACAGAGACTCACGCGCTGGAGATAAAAATGTTTTTTCTGCACAACGTTGCCATTGCTCGCTTTGAAATCCTTGAGCTTGTTAATCAAAAATTCGTCAAAGTTTTAAAAAATAGGAAATCGATCATAAAACAAATTTCAAATTTGGTCTTCCACATGCTCATATTCGTTGGAGGATTACGTTATTCAAAATTCGATGACTATATGTACCGTTATTTTATGACAATGTGAGAAATATACATACATTTACGCAGATTTTCATTATTTAATTTCTTCAAATATAATGCAGGACTCTAACATTTTATGGCAACAGTTTGAAAAGTGAACCGACATTTATCCGTCCGAAGCAAAATGCCAAAACGAAACTAATAGTCCTTCAGGATTTAAATCTCTTTGGACTAAAAAAAAAAAAAAAATCTGAAATGTTTCAGATTTTAAATTACGTCCAAAGGGGCGTTTCTTAACATTTTGTATGTTACTTTCTTTATTAAATATCATGTTCCTCGCATTTAAACCATAAGATCCAGTGCAACAGCAATATCGCAAAATAATTTTAAAACGAGCATATCTTTAGAATTTCCGATACAGAGACTCACGCGCTGGAGATAAAAATGTTTTTTCTGCACAACGTTGCCATTGCTCGCTTTGAAATCCTTGAGTTTGTTAATCAAAAATTCGTCAAAGTTTTAAAAAATAGGAAATCGATCATAAAACAAATTTCAAATTTCAAATTTGGTTTTCCACATGCCTATATTCGTTGGAGGATTACGTTATTCAAAATTCGATGACTCTATGTACCGTTGTTTTATCACAATACGAGAAATATACATACATTTATGCAGATTTTTCATTATTTAATTTCTTCAAATATAATGCAGGACTCTAACCTTTTGTGGCAACACTTTTAAAAGTGAACCGACATTTATGAGTCCGACGCAAAATGCCAAAACGAAACTAATAGTCCTTCGGGATTCAAATCCCTTTGGACTAAAAACGAGTAAAGACTCGTTTCGATTCGTACCTCTGACATTTGGAGCTCCAAAATTAAAAAAAAAAAAAAAAAAAAAAAAAAAAAAAAAAAAAAAATATGAAATGTTTCAGATTTTAAATTACGTCCAAAGCAGCGTTTTTTAACATTTTGTATATTACCTTTCTTTATTAAATATCATGTTCCTCGCACTTAAACCATAAGATACAGTGCAACAGCAATATCGCAAAATAATTTTAAAACGAGCATACCTTTAGAATTTCCGATACAGAGACTCACGCGCTGGTTTTTTCTGCACAACTTTGCCATTGCTCGCTTTGAAATACTTAAGTTTGTTAATTAAAAATTCGTCAAAGTTTTAAAAAATAGGAAATCGATCATAAAACAAATTTCAAATTTCAAATTTGGTCTTCCACGTGCTCATATTCGTTGGAGGATTACGTTATTCAAAATTCGATGACTCTATGTACCGTTATTTTATGACATTGCGAGAAATGTACATACATTTACGCAGATTTTCATTATTTAATTTCTTCAAATATAATGCAGGACTCTAACATTTTATGGCAACAGTTTGAAAAGTGAACCGACATTTATGAGTCCGACGCAAAATGCCAAAACGAAACTAATAATCCTTCGGGATTCAAATCTCTTTGGACTAAAAAAAAAAAAAATCTGAAATGTTTCAGACTTTAAATTACGTCCAAAGGGGCGTTTCTTAACATTTTGTATGTTACTTTCTTTATTAAATATCATGTTCCTCGCACTTAAAACATAAGATCCAGTGCAACAGCAATATCGCAAAATAATTTTAAAACGAGCATATCTTTAGAATTTCCGATACAGAGACTCACGTGCTGGAGATAAAAATGTTTTTTCTGCACAACGTTGCCATTGCTCGCTTTGAAATCATTGAGTTTGTTAATCAAAAATTCGTCAAAGTTTTAAAAAATAGGAAATCGATCATAAAACAACTTTCAAATTTCAAATTTGGTCTTCCACATGCTCATATTCGTTGGAGGATTACGTTATTCAAAATTCGATGACTCTATGTACCGTTATTTTATGACAATGCGAGAAATATACATACATTTACGCAGATTTTCATTATTTAATTTCTTCAAATATAATGCAGGACTCTAACATTTTATGGCAAAAGTTTGAAAAGTGAACCGACATTTATCCGTCCGACGCAAAATGCCAAAACGAAACTAATAGTCCTTCGGGATTCAAATCTCTTTGGACTAAAAAAAAAAAAAAATCTGAAATGTTTCAGATTTTAAATTACGTCCAAAGGGGCGTTTCTTAACATTTTGTATGTTACTTTCTTTATTAAATATCATGTTCCCCG
Source organism: Stegodyphus dumicola (assembly GCF_044657685.1). Taxonomy (NCBI): domain Eukaryota; kingdom Metazoa; phylum Arthropoda; class Arachnida; order Araneae; family Eresidae; genus Stegodyphus; species Stegodyphus dumicola. The sequence continues at coordinate 4,031,880 of NC_140778.1, read as the reverse complement.
CACTTAAAACATAAGATTCAGTGCAACAGCAATATCGCAAAATAGTTTTAAAACGAGCATATCTTTAGAATTTCCGATACAGAGACTCACGCGCTGGAGATAAAAATGTTTTTTCTGCACAACGTTGCCATTGCTCGCTTTGAAATCCTTGAGCTTGTTAATCAAAAATTCGTCAAAGTTTTAAAAAATAGGAAATCGATCATAAAACAAATTTCAAATTTGGTCTTCCACATGCTCATATTCGTTGGAGGATTACGTTATTCAAAATTCGATGACTATATGTACCGTTATTTTATGACAATGTGAGAAATATACATACATTTACGCAGATTTTCATTATTTAATTTCTTCAAATATAATGCAGGACTCTAACATTTTATGGCAACAGTTTGAAAAGTGAACCGACATTTATCCGTCCGAAGCAAAATGCCAAAACGAAACTAATAGTCCTTCAGGATTTAAATCTCTTTGGACTAAAAAAAAAAAAAAAATCTGAAATGTTTCAGATTTTAAATTACGTCCAAAGGGGCGTTTCTTAACATTTTGTATGTTACTTTCTTTATTAAATATCATGTTCCTCGCACTTAAACCATAAGATCCAGTGCAACAGCAATATCGCAAAATAATTTTAAAACGAGCATATCTTTAGAATTTCCGATACAGAGACTCACGCGCTGGAGATAAAAATGTTTTTTCTGCACAACGTTGCCATTGCTCGCTTTGAAATCCTTGAGTTTGTTAATCAAAAATTCGTCAAAGTTTTAAAAAATAGGAAATCGATCATAAAACAAATTTCAAATTTCAAATTTGGTTTTCCACATGCCTATATTCGTTGGAGGATTACGTTATTCAAAATTCGATGACTCTATGTACCGTTGTTTTATCACAATACGAGAAATATACATACATTTATGCAGATTTTTCATTATTTAATTTCTTCAAATATAATGCAGGACTCTAACCTTTTGTGGCAACACTTTTAAAAGTGAACCGACATTTATGAGTCCGACGCAAAATGCCAAAACGAAACTAATAGTCCTTCGGGATTCAAATCCCTTTGGACTAAAAACGAGTAAAGACTCGTTTCGATTCGTACCTCTGACATTTGGAGCTCCAAAATTAAAAAAAAAAAAAAAAAAAAAAAAAAAAAAAAAAAAATATGAAATGTTTCAGATTTTAAATTACGTCCAAAGCAGCGTTTTTTAACATTTTGTATATTACCTTTCTTTATTAAATATCATGTTCCTCGCACTTAAACCATAAGATACAGTGCAACAGCAATATCGCAAAATAATTTTAAAACGAGCATACCTTTAGAATTTCCGATACAGAGACTCACGCGCTGGTTTTTTCTGCACAACTTTGCCATTGCTCGCTTTGAAATACTTAAGTTTGTTAATTAAAAATTCGTCAAAGTTTTAAAAAATAGGAAATCGATCATAAAACAAATTTCAAATTTCAAATTTGGTCTTCCACGTGCTCATATTCGTTGGAGGATTACGTTATTCAAAATTCGATGACTCTATGTACCGTTATTTTATGACATTGCGAGAAATGTACATACATTTACGCAGATTTTCATTATTTAATTTCTTCAAATATAATGCAGGACTCTAACATTTTATGGCAACAGTTTGAAAAGTGAACCGACATTTATGAGTCCGACGCAAAATGCCAAAACGAAACTAATAATCCTTCGGGATTCAAATCTCTTTGGACTAAAAAAAAAAAAAATCTGAAATGTTTCAGACTTTAAATTACGTCCAAAGGGGCGTTTCTTAACATTTTGTATGTTACTTTCTTTATTAAATATCATGTTCCTCGCACTTAAACCATAAGATCCAGTGCAACAGCAATATCGCAAAATAATTTTAAAACGAGCATATCTTTAGAATTTCCGATACAGAGACTCACGTGCTGGAGATAAAAATGTTTTTTCTGCACAACGTTGCCATTGCTCGCTTTGAAATCATTGAGTTTGTTAATCAAAAATTCGTCAAAGTTTTAAAAAATAGGAAATCGATCATAAAACAACTTTCAAATTTCAAATTTGGTCTTCCACATGCTCATATTCGTTGGAGGATTACGTTATTCAAAATTCGATGACTCTATGTACCGTTATTTTATGACAATGCGAGAAATATACATACATTTACGCAGATTTTCATTATTTAATTTCTTCAAATATAATGCAGGACTCTAACATTTTATGGCAAAAGTTTGAAAAGTGAACCGACATTTATCCGTCCGACGCAAAATGCCAAAACGAAACTAATAGTCCTTCGGGATTCAAATCTCTTTGGACTAAAAAAAAAAAAAAATCTGAAATGTTTCAGATTTTAAATTACGTCCAAAGGGGCGTTTCTTAACATTTTGTATGTTACTTTCTTTATTAAATATCATGTTCCCCGCACTTAAAACATAAGATTCAGTGCAACAGCAATATCGCAAAATAGTTTTAAAACGAGCATATCTTTAGAATTTCCGATACAGAGACTCACGCGCTGGAGATAAAAATGTTTTTTCTGCACAACGTTGCCATTGCTCGCTTTGAAATCCTTGAGCTTGTTAATCAAAAATTCGTCAAAGTTTTAAAAAATAGGAAATCGATCATAAAACAAATTTCAAATTTGGTCTTCCACATGCTCATATTCGTTGGAGGATTACGTTATTCAAAATTCGATGACTCTATGTACCGTTATTTTATGACAATGTGAGAAATATACATACATTTACGAAGATTTTCGTTATTTAATTTCTTCAAATATAATGCAGGACTCTAACCTTCTGTGGCAACACTTTGAAAAGTGGACCGACATTTATGAGTCCGACGCAAAATGCCAAAACGAAACTAATAGTCCTTCGGGATTCAAATCCCTTTGGACTAAAAAAAAAAAAAAAAAAAAAAAAAAAAAAAAAAAAAAATCTGAAATGTTTCAGATTTTAAATTACGTCCAAAGGGGCGTTTTTTAACATTTTGTGTCTTACCTTTCTTTATTAAATATCATGTTCCTCGCAATTAAACCATAAGATCCAGTGCAACAGCAATATTGCAAAATAGTTTTAAAACGAGCATACCTTTAGAATTTCCGATACAGAGGCTCACGCGTTGGAGATAAAAATGTTTTTTCTGCACAACGTTGCCATTGCTCGCTTTGAAATCCTTGAGTTTGTTAATCAAAAATTCGTCAAAGTTTTAAAAAATAAGAAATCGATCATAAAACAAATTTCAAATTTCAAATTTGGTTTTCCACATGCCTATATTCGTTGGAGGATTACGTTATTCAAAATTCGATGACTCTATGTACCGTTATTTTATGACAATGTGAGAAATATACATACATTTACGCAGATTTTCATTATTTAATTTCTTCAAATATAATGCAGGACTAACATTTCATGGCAACAGTTTGAAAAGTGAAGCGACATTTATGAGTCCGACGCAAAATGCCAAAACTAAACTAATAATCCTTCGGGATTCAAATCCCTTTGGACTAAAAAAAAAAAAAAAATCTGAAATGTTTCAGATTTTAAATTATGTCCAAAGGGGCGATTTTTAACATTTTGTATGTTACTTTCTTTATTAAATATCATGTTCCTCGCACTTAAACCATAAGATCCAGTGCAACAGCAATATCGCAAAATAGTTTTAAAACCAGCATACCTTTAGAATTTCCGATACAGAGACTCACGCGCTCGAGATAAAAATGTTTTTTCTGCACAACTTTGCCATTGTTCGCTTTGAAATACTTAAGGTTGTTAATTAAAAATTCGTCAAAGTTTTAAAAAATAGGAAATCGATCATAAAACAAATTTCAAATTTCAAATTTGGTCTTCCACATGCTCATATTCGTTGGAGGATTACGTTATTCAAAATTCGATGACTCTATGTACCGTTATTTTATGACATTGCGAGAAATATACATACACTTACGCAGATTTTCATTATTTAGTTTCTTCAAATATAATGCAGGACTCTAACATTTTATGGCAACAGTTTGAAAAGTGAACCGACATTTATCCGTCCGAAGCAAAATGCCAAAACGAAACTAATAGTCCTTCAGGATTTAAATCTCTTTGGACTAAAAAAAAAAAAAATCTGAAATGTTTCAGATTTTAAATTACGTCCAAAGGGGCGTTTCTTAACATTTTGTATGTTACTTTCTTTATTAAATATCATGTTCCTCGCACTTAAACCATAAGATCCAGTGCAACAGCAATATCGCAAAATAATTTTAAAACGAGCATATCTTTAGAATTTCCGATACAGAGACTCACGCGCTGGAAATAAAAATGTTTTTTCTTCACAACGTTGCCATTGCTCGCTTTGAAATCCTTGAGTTTGTTAATCAAAAATTCGTCAAAGTTTTAAAAAATAGGAAATCGATCATAAAACAAATTTCAAATTTCAAATTTGGTCTTCCACATGCTCATATTCGTTGGAGGATTACGTTATTCAAAATTCGATGACTCTATGTACCGTTATTTTATGACAATGCGAGAAATATACATACATTTACGCAGATTTTCATTATTTAATTTCTTCAAATATAATGCAGGACTCTAACATTTTATGGCAAAAGTTTGAAAAGTGAACCGACATTTATCCGTCCGACGCAAAATGCCAAAACGAAACTAATAGTCCTTCGGGATTCAAATCTCTTTGGACTAAAAAAAAAAAAATCTGAAATGTTTCAGATTTTAAATTACGTCCAAAGGGGCGTTTCTTAACATTTTGTATGTTACTTTCTTTATTAAATATCATGTTCCTCGCACTTAAAACATAAGATTCAGTGCAACAGCAATATCGCAAAATAGTTTTAAAACGAGCATATCTTTAGAATTTCCGATACAGAGACTCACGCGCTGGAGATAAAAATGTTTTTTCTGCACAACGTTGCCATTGCTCGCTTTGAAATCCTTGAGCTTGTTAATCAAAAATTCGTCAAAGTTTTAAAAAATAGGAAATCGATCATAAAACAAATTTCAAATTTGGTCTTCCACATGCTCATATTCGTTGGAGGATTACGTTATTCAAAATTCGATGACTATATGTACCGTTATTTTATGACAATGTGAGAAATATACATACATTTACGCAGATTTTCATTATTTAATTTCTTCAAATATAATGCAGGACTCTAACATTTTATGGCAACAGTTTGAAAAGTGAACCGACATTTATCCGTCCGAAGCAAAATGCCAAAACGAAACTAATAGTCCTTCAGGATTTAAATCTCTTTGGACTAAAAAAAAAAAAAAAATCTGAAATGTTTCAGATTTTAAATTACGTCCAAAGGGGCGTTTCTTAACATTTTGTATGTTACTTTCTTTATTAAATATCATGTTCCTCGCACTTAAACCATAAGATCCAGTGCAACAGCAATATCGCAAAATAATTTTAAAACGAGCATATCTTTAGAATTTCCGATACAGAGACTCACGCGCTGGAGATAAAAATGTTTTTTCTGCACAACGTTGCCATTGCTCGCTTTGAAATCCTTGAGTTTGTTAATCAAAAATTCGTCAAAGTTTTAAAAAATAGGAAATCGATCATAAAACAAATTTCAAATTTCAAATTTGGTTTTCCACATGCCTATATTCGTTGGAGGATTACGTTATTCAAAATTCGATGACTCTATGTACCGTTGTTTTATCACAATACGAGAAATATACATACATTTATGCAGATTTTTCATTATTTAATTTCTTCAAATATAATGCAGGACTCTAACCTTTTGTGGCAACACTTTTAAAAGTGAACCGACATTTATGAGTCCGACGCAAAATGCCAAAACGAAACTAATAGTCCTTCGGGATTCAAATCCCTTTGGACTAAAAACGAGTAAAGACTCGTTTCGATTCGTACCTCTGACATTTGGAGCTCCAAAATTAAAAAAAAAAAAAAAAAAAAAAAAAATATGAAATGTTTCAGATTTTAAATTACGTCCAAAGCAGCGTTTTTTAACATTTTGTATATTACCTTTCTTTATTAAATATCATGTTCCTCGCACTTAAACCATAAGATACAGTGCAACAGCAATATCGCAAAATAATTTTAAAACGAGCATACCTTTAGAATTTCCGATACAGAGACTCACGCGCTGGTTTTTTCTGCACAACTTTGCCATTGCTCGCTTTGAAATACTTAAGTTTGTTAATTAAAAATTCGTCAAAGTTTTAAAAAATAGGAAATCGATCATAAAACAAATTTCAAATTTCAAATTTGGTCTTCCACGTGCTCATATTCGTTGGAGGATTACGTTATTCAAAATTCGATGACTCTATGTACCGTTATTTTATGACAATGCGAGAAATATACATACATTTACGCAGATTTTCATTATTTAATTTCTTCAAATATAATGCAGGACTCTAACATTTTATGGCAACAGTTTGAAAAGTGAACCGACATTTATCCGTCCGACGCAAAATGCCAAAACGAAACTAATAGTCCTTCGGGATTCAAATCTCTTTGGACTAAAAAAAAAAAAAAATCTGAAATGTTTCAGATTTTAAATTACGTCCAAAGGGGCGTTTCTTAACATTTTGTATGTTACTTTCTTTATTAAATATCATGTTCCCCGCACTTAAAACATAAGATTCAGTGCAACAGCAATATCGCAAAATAGTTTTAAAACGAGCATATCTTTAGAATTTCCGATACAGAGACTCACGCGCTGGAGATAAAAATGTTTTTTCTGCACAACGTTGCCATTGCTCGCTTTGAAATCCTTGAGCTTGTTAATCAAAAATTCGTCAAAGTTTTAAAAAATAGGAAATCGATCATAAAACAAATTTCAAATTTGGTCTTCCACATGCTCATATTCGTTGGAGGATTACGTTATTCAAAATTCGATGACTATATGTACCGTTATTTTATGACAATGTGAGAAATATACATACATTTACGCAGATTTTCATTATTTAATTTCTTCAAATATAATGCAGGACTCTAACATTTTATGGCAACAGTTTGAAAAGTGAACCGACATTTATCCGACCGACGCAAAATGCCAAAACTAAACTAATAGTCCTTCGGGATTCAAATCCCTTTGGACTAAAAAAAAAAAAAAAAAAAAAAAAAAATTCTGAAATTAAGACACAATAACATGCCGAATAAATACTAATTCAGAAGTCAAACAACAAAATTGCGTTTGTTGTTTGACTTCTGAATTAGTATTTATTCGGCGTGTCATTTGCGGTTTTGCAGCTGAAGATGGTGGTTCGGTAAAACCATCGAAACTAGTCCTGTGAAAATTTTGTGGATTGACGCTGATTTTTGTTTTTTGACTTCTGAATTAGAAAAATCTGAAATGTTTCAGATTTTAAATTACGTCCAAAGGGGCGTTTTTTAACATTTTGTATGTTACTTTCTTTATTAAATATCATGTTCCTCGCACTTAAAACATAAGGTTCAGTGCAACAGCAATATCGCAAAATAGTTTTAAAACGAGCATATCTTTAGAATTTCCGATACAGAGAATCACGCGCTGGAGATAAAAATGTTTTTTCTGCACAACGTTCCCATTGCTCGCTTTGAAATCCTTGAGCTTGTTAATCAAAAATTCGTCAAAGTTTTAAAAAATAAGAAATCGATCATAAAACAAATTTCAAATTTCAAATTTGGTTTTCCACATGTCTATATTCGTTGGAGGATTACGTTATTCAAAATTCGATGACTCTATGTACCGTTGTTTTATCACAATACGAGAAATATACATACATTTATGCAGATTTTTCATTATTTAATTTCTTCAAATATAATGCAGGACTCTAACCTTTTGTGGCAACACTTTTAAAAGTGAACCGACATTTATGAGTCCGACGCAAAATGCCAAAACGAAACTAATAGTTCTTCGGGATTCAAATCCCTTTGGACTAAAAAAAAAAAAAAAAATCTGAAATGTTTCAGATTTTAAATTATGTCTAAAGGGGCGTTTTTTAACATTTTGTATATTACCTTTCTTTATTAAATATCATGTTCCTCGCACTTAAACCATAAGATTCAGTGCAACAGCAATATCGCAAAATAGTTTTAAAACGAGCATACCTTTAGAATTTCCGATACAGAGACTCACGCGCTGGAGATAAAAATGTTTTTTCTGCACAACTTTGCCATTGCTCGCTTTGAAATCCTTAAGTTTGTTAATTAAAAATTCGTCAAAGTTTTAAAAAATAGGAAATCGATCATAAAACAAATTTCAAATTTGGTCTTCCACATGTCTATATTCGTTGGAGGATTACGTTATTCAAAATTCGATGACTCTATGTACCGTTATTTTATGACAATGTGAGAAATATACATACATTTACGCAGATTTTCATTATTTAATTTCTTCAAATATAATGCAGGACTAACATTTCATGGCAACAGTTTGAAAAGTGAAGCGACATTTATGAGTCCGACGCAAAATGCCAAAACTAAACTAATAATCCTTCGGGATTCAAATCCCTTTGGACTAAAAAAAAAAAAAAATCTGAAATGTTTCAGATTTTAAATTATGTCCAAAGGGGCGATTTTTAACATTTTGTATGTTACTTTCTTTATTAAATATCATGTTCCTCGCACTTAAACCATAAGATCCAGTGCAACAGCAATATCGCAATATAGTTTTAAAACGAGCATACCTTTAGAATTTCCGATACAGAGACTCACGCGCTCGAGATAAAAATGTTTTTTCTGCACAACTTTGCCATTGCTCGCTTTGAAATACTTAAGGTTGTTAATTAAAAATTCTTCAAAGTTTTAAAAAATAGGAAATCGATCATAAAACAAATTTCAAATTTCAAATTTGGTCTTCCACATGCTCATATTCGTTGGAGGATTACGTTATTCAAAATTCGATGACTCTATGTACCGTTATTTTATGACATTGCGAGAAATATACATACACTTACGCAGATTTTCATTATTTAGTTTCTTCAAATATAATGCAGGACTCTAACATTTTATGGCAACAGTTTGAAAAGTGAACCGACATTTATCCGTCCGAAGCAAAATGCCAAAACGAAACTAATAGTCCTTCAGGATTTAAATCTCTTTGGACTAAAAAAAAAAAAAAAATCTGAAATGTTTCAGATTTTAAATTACGTTTAAAGGGGCGTTTCTTAACATTTTGTATGTTACTTTCTTTATTAAATATCATGTTCCTCGCACTTAAACCATAAGATCCAGTGCAACAGCAATATCGCAAAATAATTTTAAAACGAGCATATCTTTAGAATTTCCGATACAGAGACTCACGCGCTGGAAATAAAAATGTTTTTTCTTCACAACGTTGCCATTGCTCGCTTTGAAATCCTTGAGTTTGTTAATCAAAAATTCGTCAAAGTTTTAAAAAATAGGAAATCGATCATAAAACAAATTTCAAATTTCAAATTTGGTCTTCCACATGCTCATATTCGTTGGAGGATTACGTTATTCAAAATTCGATGACTCTATGTACCGTTATTTTATGACAATGTGAGAAATATACATACATTTACGCAGATTTTCATTATTTAATTTCTTCAAATATAATGCAGGACTCTAACATTTTATGGCAACAGTTTGAAAAGTGAACCGACATTTATCCGACCGACGCAAAATGCCAAAACGAAACTAATAGTCCTTCGGTATTCAAATCCCTTTGGACTAAAAAAAAAAAAAAAAAAAAGAAAAGAAAATCTGAAATGTTTCAGATTTTAAATTACGTCCAAAGGGGCGTTTTTTAACATTTTGTGTGTTACCTTTCTTTATTAAATATCATGATCCTCGCAATTAAACCATAAGATCCAGTGCAACAGCAATATCGCAAAATAGTTTTAAAACGAGCATATCTTTAGAATTTCCGATACAGAGGCTCACGCGTTGGAGATAAAAATGTTTTTTCTGCACAGCGTTGCCATTGCTCGCTTTGAAATCCTTGAGTTTGTTAATCAAAAATTCGTCAAAGTTTTAAAAAATAAGAAATCGATCATAAAACAAATTTCAAATTTCAAATTTGGTTTTCCACATGTCTATATTCGTTGGAGGATTACGTTATTCAAAATTCGATGACTCTATGTACCGTTGTTTTATCACAATACGAGAAATATACATACATTTATGCAGATTTTTCATTATTTAATTTCTTCAAATATAATGCAGGACTCTAAACTTTTGTGGCAACACTTTTAAAAGTGAACCGACATTTATGAGTCCGACGCAAAATGCCAAAACGAAACTAATAGTTCTTCGGGATTCAAATCCCTTTGGACTAAAAAAAAAAAAAAAATCTGAAATATTTCAGATTTTAAATTACGTCCAAAGGGGCGTTTTTTAACATTTTGTGTGTTACCTTTCTTTATTAAATATCATGTTCCTCGCACTTAAACCATAAGATCCAGTGCAACAGCAATATTGCAAAATAGTTTTAAAACGAGCATACCTTTAGAATTTCCGATACAGAGGCTCACGCGTTGGAGATAAAAATGTTTTTTCTGCACAACGTTGCCATTGCTCGCTTTGAAATCCTTGAGTTTGTTAATCAAAAATTCGTCAAAGTTTTAAAAAATAGGAAATCGATCATAAAACAAATTTCAAATTTCAAATTTGGTTTTCCACATGCCTATATTCGTTGGAGGATTACGTTATTCAAAATTCGATGACTCTATGTACCGTTGTTTTATCACAATACGAGAAATATACATACATTTATGCAGATTTTCATTATTTAATTTCTTCAAATATAATGCAGGACTCTAACCTTTTGTGGCAACACTTTTAAAAGTGAACCGACATTTATGAGTCCGACGCAAAATGCCAAAACGAAACTAATAGTTTTTCGGGATTCAAATCCCTTTGGACTAAAAAAAAAAAAAAATCTGAAATGTTTCAGATTTTAAATTATGTCCAAAGGGGCGTTTTTTAACATTTTGTATATTACCTTTCTTTATTAAATATCATGTTCCTCGCACTTAAACCATAAGATCCAGTGCAACAGCAATATCGCAAAATAGTTTTAAAACGAGCATACCTTTAGAATTTCCGATACAGAGACTCACGCGCTGGAGATAAAAATGTTTTTTCTGCACAACTTTGCCATTGCTCGCTTTGAAATCCTTAAGTTTGTTAATTAAAAATTCGTCAAAGTTTTAAAAAATAGGAAATCGATCATAAAACAAATTTCAAATTTGGTCTTCCACATGCTCATATTCGTTGGAGGATTACGTTATTCAAAATTCGATGACTCTATGTACCGTTATTTTATGACAATGTGAGAAATATACATACATTTACGAAGATTTTCGTTATTTAATTTCTTCAAATATAATGCAGGACTCTAACCTTTTGTGGCAACACTTTGAAAAGTGGACCGACATTTATGAGTCCGACGCAAAATGCCAAAACGAAACTAATAGTCCTTCGGGATTCAAATCCCTTTGGACTAAAAAAAAAAAAAAAAAAAAAAAAAAAAAAAAAAAAAAAAATCCGAAATGTTTCAGATTTTAAATTACGTCCAAAGGGGCGTTTTTTAACATTTTGTGTGTTACCTTTCTTTATTAAATATCATGTTCCTCGCACTTAAACCATAAGATCCAGTGCAACAGCAATATCGCAAAATAATTTTAAAACGAGCATATCTTTAGAATTTCCGATACAGAGACTCACGCGTTGGAGATAAAAATGTTTTTTCTGCACAACGTTGCCATTGCTCGCTTTGAAATCCTTGAGTTTGTTAATCAAAAATTCGTCAAAGTTTTAAAAAATAGGAAATCGATCATAAAACAAATTTCAAATTTCAAATTTGGTTTTCCACATGCCTATATTCGTTGGAGGATTACGTTATTCAAAATTCGATGACTCTATGTACCGTTGTTTTATCACAATACGAGAAATATACATACATTTATGCAGATTTTTCATTATTTAATTTCTTCAAATATAATGCAGGACTCTAACCTTTTGTGGCAACACTTTTAAAAGTGAACCGACATTTATGAGTCCGACGCAAAATGCCAAAACGAAACTAATAGTCCTTCGGGATTCAAATCCCTTTGGACTAAAAACGAGTAAAGACTCGTTTCGATTCGTACCTTTGACATTTGGAGCTCCAAAATTAAAAAAAAGAAAAAAAAAAAAATCTGAAATATTTCAGATTTTAAATTACGTCCAAAGCAGCGTTTTTTAACATTTTGTATATTACCTTTCTTTATTAAATATCATGTTCCTCGCACTTAAACCATAAGATCCAGTGCAACAGCAATATCGCAAAATAGTTTTAAAACGAGCATACCTTTAGAATTTCCGATACAGAGACTCACGCGCTGGAGATAAAAATGTTTTTTCTGCACAACTTTGCCATTGCTCGCTTTGAAATACTTAAGTTTGTTAATTAAAAATTCGTCAAAGTTTTAAAAAATAGGAAATCGATCATAAAACAAATTTCAAATTTCAAATTTGGTCTTCCACGTGCTCATATTCGTTGGAGGATTACGTTATTCAAAATTCGATGACTCTATGTACCGTTATTTTATGACATTGCGAGAAATGTACATACATTTACGCAGATTTTCATTATTTAATTTCTTCAAATATAATGCAGGACTCTAACATTTTATGGCAACAGTTTGAAAAGTGAACCGACATTTATGAGTCCGACGCAAAATGCCAAAACGAAACTAATAATCCTTCGGGATTCAAATCTCTTTGGACTAAAAAAAAAAAAATTTGAAATGTTTCAGATTTTAAATTACGTCCAAAGGGGCGTTTCTTAACATTTTGTATGTTACTTTCTTTATTAAATATCATGTTCCTCGCACTTAAACCATAAGATCCAGTGCAACAGCAATATCGCAAAATAATTTTAAAACGAGCATATCTTTAGAATTTCCGATACAGAGACTCACGTGCTGGAGATAAAAATGTTTTTTCTGCACAACGTTGCCATTGCTCGCTTTGAAATCATTGAGTTTGTTAATCAAAAATTCGTCAAAGTTTTAAAAAATAGGAAATCGATCATAAAACAACTTTCAAATTTCAAATTTGGTCTTCCACATGCTCATATTCGTTGGAGGATTACGTTATTCAAAATTCGATGACTCTATGTACCGTTATTTTATGACAATGCGAGAAATATACATACATTTACGCAGATTTTCATTTTTTAATTTCTTCAAATATAATGCAGGACTCTAACATTTTATGGCAAAAGTTTGAAAAGTGAACCGACATTTATCCGTCCGACGCAAAATGCCAAAACGAAACTAATAGTCCTTCGGGATTCAAATCTCTTTGGACTAAAAAAAAAAAAATCTGAAATGTTTCAGATTTTAAATTACGTCCAAAGGGGCGTTTCTTAACATTTTGTATGTTACTTTCTTTATTAAATATCATGTTCCTCGCACTTAAACCATAAGATCCAGTGCAACAGCAATATCGCAAAATAATTTTAAAACGAGCATATCTTTAGAATTTCCGATACAGAGACTCACGCGCTGGAGATAAAAATGTTTTTTCTGCACAACGTTGCCATTGCTCGCTTTGAAATATTTGAGCTTGTTAATCAAAAATTCGTCAAAGTTTTAAAAAATAGGAAATCGATCATAAAACAACTTTCAAATTTCAAATTTGGTCTTCCACATGCTCATATTCGTTGGAGGATTACGTTATTCAAAATTCGATGACTCTATGTACCGTTATTTTATGACAATGCGAGAAATATACATACATTTACGCAGATTTTCATTATTTAATTTCTTCAAATATAATGTAGGACTCTAACATTTTATGGCAAAAGTTTGAAAAGTGAACCGACATTTATCCGTCCGACGCAAAATGCCAAAACGAAACTAATAGTCCTTCGGGATTCAAATCTCTTTGGACTAAAAAAAAAAAAAAAAATCTGAAATGTTTCAGATTTTAAATTACGTCCAGAGGGGCGTTTCTTAACATTTTGTATGTTACTTTCTTTATTAAATATCATGTTCCTCGCACTTAAAACATAAGATTCAGTGCAACAGCAATATCGCAAAATAGTTTTAAAACGAGCATATCTTTAGAATTTCCGATACAGAGACTCACGCGCTGGAGATAAAAATGTTTTTTCTGCACAACGTTGCCATTGCTCGCTTTGAAATCCTTGAGCTTGTTAATCAAAAATTCGTCAAAGTTTTAAAAAATAGGAAATCGATCATAAAACAAATTTCAAATTTGGTCTTCCACATGCTCATATTCGTTGGAGGATTACGTTATTCAAAATTCGATGACTATATGTACCGTTATTTTATGACAATGTGAGAAATATACATACATTTACGCAGATTTTCATTATTTAATTTCTTCAAATATAATGCAGGACTCTAACATTTTATGGCAACAGTTTGAAAAGTGAACCGACATTTATCCGACCGACGCAAAATGCCAAAACTAAACTAATAGTCCTTCGGGATTCAAATCCCTTTGGACTAAAAAAAAAAAAAAAAAAAAAAAAAAAATTCTGAAATTTAGACACAATAACACGCCGAATAAATACTAATTCAGAAGTCAAACAACAAAATTGCGTTTGTTGTTTGACTTCTGAATTAGTATTTATTCGGCGTGTCATTTGCGGTTTTGCAGCTGAAGATGGTGGTTCGGTAAAACCATCGAAACTAGTCCTGTGAAAATTTTGTGGATTGACGCTGATTTTTGTTTTTTGACTTCTGAATTAGTAAAATCTGAAATGTTTCAGATTTTAAATTACGTCCAAAGGGGCGTTTTTTAACATTTTGTATGTTACTTTCTTTATTAAATATCATGTTCCTCGCACTTAAAACATAAGGTTCAGTGCAACAGCAATATCGCAAAATAGTTTTAAAACGAGCATATCTTTAGAATTTCCGATACAGAGAATCACGCGCTGGAGATAAAAATGTTTTTTCTGCACAACGTTGCCATTGCTCGCTTTGAAATCCTTGAGCTTGTTAATCAAAAATTCGTCAAAGTTTTAAAAAATAGGAAATCGATCATAAAACAAATTTCAAATTTGGTCTTCCACATGCTCATATTCGTTGGAGGATTACGTTATTCAAAATTCGATGACTCTATGTACCGTTATTTTATGACAATGTGAGAAATATACATACATTTACGCAGATTTTCATTATTTAATTTCTTCAAATATAATGCAGGACTCTAACATTTCATGGCAACAGTTTGAAAAGTGAAGCGACATTTATGAGTCCGACGCAAAATGCCAAAACTAAACTAATAATCCTTCGGGATTCAAATCCCTTTGGACTAAAAAAAAAAAAAAAAATCTGAAATGTTTCAGATTTTAGATTATGTCCAAAGGGGCGATTTTTAACATTTTGTATATTACCTTTCTTTATTAAATATCATGTTCCTCGCACTTAAACCATAAGATCCAGTGCAACAGCAATATCGCAAAATAATTTTAAAACGAGCATACCTTTAGAATTTCCGATACAGAGACTCACGCGCTAGAGATAAAAATGTTTTTTCTGCACAACTTTGCCATTGCTCGCTTTGAAATATTTAAGTTTGTTAATTAAAAATTCGTCAAAGTTTTAAAAAATAGGAAATCGATCATAAAACAAATTTCAAATTTCAAATTTGGTCTTCCACATGCTCATATTCGTTGGAGGATTACGTTATTCAAAATTCGATGACTCTATGTACCGTTATTTTATGACATTGCGAGAAATATACATACACTTACGCAGATTTTCATTATTTAGTTTCTACAAATATAATGCAGGACTCTAACATTTTATGGCAACAGTTTGAAAAGTGAACCGACATTTATGAGTTCGACACAAAATGCCAAAACGAAACTAATAATCCTTCGGGATTCAAATCTCTTTGGACTAAAAAAAAAAAAAAAAAAAAATCTGAAATGTTTCAGATTTTAAATTACGTCCAAAGGGGCGTTTCTTAACATTTTGTATGTTACTTTCTTTATTAAATATCATGTTCCTCGCACTTAAACCATAAGATCCAGTGCAACAGCAATATCGCAAAATAATTTTAAAACGAGCATTTCTTTAGAATTTCCGATACAGAGACTCCGTGCTGGAGATAAAAATGTTTTTTCTGCACAAAAATCTGCATAAATGTATGTATATTTCTCGTATTGTGATAAAACAACGGTACATAGAGTCATCGAATTTTGAATAACGTAATCCTCCAACGAATATAGACATGTGGAAAACCAAATTTGAAATTTGAATTTTGTTTTATGATCGATTTCCTATTTTTTAAAACTTTGACGAATTTTTGATTAACAAACTCAAGGATTTCAAAGCGAGCAATGGCAACGTTGTGCAGAAAAAACATTTTTATCTCCAACGCGTGAGTCTCTGTATCGGAAATTCTAAAGATATGCTCGTTTTAAAACTATTTAGCGATATTGTTGTTGCACTGGATCTTATGGTTTAATTGCGAGGATCATGATATTTAATAAAGAAAGGTAATATACAAAATGTTAAAAAACGCCCCTTTGGACGTAATTTAAAATCTGAAACATTTCAGATTTTTTCATTGCTCGCTTTGAAATCATTGAGTTTGTTAATCAAAAATTCGTCAAAGTTTTAAAAAATAGGAAATCGATCATAAAACCAATTTCAAATTTGGTCTTCCACTTGCTCATATTCGTTGGAGGATTACGTTATTCAAAATTCGATGACTCTATGTACCGTTATTTTATGACAATGTGAGAAATATACATACATTTACGCAGATTTTCATTATTTAATTTCTTCAAATATAATGCAGGACTCTAACATTTTATGGCAAAAGTTTGAAAAGTGAACCGACATTTATCCGTCCGACGCAAAATGCCAAAACGAAACTAATAGTATTTCGGGATTCAAATCTCTTTGGAGTAAAAAAAAAAAAAAAAAAAAATCTGAAATGTTTCAGATTTTAAATTACGTCCAAAGGGGCGTTTCTTAACATTTTGTATGTTACTTTCTTTATTAAATATCATGTTCCTCGCACTTAAACCATAAGATCCAGTGCAACAGCAATATCGCAAAATAATTTTTAAACGAGCATATCTTTAGAATTTCCGATACAGAGACTCACGCGCTGGAAATAAAAATGTTTTTTCTGCACAACGTTGCCATTGCTCGCTTTGAAATCCTTGAGTTTGTTAATCAAAAATTCGTCAAAGTTTTAAAAAATAGGAAATCGATCATAAAACAAATTTCAAATTTCAAATTTGGTCTTCCACATGCTCATATTCGTTGGAGGATTACGTTATTCAAAATTCGATGACTCTATGTACCGTTATTTTATGACATTGCGAGAAATATACATACACTTACGCAGATTTTCATTATTTAATTTCTTCAAATATAATGCAGGACTCTAACATTTCATGGCAACAGTTTGAAAAGTGAAGCGACATTTATGAGTCCGACGCAAAATGCCAAAACTAAACTAATAATCCTTCGGGATTCAAATCCCTTTGGACTAAAAAAAAAAAAAAAAAAAAGAAAATCTGAAATGTTTCAGATTTTAAATTACGTCCAAAGGGGCGTTTTTTAACATTTTGTGTGTTACCTTTCTTTATTAAATATCATGATCCTCGCAATTAAACCATAAGATCCAGTGCAACAGCAATATCGCAAAATAGTTTTAAAACGAGCATATCTTTAGAATTTCCGATACAGAGGCTCACGCGTTGGAGATAAAAATGTTTTTTCTGCACAGCGTTGCCATTGCTCGCTTTGAAATCAATGAGTTTGTTAATCAAAAATTCGTCAAAGTTTTAAAAAATAAGAAATCGATCATAAAACAAATTTCAAATTTCAAATTTGGTTTTCCACATGTCTATATTCGTTGGAGGATTACGTTATTCAAAATTCGATGACTCTATGTACCGTTGTTTTATCACAATACGAGAAATATACATACATTTATGCAGATTTTTCATTATTTAATTTCTTCAAATATAATGCAGGACTCTAACCTTTTGTGGCAACACTTTTAAAAGTGAACCGACATTTATGAGTCCGACGCAAAATGCCAAAACGAAACTAATAGTTCTTCGGGATTCAAATCCCTTTGGACTAAAAAAAAAAAAAAAAATCTGAAATGTTTCAGATTTTAAATTATGTCCAAAGGGGCGTTTTTTAACATTTTGTATATTACCTTTCTTTATTAAATATCATGTTCCTCGCACTTAAACCATAAGATCCAGTGCAACAGCAATATCGCAAAATAGTTTTAAAACGAGCATAACTTTAGAATTTCCGATACAGAGACTCACGCGCTGGAGATAAAAACGTTTTTTCTGCACAACTTTGCCATTGCTCGCTTTGAAATCCTTAAGTTTGTTAATTAAAAATTCGTCAAAGTTTTAAAAATAGGAAATCGATCATAAAACAAATTTCAAATTTGGTCTTCCACATGCTCATATTCGTTGGAGGATTACGTTATTCAAAATTCGATGACTCTATGTACCGTTATTTTATGACAATGTGAGAAATATACATACATTTACGCAGATTTTCATTATTTAATTTCTTCAAATATAATGCAGGACTAACATTTCATGGCAACAGTTTGAAAAGTGAAGCGACATTTATGAGTCCGACGCAAAATGCCAAAACTAAACTAATAATCCTTCGGGATTCAAATCCCTTTGGACTAAAAAAAAAAAAAAATCTGAAATGTTTCAGATTTTAAATTATGTCCAAAGGGGCGATTTTTAACATTTTGTATATTACCTTTCTTTATTAAATATCATGTTCCTCGCACTTAAACCATAAGATCCAGTGCAACAGCAATATCGCAAAATAGTTTTAAAACGAGCATACCTTTAGAATTTCCGATACAGAGACTCACGCGCTCGAGATAAAAATGTTTTTTCTGCACAACTTTGCCATTGCTCGCTTTGAAATACTTAAGGTTGTTAATTAAAAATTCGTCAAAGTTTTAAAAAATAGGAAATCGATCATAAAACAAATTTCAAATTTCAAATTTGGTCTTCCACATGCTCATATTCGTTGGAGGATTACGTTATTCAAAATTCGATGACTCTATGTACCGTTATTTTATGACATTGCGAGAAATATACATACACTTACGCAGATTTTCATTATTTAGTTTCTTCAAATATAATGCAGGACTCTAACATTTTATGGCAACAGTTTGAAAAGTGAACCGACATTTATCCGTCCGAAGCAAAATGCCAAAACGAAACTAATAGTCCTTCAGGATTTAAATCTCTTTGGACTAAAAAAAAAAAAAATCTGAAATGTTTCAGATTTTAAATTACGTCCAAAGGGGCGTTTCTTAACATTTTGTATGTTACTTTCTTTATTAAATATCATGTTCCTCGCACTTAAACCATAAGATCCAGTGCAACAGCAATATCGCAAAATAATTTTAAAACGAGCATATCTTTAGAATTTCCGATACAGAGGCTCACGCGTTGGAGATAAAAATGTTTTTTCTGCACAACGTTGCCATTGCTCGCTTTGAAATCCTTGAGTTTGTTAATCAAAAATTCGTCAAAGTTTTAAAAAATAAGAAATCGATCATAAAACAAATTTCAAATTTCAAATTTGGTTTTCCACATGCTCATATTCGTTGGAGGATTACGTTATTCAAAATTCGATGACTCTATGTACCGTTGTTTTATCACAATACGAGAAATATACATACATTTATGCAGATTTTTCATTATTTAATTTCTTCAAATATAATGCAGGACTCTAACCTTTTGTGGCAACACTTTTAAAAGTGAACCGACATTTATCCGACCGACGCAAAATGCCAAAACGAAACTAATAGTCCTTCGGGATTCAAATCCCTTTGGACTAAAAAAAAAAAAAAAAAAAAAAAAAAAAAAAAAAAAATCTGAAATGTTTCAGATTTTAAATTACGTCCAAAGGGGCGTTTTTTAACATTTTGTGTGTTACTTTCTTTATTAAATATCATGTTCCTCGCACTTAAACCATAAGATCCAGTGCAACAGCAATATCGCAAAATAATTTTAAAACGAGCATATCTTTAGAATTTCCGATACAGAGGCTCACGCGTTGGAGATAAAAATGTTTTTTCTGCACAACGTTGCCATTGCTCGCTTTGAAATCCTTGAGTTTGTTAATCAAAAATTCGTCAAAGTTTTAAAAAATAAGAAATCGATCATAAAACAAATTTCAAATTTCAAATTTGGTTTTCCACATGTCTATATTCGTTGGAGGATTACGTTATTCAAAATTCGATGACTCTATGTACCGTTGTTTTATCACAATACGAGAAATATACATACATTTATGCAGATTTTTCATTATTTAATTTCTTCAAATATAATGCAGGACTCTAACCTTTTGTGGCAACACTTTTAAAAGTGAACCGACATTTATGAGTCCGACGCAAAATGCCAAAACGAAACTAATAGTCCTTCGGGATTCAAATCCCTTTGGACTAAAAACGAGTAAAGACTCGTTTCGATTCGTACCTTTGTCATTAGGAGCTCCAAAATTAAAAAAAAAGAAAAAAAAAAAATTTGAAATGTTTCAGATTTTAAATTACGTCCAAAGGGGCGTTTTTTAACATTTTGTATGTTACTTTCTTTATTAAATATCATGTTCCTCGCACTTGAAACATAAGATTCAGTGCAACAGCAATATCGCAAAATAGTTTTAAAACGAGCATGTCTTTAGAATTTCCGATACAGAGACTCACGTGCTGGAGATAAAAATGTTTTTTCTGCACAACGTTGCCATTGCTCGCTTTGAAATCATTGAGTTTGTTAATCAAAAATTCGTCAAAGTTTTAAAAAATAGGAAATTGATCATAAAACAAATTTCAAATTTCAAATTTGGTCTTCCACATGCTCATATTCGTTGGAGGATTACGTTATTCAAAATTCGATGACTCTATGTACCGTTATTTTATGACAATGTGAGGAATATACATACATTTATGCAGATTATCATTATTAATTTCTTCAAATATAATGCAGGACTCTAACATTTCATGGCAACAGTTTGAAAAGTGAAGCCACATTTATGAGTCCGAGGCAAAATGCCAAAACTAAACTAATAATCCTTCGGGATTCAAATCCCTTTGGACTAAAAAAAAAAAAAATCTGAAATGTTTCAGATTTTAAATTATGTCCAAAGGGGCGATTTTTAACATTTTGTATATTACCTTTCTTTATTAAATATCATGTTCCTCGCACTTAAACCATAAGATCCAGTGAAACAGCAATATCGCAAAATAGTTTTAAAACGAGCATACCTTTAGAATTTCCGATACAGAGACTCACGTGCTGGAGATAAAAATGTTTTTTCTGCACAACGTTGCCATTGCTCGCTTTGAAATCTTTGAGTTTGTTAATCAAAAATTCGTCAAAGTTTTAAAAAATAGGAAATCGATCATAAAACAAATTTCAAATTTCAAATTTGGTCTTCCACATGCTCATATTCGTTGGAGGATTACGTTATTCAAAATTCGATGACTCTATGTACCGTTATTTTATGACAATGCGAGAAATATACATACATTTACGCAGATTTTCATTATTTAATTTCTTCAAATATAATGCAGGACTCTAACCTTTTATGGCAACAGTTTGAAAAGTGAACCGACATTTATCCGACCGACGCAAAATGCCAAAACGAAACTAATAGTCCTTCGGGATTCAAATCCCTTTGGACTAAAAAAAAAAAAAAAAACAAAACAAAAAAAAAAAAAAAGAAAATCTGAAATGTTTCAGATTTTAAATTACGTCCAAAGGGGCGTTTTTTAACATTTTGTGTGTTACCTTTCTTTATTAAATATCATGATCCTCGCACTTAAACCATAAGATCCAGTGCAACAGCAATATCGCAAAATAACTTTAAAACGAGCATTTCTTTAGAAATTCCGATACAGAGACTCACGTGCTGGAGATAAAAATGTTTTTTCTGCACAACGTTGCCATTGCTCGCTTTGAAATCATTGAGTTTGTTAATCAAAAATTCGTCAAAGTTTTAAAAAATAGGAAATTGATCATAATACAAATTTCAAATTTCAAATTTGGTCTTCCACATGCTCATATTCGTTGGAGGATTACGTTATTCAAAATTCGATGACTCTATGTACCGTTATTTTATGACAATGCGAGAAATATACATACATTTACGCAGATTTTCATTATTTAATTTCTTCAAATATAATGCAGGACTCTAACATTTTATGGCAAAAGTTTGAAAAGTGAACCGACATTTATCCGTCCGACGCAAAATGCCAAAACGAAACTAATAGTCCTTCGGGATTCAAATCCCTTTGGACTAAAAAAAAAAAAAAAAAAAAAAAAAAAAAAAGAAAATCTGAAATGTTTCAGATTTTAAATTACGTCCAAAGGGGCGTTTTTTACCATTCTGTGTGTTACCTTTCTTTATTAAATATAATGATCCTCGCAATTAAACCATAAGATCCAGTGCAACAGAAATATCGCAAAATAGTTTTAAAACGAGCATATCTTTAGAATTTCCGATACAGAGACTCACGCGTTGGAGATAAAAATGTTTTTTCTGCACAACGTTGCCATTGCTCGCTTTGAAATCCTTGAGTTTGTTAATCAAAAATTCGTCAAAGTTTTAAAAATTAAGAAATCGATCATAAAACAAATTTCAAATTTCAAATTTGGTTTTCCACATGTCTATATTCGTTGGAGGATTACGTTATTCAAAATTCGATGACTCTATGTACCGTTGTTTTATCACAATACGAGAAATATACATACATTTATGCAGATTTTTCATTATTTAATTTCTTCAAATATAATGCAGGACTCTAAGCTTTTGTGGCAACACTTTTAAAAGTGAACCGACATTTATGAGTCCGACGCAAAATGCCAAAACGAAACTAATAGTCCTTCGGGATTCAAATCCCTTTGGATTAAAAACGAGTAAAGACTCGTTTCGATTCGTACCTTTGTCATTAGGAGCTCCAAAATTAAAAAAAAAGAAAAAAAAAAATTTGACATGTTTCAGATTTTAAATTACGTCCAAAGGGGCGTTTTTTAACATTTTGTATGTTACTTTCTTTATTAAATATCATGTTCCTCGCACTTGAAACATAAGA
Source organism: Stegodyphus dumicola (assembly GCF_044657685.1). NCBI lineage: Eukaryota > Metazoa > Arthropoda > Arachnida > Araneae > Eresidae > Stegodyphus > Stegodyphus dumicola. The sequence goes on along the minus strand of NC_140778.1, from coordinate 4,008,824 downwards.
TTCAGTGCAACAGCAATATCGCAAAATAGTTTTAAAACGAGCATATCTTTAGAATTTCCGATACAGAGACTCACGCGTTGGAGATAAAAATGTTTTTTCTGCACAACGTTGCCATTGCTCGCTTTGAAATCCTTGAGTTTGTTAATCAAAAATTCGTCAAAGTTTTAAAAATTAAGAAATCGATCATAAAACAAATTTCAAATTTCAAATTTGGTTTTCCACATGTCTATATTCGTTGGAGGATTACGTTATTCAAAATTCGATGACTCTATGTACCGTTGTTTTATCACAATACGAGAAATATACATACATTTATGCAGATTTTTCATTATTTAATTTCTTCAAATATAATGCAGGACTCTAACCTTTTGTGGCAACACTTTTAAAAGTGAACCGACATTTATGAGTCCGACGCACAATGCCAAAACGAAACTAATAGTCCTTCGGGATTCAAATCCCTTTGGATTAAAAACGAGTAAAGACTCGTTTCGATTCGTACCTTTGTCATTAGGAGCTCCAAAATTAAAAAAAAAGAAAAAAAAAATTTGACATGTTTCAGATTTTAAATTACGTCCAAAGGGGCGTTTTTTAACATTTTGTGTGTTACCTTTCTTTATTAAATATCATGATCCTCGCAATTAAACCATAAGATCCAGTGCAACAGCAATATCGCAAAATAGTTTTAAAACGAGCATATCTTTAGAATTTCCGATACAGAGACTCACGCGTTGGAGATAAAAATGTTTTTTCTGCACAACGTTGCCATTGCTCGCTTTGAAATCCTTGAGTTTGTTAATAAAAATTCGTCAAAGTTTTAAAAAATAAGAAATCGATCATAAAACAAATTTCAAATTTCAAATTTGGTTTTCCACATGTCTATATTCGTTGGAGGATTACGTTATTCAAAATTCGATGACTCTATGTACCGTTGTTTTATCACAATACGAGAAATATACATACATTTATGCAGATTTTTCATTATTTAATTTCTTCAAATATAATGCAGGACTCTAACATTTTATGGCAACAGTTTGAAAAGTGAACCGACATTTATCCGTCCGACGCAAAATGCCAAAACGAAACTAATAGTCTTTCGGGATTCAAATCACTTTGGACTAAAAAAAAAAAAAATCTGAAATGTTTCAGATTTTAAATTACGTCCAAAGGGGCGTTTCTTAACATTTTGTATGTTACCTTCTTTATTAAATATCATGTTCCTCGCACTTAAACCATAAGATCCAGTGCAACAGCAATATCGCAAAATAATTTTAAAACGAGCATATCTTTAGAATTTCCGATACAGAGACTCACGCGCTGGAGATAAAAATGTTTTTCTGCACAACGTTGCCATTGCTCGCTTTGAAATCATTGAGTTTGTTAATCAAAAATTCGTCAAAGTTTTAAAAAATAGGAAATTGATCATAAAACAAATTTCAAATTTCAAATTTGGTCTTCCACATGCTCATATTCGTTGGAGGATTACGTTATTCAAAATTCGATGACTCTATGTACCGTTATTTTATGACAATGCGAGAAATATGCATACATTTACGCAGATTTTCATTATTTAATTTCTTCAAATATAATGCAGGACTCTAACATTTTATGGCAAAAGTTTGAAAAGTAAACCGACATTTATCCGTCCGACGCAAAATGCCAAAACGAAACTAATAGTCCTTCAGGATTTAAATCTCTTTGGACTAAAAAAAAAAAAAAAAACTGAAATGTTTCAGATTTTAAATTACGTCCAAAGGGGCGTTTCTTAACATTTTGTATGTTACTTTCTTTATTAAATATCATGTTCCTCGCACTTAAAACATAAGATCCAGTGCAACAGCAATATCGCAAAATAATTTTAAAACGAGCATATCTTTAGAATTTCCGATACAGAGACTCACGCGCTGGAAATAAAAATGTTTTTTCTGCACAACGTTGCCATTGCTCGCTTTGAAATCCTTGAGTTTGTTAATCAAAAATTCGTCAAAGTTTTAAAAAATAGGAAATCGATCATAAAACAAATTTCAAATTTCAAATTTGGTCTTCCACATGCTCATATTCGTTGGAGGATTACGTTATTCAAAATTCGATGACTCTATGTACCGTTATTTTATGACAATGTGAGAAATATACATACATTTACGCAGATTTTCATTATTTAATTTCTTCAAATATAATGCAGGACTCTAACATTTTATGGCAACAGTTTGAAAAGTGAACCGACATTTATCCGACCGACGCAAAATGCCAAAACGAAACTAATAGTCCTTCGGGATTCAAATCCCTTTGGACTAAAAAAAAAAAAAAAAAAAAAAAAAAAAAAAGAAATCTGAAATGTTTCAGATTTTAAATTACGTCCAAAGGGGCGTTTTTTAACATTTTGTGTGTTACTTTCTTTATTAAATATCATGTTCCTCGCACTTAAACCATAAGATCCAGTGCAACAGCAATATCGCAAAATAATTTTAAAACGAGCATATCTTTAGAATTTCCGATACAGAGGCTCACGCGTTGGAGATAAAAATGTTTTTTCTGCACAACGTTGCCATTGCTCGCTTTGAAATCCTTGAGTTTGTTAATCAAAAATTCGTCAAAGTTTTAAAAAATAAGAAATCGATCATAAAACAAATTTCAAATTTCAAATTTGGTTTTCCACATGTCTATATTCGTTGGAGGATTACGTTATTCAAAATTCGATGACTCTATGTACCGTTGTTTTATCACAATACGAGAAATATACATACATTTATGCAGATTTTTCATTATTTAATTTCTTCAAATATAATGCAGGACTCTAACCTTTTGTGGCAACACTTTTAAAAGTGAACCGACATTTATGAGTCCGATGCAAAATGCCAAAACGAAACTAATAGTCCTTCGGGATTCAAATCCCTTTGGACTAAAAACGAGTAAAGACTCGTTTCGATTCGTACCTTTGTCATTAGGAGCTCCAAAATTAAAAAAAAAGAAAAAAAAAAATTTGAAATGTTTCAGATTTTAAATTACGTCGAAAGGGGCGTTTTTTAACATTTTGTATGTTACTTTCTTTATTAAATATCATGTTCCTCGCACTTGAAACATAAGATTCAGTGCAACAGCAATATCGCAAAATAGTTTTAAAACGAGCATATCTTTAGAATTTCCGATACAGAGACTCACGTGCTGGAGATAAAAATGTTTTTTCTGCACAACGTTGCCATTGCTCGCTTTGAAATCATTGAGTTTGTTAATCAAAAATTCGTCAAAGTTTTAAAAAATAGGAAATTGATCATAAAAGAAATTTCAAATTTCAAATTTGGTCTTCCACATGCTCATATTCGTTGGAGGATTACGTTATTCAAAATTCGATGACTCTATGTACCGTTATTTTATGACAATGTGAGGAATATACATACATTTATGCAGATTATCATTATTAATTTCTTCAAATATAATGCAGGACTCTAACATTTCATGGCAACAGTTTGAAAAGTGAAGCCACATTTATGAGTCCGAGGCAAAATGCCAAAACTAAACTAATAATCCTTCGGGATTCAAATCCCTTTGGACTAAAAAAAAAAAAAAAACAAAACAAAAAAAAAAAAAAAAAGAAAATCTGAAATGTTTCAGATTTTAAATTACGTCCAAAGGGGCGTTTTTTAACATTTTGTGTGTTACCTTTCTTTATTAAATATCATGATCCTCGCACTTAAACCATAAGATCCAGTGCAACAGCAATATCGCAAAATAACTTTAAAACGAGCATTTCTTTAGAAATTCCGATACAGAGACTCACGTGCTGGAGATAAAAATGTTTTTTCTGCACAACGTTGCCATTGCTCGCTTTGAAATCATTGAGTTTGTTAATCAAAAATTCGTCAAAGTTTAAAAAATAGGAAATTGATCATAATACAAATTTCAAATTTCAAATTTGGTCTTCCACATGCTCATATTCGTTGGAGGATTACGTTATTCAAAATTCGATGACTCTATGTACCGTTATTTTATGACAATGCGAGAAATATACATACATTTACGCAGATTTTCATTATTTAATTTCTTCAAATATAATGCAGGACTCTAACATTTTATGGCAAAAGTTTGAAAAGTGAACCGACATTTATCCGTCCGACGCAAAATGCCAAAACGAAACTAATAGTCCTTCGGGATTCAAATCCCTTTGGACTAAAAAAAAAAAAAAAAAAAAAAAAAAAAAAAAAGAAAATCTGAAATGTTTCAGATTTTAAATTACGTCCAAAGGGGCGTTTTTTAACATTTTGTGTGTTACCTTTCTTTATTAAATATAATGATCCTCGCAATTAAACCATAAGATCCAGTGCAACAGAAATATCGCAAAATAGTTTTAAAACGAGCATATCTTTAGAATTTCCGATACAGAGACTCACGCGTTGGAGATAAAAATGTTTTTTCTGCACAACGTTGCCATTGCTCGCTTTGAAATCCTTGAGTTTGTTAATCAAAAATTCGTCAAAGTTTTAAAAATTAAGAAATCGATCATAAAACAAATTTCAAATTTCAAATTTGGTTTTCCACATGTCTATATTCGTTGGAGGATTACGTTATTCAAAATTCGATGACTCTATGTACCGTTGTTTTATCACAATACGAGAAATATACATACAATTATGCAGATTTTTCATTATTTAATTTCTTCAAATATAATGCAGGACTCTAACCTTTTGTGGCAACACTTTTAAAAGTGAACCGACATTTATGAGTCCGACGCAAAATGCCAAAACGAAACTAATAGTCCTTCGGGATTCAAATCCCTTTGGATTAAAAACGAGTAAAGACTCGTTTCGATTCGTACCTTTGTCATTAGGAGCTCCAAAATTAAAAAAAAAGAAAAAAAAAAAATTTGACATGTTTCAGATTTTAAATTACGTCCAAAGGGGCGTTTTTTAACATTTTGTATGTTACTTTCTTTATTAAATATCATGTTCCTCGCACTTGAAACATAAGATTCAGTGCAACAGCAATATCGCAAAATAGTTTTAAAACGAGCATATCTTTAGAATTTCCGATACAGAGACTCACGCGTTGGAGATAAAAATGTTTTTTCTGCACAACGTTGCCATTGCTCGCTTTGAAATCCTTGAGTTTGTTAATCAAAAATTCGTCAAAGTTTTAAAAATTAAGAAATCGATCATAAAACAAATTTCAAATTTCAAATTTGGTTTTCCACATGTCTATATTCGTTGGAGGATTACGTTATTCAAAATTCGATGACTCTATGTACCGTTGTTTTATCACAATACGAGAAATATACATACATTTATGCAGATTTTTCATTATTTAATTTCTTCAAATATAATGCAGGACTCTAACCTTTTGTGGCAACACTTTTAAAAGTGAACCGACATTTATGAGTCCGACGCAAAATGCCAAAACGAAACTAATAGTCCTTCGGGATTCAAATCCCTTTGGATTAAAAACGAGTAAAGACTCGTTTCGATTCGTACCTTTGTCATTAGGAGCTCCAAAATTAAAAAAAAAGAAAAAAAAAATTTGACATGTTTCAGATTTTAAATTACGTCCAAAGGGGCGTTTTTTAACATTTTGTGTGTTACCTTTCTTTATTAAATATCATGATCCTCGCAATTAAACCATAAGATCCAGTGCAACAGCAATATCGCAAAATAGTTTTAAAACGAGCATATCTTTAGAATTTCCGATACAGAGACTCACGCGTTGGAGATAAAAATGTTTTTTCTGCACAACGTTGCCATTGCTCGCTTTGAAATCCTTGAGTTTGTTAATAAAAATTCGTCAAAGTTTTAAAAAATAAGAAATCGATCATAAAACAAATTTCAAATTTCAAATTTGGTTTTCCACATGTCTATATTCGTTGGAGGATTACGTTATTCAAAATTCGATGACTCTATGTACCGTTGTTTTATCACAATACGAGAAATATACATACATTTATGCAGATTTTTCATTATTTAATTTCTTCAAATATAATGCAGGACTCTAACATTTTATGGCAACAGTTTGAAAAGTGAACCGACATTTATCCGTCCGACGCAAAATGCCAAAACGAAACTAATAGTCTTTCGGGATTCAAATCTCTTTGGACTAAAAAAAAAAAAATCTGAAATGTTTCAGATTTTAAATTACGTCCAAAGGGGCGTTTCTTAACATTTTGTATGTTACCTTCTTTATTAAATATCATGTTCCTCGCACTTAAACCATAAGATCCAGTGCAACAGCAATATCGCAAAATAATTTTAAAACGAGCATATCTTTAGAATTTCCGATACAGAGACTCACGCGCTGGAGATAAAAATGTTTTTTCTGCACAACGTTGCCATTGCTCGCTTTGAAATCATTGAGTTTGTTAATCAAAAATTCGTCAAAGTTTTAAAAAATAGGAAATTGATCATAAAACAAATTTCAAATTTCAAATTTGGTCTTCCACATGCTCATATTCGTTGGAGGATTACGTTATTCAAAATTCGATGACTCTATGTACCGTTATTTTATGACAATGCGAGAAATATGCATACATTTACGCAGATTTTCATTATTTAATTTCTTCAAATATAATGCAGGACTCTAACATTTTATGGCAAAAGTTTGAAAAGTGAACCGACATTTATCCGTCCGACGCAAAATGCCAAAACGAAACTAATAGTCCTTCAGGATTTAAATCTCTTTGGACTAAAAAAAAAAAAAAAAAACTGAAATGTTTCAGATTTTAAATTACGTCCAAAGGGGCGTTTCTTAACATTTTGTATGTTACTTTCTTTATTAAATATCATGTTCCTCGCACTTAAAACATAAGATCCAGTGCAACAGCAATATCGCAAAATAATTTTAAAACGAGCATATCTTTAGAATTTCCGATACAGAGACTCACGCGCTGGAAATAAAAATGTTTTTTCTGCACAACGTTGCCATTGCTCGCTTTGAAATCCTTGAGTTTGTTAATCAAAAATTCGTCAAAGTTTTAAAAAATAGGAAATCGATCATAAAACAAATTTCAAATTTCAAATTTGGTCTTCCACATGCTCATATTCGTTGGAGGATTACGTTATTCAAAATTCGATGACTCTATGTACCGTTATTTTATGACAATGTGAGAAATATACATACATTTACGCAGATTTTCATTATTTAATTTCTTCAAATATAATGCAGGACTCTAACATTTTATGGCAACAGTTTGAAAAGTGAACCGACATTTATCCGACCGACGCAAAATGCCAAAACGAAACTAATAGTCCTTCGGGATTCAAATCCCTTTGGACTAAAAAAAAAAAAAAAAAACAAAACAAAACAAAAAAAAAAGAAAATCTGAAATGTTTCAGATTTTAAATTACGTCCAAAGGGGCGTTTTTTAACATTTTGTGTGTTACCTTTCTTTATTAAATATCATGATCCTCGCAATTAAACCATAAGATCCAGTGCAACAGCAATATCGCAAAATAGTTTTAAAACGAGCATACCTTTAGAATTTCCGATACAGAGACTCACGCGTTGGAGATAAAAATGTTTTTTCTGCACAACGTTGCCATTGCTCGCTTTGAAATCCTTGAGTTTGTTAATCAAAAATTCGTCAAAGTTTTAAAAATTAAGAAATCGATCATAAAACAAATTTCAAATTTCAAATTTGGTTTTCCACATGTCTATATTCGTTGGAGGATTACGTTATTCAAAATTCGATGACTCTATGTACCGTTGTTTTATCACAATACGAGAAATATACATACATTTATGCAGATTTTTCATTATTTAATTTCTTCAAATATAATGCAGGACTCTAACCTTTTGTGGCAACACTTTTAAAAGTGAACCGACATTTATGAGTCCGACGCAAAATGCCAAAACGAAACTAATAGTCCTTCGGGATTCAAATCCCTTTGGACTAAAAACGAGTAAAGACTCGTTTCGATTCGTACCTTTGTCATTAGGAGCTCCAAAATTAAAAAAAAAGAAAAAAAAAATTTGACATGTTTCAGATTTTAAATTACGTCCAAAGGGGCGTTTTTTAACATTTTGTATGTTACTTTCTTTATTAAATATCATGTTCCTCGCACTTGAAACATAAGATTCAGTGCAACAGCAATATCGCAAAATAGTTTTAAAACGAGCATATCTTTAGAATTTCCGATACGGAGACTCACGCGCTGGAGATAAAAATGTTTTTTCTGCACAACGTTGCCATTGCTCGCTTTGAAATCCTTGAGCTTGTTAATCAAAAATTCGTCAAAGTTTTAAAAAATAGGAAATCGATCATAAAACAAATTTCAAATTTCAAATTTGGTTTTCCACATGTCTATATTCGTTGGAGGATTACGTTATTCAAAATTCGATGACTCTATGTACCGTTGTTTTATCACAATACGAGAAATATACATACATTTATGCAGATTTTTCATTATTTAATTTCTTCAAATATAATGCAGGACTCTAACATTTTATGGCAACAGTTTGAAAAGTGAACCGACATTTATCCGTCCGACGCAAAATGCCAAAACGAAACTAATAGTCTTTCGGGATTCAAATCTCTTTGGACTAAAAAAAAAAAAATCTGAAATGTTTCAGATTTTAAATTACGTCCAAAGGGGCGTTTCTTAACATTTTGTATGTTACCTTCTTTATTAAATATCATGTTCCTCGCACTTAAACCATAAGATCCAGTGCAACAGCAATATCGCAAAATAATTTTAAAACGAGCATATCTTTAGAATTTCCGATACAGAGACTCACGCGCTGGAGATAAAAATGTTTTTTCTGCACAACGTTGCCATTGCTCGCTTTGAAATCATTGAGTTTGTTAATCAAAAATTCGTCAAAGTTTTAAAAAATAGGAAATTGATCATAAAACAAATTTCAAATTTCAAATTTGGTCTTCCACATGCTCATATTCGTTGGAGGATTACGTTATTCAAAATTCGATGACTCTATGTACCGTTATTTTATGACAATGCGAGAAATATGCATACATTTACGCAGATTTTCATTATTTAATTTCTTCAAATATAATGCAGGACTCTAACATTTTATGGCAAAAGTTTGAAAAGTGAACCGACATTTATCCGTCCGACGCAAAATGCCAAAACGAAACTAATAGTCCTTCAGGATTTAAATCTCTTTGGACTAAAAAAAAAAAAAAAAACTGAAATGTTTCAGATTTTAAATTACGTCCAAAGGGGCGTTTTTTAACATTTTGTGTGTTACCTTTCTTTATTAAATATCATGATCCTCGCAATTAAACCATAAGATCCAGTGCAACAGCAATATCGCAAAATAGTTTTAAAACGAGCATACCTTTAGAATTTCCGATACAGAGACTCACGCGTTGGAGATAAAAATGTTTTTTCTGCACAACGTTGCCATTGCTCGCTTTGAAATCCTTGAGTTTGTTAATCAAAAATTCGTCAAAGTTTTAAAAATTAAGAAATCGATCATAAAACAAATTTCAAATTTCAAATTTGGTTTTCCACATGTCTATATTCGTTGGAGGATTACGTTATTCAAAATTCGATGACTCTATGTACCGTTGTTTTATCACAATACGAGAAATATACATACATTTATGCAGATTTTTCATTATTTAATTTCTTCAAATATAATGCAGGACTCTAACCTTTTGTGGCAACACTTTTAAAAGTGAACCGACATTTATGAGTCCGACGCAAAATGCCAAAACGAAACTAATAGTCCTTCGGGATTCAAATCCCTTTGGACTAAAAACGAGTAAAGACTCGTTTCGATTCGTACCTTTGTCATTAGGAGCTCCAAAATTAAAAAAAAAGAAAAAAAAAATTTGACATGTTTCAGATTTTAAATTACGTCCAAAGGGGCGTTTTTTAACATTTTGTATGTTACTTTCTTTATTAAATATCATGTTCCTCGCACTTGAAACATAAGATTCAGTGCAACAGCAATATCGCAAAATAGTTTTAAAACGAGCATATCTTTAGAATTTCCGATACGGAGACTCACGCGCTGGAGATAAAAATGTTTTTTCTGCACAACGTTGCCATTGCTCGCTTTGAAATCCTTGAGCTTGTTAATCAAAAATTCGTCAAAGTTTTAAAAAATAGGAAATCGATCATAAAACAAATTTCAAATTTCAAATTTGGTCTTCCACATGCTCATATTCGTTGGAGGATTACGTTATTCAAAATTCGATGACTCTATCTACGTTATTTTATGACATTGCGAGAAATATACATACATTTACGCAGATTTTCATTATTTAATTTCTTCAAATATAATGCAGGACTCTAACATTTCATGGCAACAGTTTGAAAAGTGAAGCGACATTTATGAGTCCGAGGCAAAATGCCAAAACTAAACTAATAATCCTTCGGGATTCAAATCCCTTTGGACTAAAAAAAAAAAAAAATCTGAAATGTTTCAGATTTTAAATTATGTCCAAAGGGGCGATTTTTAACATTTTGTATATTACCTTTCTTTATTAAATATCATGTTCCTCGCACTTAAACCATAAGATCCAGTGAAACAGCAATATCGCAAAATAGTTTTAAAACGAGCATACCTTTAGAATTTCCGATACAGAGACTCACGTGCTGGAGATAAAAATGTTTTTTCTGCACAACGTTGCCATTGCTCGCTTTGAAATCATTGAGTATGTTAATCAAAAATTCGTCAAAGTTTTAAAAAATAGGAAATTGATCATAAAACAAATTTCAAATTTCAAATTTGGTCTTCCACATGCTCATATTCGTTGGAGGATTACGTTATTCAAAATTCGATGACTCTATGTACCGTTATTTTATGACAATGCGAGAAATATACATGCATTTACGCAGATTTTCATTATTTAATTTCTTCAAATATAATGCAGGACTCTAACATTTTATGGCAAAAGTTTGAAAAGTGAACCGACATTTATTCGTCCGACGCAAAATGCCAAAACGAAACTAATAGTCCTTCAGGATTTAAATCTCTTTGGACTAAAAAAAAAAAAAAAAAACTGAAATGTTTCAGATTTTAAATTACGTCCAAATGGGCGTTTCTTAACATTTTGTATGTTACTTTCTTTATTAAATATCATGTTCCTCGCACTTAAAACATAAGATCCAGTGCAACAGCAATATCGCAAAATAATTTTAAAACGAGCATATCTTTAGAATTTCCGATACAGAGACTCACGCGCTGGAAATAAAAATGTTTTTTCTGCACAACGTTGCCATTGCTCGCTTTGAAATCCTTGAGTTTGTTAATCAAAAATTCGTCAAAGTTTTAAAAAATAGGAAATCGATCATAAAACAAATTTCAAATTTCAAATTTGGTCTTCCACATGCTCATATTCGTTGGAGGATTACGTTATTCAAAATTCGATGACTCTATGTACCGTTATTTTATGACAATGTGAGAAATATACATACATTTACGCAGATTTTTATTATTTAATTTCTTCAAATATAATGCAGGACTCTAACATTTTATGGCAACAGTTTGAAAAGCGAACCGACATTTATCCGACCGACGCAAAATGCCAAAACGAAACTAATAGTCCTTCGGGATTCAAATCCCTTTGGACTAAAAAAAAAAAAAAAAAAAACAAAACAAAAAAAAAAAAAAAGAAAATCTGAAATGTTTCAGATTTTAAATTACGTCCAAAGGGGCGTTTTTTAACATTTTGTGTGTTACCTTTCTTTATTAAATATCATGATCCTCGCAATTAAACCATAAGATCCAGTGCAACAGCAATATCGCAAAATAGTTTTAAAACGAGCATACCTTTAGAATTTCCGATACAGAGACTCATGCGTTGGAGATAAAAATGTTTTTTCTGCACAACGTTGCCATTGCTCGCTTTGAAATCCTTGAGTTTGTTAATCAAAAATTCGTCAAAGTTTTAAAAATTAAGAAATCGATCATAAAACAAATTTCAAATTTCAAATTTGGTTTTCCACATGTCTATATTCGTTGGAGGATTACGTTATTCAAAATTCGATGACTCTATGTACCGTTGTTTTATCACAATACGAGAAATATACATACAATTATGCAGATTTTTCATTATTTAATTTCTTCAAATATAATGCAGGACTCTAACCTTTTGTGGCAACACTTTTAAAAGTGAACCGACATTTATGAGTCCGACGCAAAATGCCAAAACGAAACTAATAGTCCTTCGGGATTCAAATCCCTTTGGACTAAAAACGAGTAAAGACTCGTTTCGATTCGTACCTTTGTCATTAGGAGCTCCAAAATTAAAAAAAAAGAAAAAAAAAAAAATTTGACATGTTTCAGATTTTAAATTACGTCCAAAGGGGCGTTTTTTAACATTTTGTATGTTACTTTCTTTATTAAATATCATGTTCCTCGCACTTGAAACATAAGATTCAGTGCAACAGCAATATCGCAAAATAGTTTTAAAACGAGCATATCTTTAGAATTTCCGATACAGAGATTCACGCGCTGGAGATAAAAATGTTTTTTCTGCACAACGTTGCCATTGCTCGCTTTGAAATCCTTGAGCTTGTTAATCAAAAATTCGTCAAAGTTTTAAAAAATAGGAAATCGATCATAAAAGAAATTTCAAATTTGGTCTTCCACATGCTCATATTCGTTGGAGGATTACGTTATTCAAAATTCGATGACTCTATGTACCGTTATTTTATGACAATGTGAGGAATATACATACATTTATGCAGATTATCATTATTTAATTTCTTCAAATATAATGCAGGACTCTAACATTTCATGGCAACAGTTTGAAAAGTGAAGCGACATTTATGAGTCCGAGGCAAAATGCCAAAACTAAACTAATAATCCTTCGGGATTCAAATCCCTTTGGACTAAAAAAAAAAAAATCTGAAATGTTTCAGATTTTAAATTATGTCCAAAGGGGCGATTTTTAACATTTTGTATATTACCTTTCTTTATTAAATATCATGTTCCTCGCTCTTAAACCATAAGATCCAGTGAAACAGCAATATCGCAAAATAGTTTTAAAACGAGCATACCTTTAGAATTTCCGATGCAGAGACTCACGCGCTGGAGATAAAAATGTTTTTTCTGCACAACGTTGCCATTGCTCGCTTTGAAATCATTGAGTTTGTTAATCAAAAATTCGTCAAAGTTTTAAAAAATAGGAAATCGATCATAAAACAAATTTCAAATTTCAAATTTGGTCTTCCACATGCTCATATTCGTTGGAGGATTACGTTATTCAAAATTCGATGACTCTATGTACCGTTATTTTATGACACTGCGAGAAATATACATACATTTACGCAGATTTTCATTATTTAATGTCTTCAAATATAATGCAGGACTCTAACATTTTATGGCAACAGTTTGAAAAGTGAACCGACATTTATCCGTCCGACGCAAAATACCAAAAAGGAAACTAATAGTCCTTCGGGATTCAAATCCCTTTGGACTAAAAAAAAAAAAATGAAAAACAAAAAAAAAAAAAGAAAATCTGAAATGTTTCAGATTTTAAATTACGTCCAAAGGGGCGTTTTTTAACATTTTGTGTGTTACCTTTCTTTATTAAATATCATGATCCTCGCAATTAAACCATAAGATCCAGTGCAACAGCAATATCGCAAAATAGTTTTAAAACGAGCATATCTTTAGAATTTCCGATACACAGACTCACGCGTTGGAGATAAAAATGTTTTTTCTGCACAACGTTGCCATTGCTCGCTTTGAAATCCTTGAGTTTGTTAATCAAAAATTCGTCAAAGTTTTAAAAAATAAGAAATCGATCATAAAACAAATTTCAAATTTCAAATTTGGTTTTCCACATGTCTATATTCGTAGGAGGATTACGTTATTCAAAATTCGATGACTCTATGTACCGTTGTTTTATCACAATACGAGAAATATACATACATTTATGCAGATTTTTCATTATTTAATTTCTTCAAATATAATGCAGGACTCTAACCTTTTGTGGCAACACTTTTAAAAGTGAACCGACATTTATGAGTCCGACGCAAAATGCCAAAACGAAACTAATAGTCCTTCGGGATTCAAATCCCTTTGGACTAAAAACGAGTAAAGACTCGTTTCGATTCGTACCTTTGTCATTAGGAGCTCCAAAATTAAAAAAAAAGAAAAAAAAAAAATTTGACATGTTTCAGATTTTAAATTACGTCCAAAGGGGCGTTTTTTAACATTTTGTATGTTACTTTCTTTATTAAATATCATGTTCCTCGCACTTGAAACATAAGATTCAGTGCAACAGCAATATCGCAAAATAGTTTTAAAACGAGCATATCTTTAGAATTTCCGATACAGAGACTCACGCGCTGGACATAAAAATGTTTTTTCTGCACAACTTTGCCATTGCTCGCTTTGAAATCCTTAAGTTTGTTAATTAAAAATTCGTCAAAGTCTTAAAAAATAGGAAATCGGTCATAAAACAAATTTCAAACTTCAAATTTGGTCTTCCACATGCTCATATTCGTTGGAGGATTACGTTATTCAAAATTCGATGACTCTATGTACCGTTATTTTATGACATTGCGAGAAATATACATACATTTACGCAGATTTTCATTATTTAATTTCTTCAAATATAATGCAGGACTCTAACATTTTATGGCAACAGTTTGAAAAGTGAACCGACATTTATCCGTCCGACGCAAAATGCCAAAACGAAACTAATAGTCCTTCGGGATTCAAATCCCTTTGGACTAAAAACGAGTAAAGACTCGTTTCGATTCGTACCTTTGACATTTGGAGCACCAAAATTAAAAAAAAAGAAAAAAAAAATCTGAAATGTTTCAGATTTTAAATTACGTCCAAAGGGGCGTTTTTTAACATTTTGTATGTTACTTTCTTTATTAAATATCATGTTCCTCGCACTTAAAACATAAGATTCAGTGCAACAGCAATATCGCAAAATAGTTTTAAAACGAGCATATCTTTAGAATTTCCGATACAGAGACTCACGCGCTGGAGATAAAAATGTTTTTTCTGCACAACGTTGCCATTGCTCGCTTTGAAATCATTGAGTTTGTTAATCAAAAATTCGTCAAAGTTTTAAAAAATAGGAAATCGATCATAAAACAAATTTCAAATTTCAAATTTGGTCTTCCACATGCTCATATTCGTTGGAGGATTACGTTATTCAAAATTCGATGACTCTATGTACCGTTATTTTATGACATTGCGAGAAATATACATACATTTACGCAGATTTTCATTATTTAATTTCTTCAAATATAATGCAGGACTCTAACATTTTATGGCAACAGTTTGAAAAGTGAACCGACATTTATCCGTCCGACGCAAAATACCAAAACGAAACTAATAGTCCTTCGGGATTCAAATCTCTTTGGACTAAAAAAAAAAAAAAAAAAAAAATCCGAAATGTTTCAGATTTTAAATTACGTCCAAAGGGGCGTTTCTTAACATTTTGTATGTTACTTTCTTTATTAAATATCATGTTCCTCGCACTTAAACCATAAGATCCAGTGCAACAGCAATATCGCAAAATAATTTTAGAACGAGCATTTCTTTAGAATTTCCGATACAGAGACTCACGTGCTGGAGATAAAAATGTTTTTTTCTGCACAACTTTGCCATTGCTCGCTTTGAAATCCTTAAGTTTGTTAATTAAAAATTCGTCAAAGTTTTAAAAAATAGGAAATCGGTCATAAAACAAATTTCAAATTTCAAATTTGGTCTTCCACATGCTCATATTCGTTGGAGGATTACGTTATTCAAAATTCGATGACTCTATGTACCGTTATTTTATGACATTGCGAGAAATAAAACACACATTTACGCAGATTTTCATTATTTAATTTCTTCAAATATAATGCAGGACTCTAACATTTTATGGCAACAGTTTGAAAAGTGAACCGACATTTATCCGTCCGACGCAAAATGCCAAAACGAAACTAATAGTCCTTCGGGATTCAAATCTCTTTGGACTAAAAAAAAAAAAAATCTGAAATGTTTCAGATTTTAAATTACGTCCAAAGGGTCGTTTCTTAACATTTTGTATGTTACCTTCTTTATTAAACATCATGTTCCTCGCACTTAAACCATAAGATCCAGTGCAACAGCAATATCGCAAAATAATTTTAAAACGAGCATATCTTTAGAATTTCCGATACAGAGACTCACGTGCTGGAGATAAAAATGTTTTTTCTGCACAACGTTGCCATTGCTCGCTTTGAAATCCTTGAGTTTGTTAATCAAAAATTCGTCAAAGTTTTAAAAAATAGGAAATCGATCACAAAACAAATTTCAAATTTGGTTTTCCACATGCCTATATTCGTTGGAGGATTACGTTATTCAAAATTCGATGACTCTATGTACCGTTGTTTTATCACAATACGAGAAATATACATACATTTATGCAGATTTTTCATTATTTAATTTCTTCAAATATAATGCAGGACTCTAACCTTTTGTGGCAACACTTTTAAAAGTGAACCGACATTTATGAGTCCGACGCAAAATGCCAAAACGAAACTAATAGTCCTTCGGGATTCAAATCCCTTTGGACTAAAAACGAGTAAAGACTCGTTTCGATTCGTACCTTTGACATTTGGAGCACCAAAATTAAAAAAAAAGAAAAAAAAAATCTGAAATGTTTCAGATTTTAAATTACGTCCAATGTGCGTTTTTTAACATTTTGTATGTTACTTTCTTTATTAAATATCATGTTCCTCGCACTTAAAACATAAGATTCAGTGCAACAGCAATATCGCAAAATAGTTTTAAAACGAGCATATCTTTAGAATTTCCGATACAGAGACTCACGCGCTGGAGATAAAAATGTTTTTTCTGCACAACGTTGCCATTGCTCGCTTTGAAATCCTTGAGTTTGTTAATCAAAAATTCGTCAAAGTTTTAAAAAATAGGAAATCGATCATAAAACAAATTTCAAATTTCAAATTTGGTCTTCCACATGCTCATATTCGTTGGAGGATTACGTTATTCAAAATTCGATGACTCTATGTACCGTTATTTTATGACATTGCGAGAAATATACATACATTTACGCAGATTTTCATTATTTAATTTCTTCAAATATAATGCAGGACTCTAACATTTTATGGCAACAGTTTGAAAAGTGAACCGACATTTATCCGTCCGACGCAAAATACCAAAACGAAACTAATAGTCCTTCGGGATTCAAATCTCTTTGGACTAAAAAAAAAAAAAAAAAAAAAATCCGAAATGTTTCAGATTTTAAATTACGTCCAAAGGGGCGTTTCTTAACATTTTGTATGTTACTTTCTTTATTAAATATCATGTTCCTCGCACTTAAACCATAAGATCCAGTGCAACAGCAATATCGCAAAATAATTTTAGAACGAGCATTTCTTTAGAATTTCCGATACAGAGACTCACGTGCTGGAGATAAAAATGTTTTTTTCTGCACAACTTTGCCATTGCTCGCTTTGAAATCCTTAAGTTTGTTAATTAAAAATTCGTCAAAGTTTTAAAAAATAGGAAATCGGTCATAAAACAAATTTCAAATTTCAAATTTGGTCTTCCACATGCTCATATTCGTTGGAGGATTACGTTATTCAAAATTCGATGACTCTATGTACCGTTATTTTATGACATTGCGAGAAATAAAACACACATTTACGCAGATTTTCATTATTTAATTTCTTCAAATATAATGCAGGACTCTAACATTTTATGGCAACAGTTTGAAAAGTGAACCGACATTTATCCGTCCGACGCAAAATGCCAAAACGAAACTAATAGTCCTTCGGGATTCAAATCTCTTTGGACTAAAAAAAAAAAAAAAATCTGAAATGTTTCAGATTTTAAATTACGTCCAAAGGGTCGTTTCTTAACATTTTGTATGTTACCTTCTTTATTAAACATCATGTTCCTCGCACTTAAACCATAAGATCCAGTGCAACAGCAATATCGCAAAATAATTTTAAAACGAGCATATCTTTAGAATTTCCGATACAGAGACTCACGTGCTGGAGATAAAAATGTTTTTTCTGCACAACGTTGCCATTGCTCGCTTTGAAATCCTTGAGTTTGTTAATCAAAAATTCGTCAAAGTTTTAAAAAATAGGAAATCGATCACAAAACAAATTTCAAATTTGGTTTTCCACATGCCTATATTCGTTGGAGGATTACGTTATTCAAAATTCGATGACTCTATGTACCGTTGTTTTATCACAATACGAGAAATATACATACATTTATGCAGATTTTTCATTATTTAATTTCTTCAAATATAATGCAGGACTCTAACCTTTTGTGGCAACACTTTTAAAAGTGAACCGACATTTATGAGTCCGACGCAAAATGCCAAAACGAAACTAATAGTCCTTCGGGATTCAAATCCCTTTGGACTAAAAACGAGTAAAGACTCGTTTCGATTCGTACCTTTGACATTTGGAGCACCAAAATTAAAAAAAAAGAAAAAAAAAATCTGAAATGTTTCAGATTTTAAATTACGTCCAAAGTGCGTTTTTTAACATTTTGTATGTTACTTTCTTTATTAAATATCATGTTCCTCGCACTTAAAACATAAGATTCAGTGCAACAGCAATATCGCAAAATAGTTTTAAAACGAGCATATCTTTAGAATTTCCGATACAGAGACTCACGCGCTGGAGATAAAAATGTTTTTTCTGCACAACGTTGCCATTGCTCGCTTTGAAATCCTTGAGTTTGTTAATCAAAAATTCGTCAAAGTTTTAAAAAATAGGAAATCGATCATAAAACAAATTTCAAATTTCAAATTTGGTCTTCCACATGCTCATATTCGTTGGAGGATTACGTTATTCAAAATTCGATGACTCTATGTACCGTTATTTTATGACATTGCGAGAAATATACATACACTTACGCAGATTTTCATTATTTAGTTTCTTCAAATATAATGCAGGACTCTAACATTTTATGGCAACAGTTTGAAAAGTGAACCGACATTTATGAGTTCGACACAAAATGCCAAAACGAAACTAATAATCCTTCTGGAATCAAATCTGTGTGGACTAAAAAAAAAAAAAAAAAATCCGAAATGTTTCAGATTTTAAATTACGTCCAAAGGGGCGTTTCTTAACATTTTGTATGTTACTTTCTTTATTAAATATCATGTTCCTCGCACTTAAACCATAAGATCCAGTGCAACAGCAATATCGCAAAATAATTTTAAAACGAGCATTTCTTTAGAATTTCCGATACAGAGACTCACGTGCTGGAGATAAAAATGTTTTTTCTGCACAACGTTGCCATTGTTCGCTTTGAAATCATTGAGTTTGTTAATCAAAAATTCGTCAAAGTTTTAAAAAATAGGAAATCGATCATAAAACAAATTTCAAATTTCAAATTTGGTCTTCCACATGCTCATATTCGTTGGAGGATTACGTTATTCAAAATTCGATGACTCTATGTACCGTTATTTTATGACATTGCGAGAAATAAAACACACATTTACGCAGATTTTCATTATTTAATTTCTTCAAATATAATGCAGGACTCTAACATTTTATGGCAACAGTTTGAAAAGTGAACCGACATTTATCCGTCCGACGCAAAATGCCAAAACGAAACTAATAGTCCTTCGGGATTCAAATCCCTTTGGACTAAAAAAAAAAAAAAAAAAAAAAAAAAAAACAAAACAAAAAAAAAAAAGAAAATCTGAAATGTTTCAGATTTTAAATTACGTCCAAAGGGGCGTTTTTTAACATTTTGTGTGTTACCTTTCTTTATTAAATATCATGATCCTCGCAATTAAACCATAAGATCCAGTGCAACAGCAATATCGCAAAATAGTTTTAAAACGAGCATATCTTTAGAATTTCCGATACAGAGACTCACGCGTTGGAGATATAAATGTTTTTTCTGCACAACGTTGCCATTGCTCGCTTTGAAATCCTTGAGTTTGTTAATCAAAAATTCGTCAAAGTTTTAAAAAATAGGAAATCGATCATAAAACAAATTTCAAATTTCAAATTTGGTTTTCCACATGTCTATATTCGTTGGAGGATTACGTTATTCAAAATTCGATGACTCTATGTACCGTTGTTTTATCACAATACGAGAAATATACATACATTTATGCAGATTTTTCATTATTTAATTTCTTCAAATATAATGCAGGAATCTAACCTTTTGTGGCAACACTTTTAAAAATGAACCGACATTTATGATTCCGACGCAAAATGCCAAAACGAAACTAATAGTCCTTCGGGATTCAAATCCCTTTGGACTAAAAACGAGTAAAGACTCGTTTCGATTCGTACCTTTGACATTAGGAGCTTCAAAATTAAAAAAAAAAAGAAAAAAAAAATATGAAATATTTCAGATTTTAAATTACGTCCAAAGGGGCGTTTTTTAACATTTACAATGTTACTTTCTTTATTAAATATCATGTTCCTCGCACTTAAAACATAAGATTCAGTGCAACAGCAATATCGCAAAATAGTTTTAAAACGAGCATATCTTTAGAATTTCCGATACAGAGACTCACGCGCTGGAGATAAAAAAGTTTTTTCTGCACAACTTTGCCATTGCTCGCTTTGAAATCCTTAAGTTTGTTAATTAAAAATTCGTCAAAGTTTTAAAAAATAGGAAATCGGTCATAAAACAAATTTCAAGTTTCAAATTTGGTCTTCCACATGCTCATATTCGTTGGAGGATTACGTTATTCAAAATTCGATGACTCTATCTACCGTTATTTTATGACATTGCGAGAAATATACATACATTTACGCAGATTTTCATTATTTAATTTCTTCAAATATAATGCAGGACTCTAACATTTTATGGCAACAGTTTGAAAAGTGAACCGACATTTATCCGTCCGACGCAAAATGCCAAAACGAAACTAATAGTCCTTCGGGATTCAAATCCCTTTGGACTAAAAAAAAAAAAAAAAAAAAAAAAATCTGAAATGTTTCAGATTTTAAATTATGTCCAAAGGGGCGTTTTTTAACATTTTGTATATTACCTTTCTTTATTAAATATCATGTTCCTTGCACTTAAACCATAAGATCCAGTGCAACAGCAATATCGCAAAATAATTTTAAAACGAGCATATCTTTAGAATTTCCGATACAGAGACTCACGCGCTGGAGATAAAAATGTTTTTTCTGCACAACGTTGCCATTGCTCGCTTTGAAATCCTTGAGTTTGTTAATCAAAAATTCGTCAAAGTTTTAAAAAATAGGAAATCGATCATAAAACAAATTTCAAATTTCAAATTTGGTCTTCCACATGCTCATATTCGTTGGAGGATTACGTTATTCAAAATTCGATGACTCTATGTACCGTTATTTTATGACAATGTGAGAAATATACATACATTTACGCAGATTTTCATTATTTAATTTCTTCAAATATAATGCAGGACTCTAAACTTTTGTGGCAACACTTTGAAAAGTGAAGCGACATTTATGAGTCCGACGCAAAATGCCAAAACGAAACTAATAATCCCTTTGGACTAAAAAAAAAAAAAAAAAAAAATCTGAAATTTTTCAGATTTTAAATTATGTCCAAAGGGGCGTTTTTTAACATTTTGTATATTACCTTTCTTTATTAAATATCATGTTCCTCGCACTTAAACCATAAGATTCAGTGCAACAGCAATATCGCAAAATAGTTTTAAAACGAGCATATCTTTAGAATTTCCGATACAGAGACTCACGCGCTGGAGATAAAAATGTTTTTTCTGCACAACTTTGCCATTGCTCGCTTTGAAATCCTTAAGTTTGTTAATTAAAAATTCGTCAAAGTTTTAAAAAATAGGAAATCGGTCATAAAACATATTTCAAATTTCAAATTTGGTCTTCCACATGATCATAT
The DNA here is from genome assembly GCF_044657685.1 of Stegodyphus dumicola. Classification (NCBI taxonomy): domain Eukaryota; kingdom Metazoa; phylum Arthropoda; class Arachnida; order Araneae; family Eresidae; genus Stegodyphus; species Stegodyphus dumicola. Next base: position 3,987,080 of record NC_140778.1, on the reverse strand, counting down.
TCGTTGGAGGATTACGTTATTCAAAATTCGATGACTCTATCTACGTTATTTTATGACATTGCGAGAAATATACATACATTTACGCAGATTTTCATTATTTAATTTCTTCAAATATAATGCAGGACTCTAACATTTTATGGCAACAGTTTGAAAAGTGAACCGACATTTATGAGTCCGACGCAAAATGCCAAAACGAAACTAATAGTCCTTCGGGATTCAAATCCCTTTGGACTAAAAAAAAAAAAAAAAAAGAAAGCAAAAAAAGAAAAAAAAAAAAACCTGAAATGTTTCTGATTTTAAATTACGTCCAAAGTGGCGTTTTTTAACATTTTGTGTGTTACCTTTCTTTATTAAATATCATGTTCCTCGCACTTAAACCATAAGATCCAGTGCAACAGCAATATCGCAAAATAGTTTTAAAACGAGCATATCTTTAGAATTTCCAATACAGAGACTCACGCGCTGGAGATAAAAATGTTTTTTCTGCACAACGTTGCCATTGCACGCTTTGAAATCCTTGAGCTTGTTAATCAAAAATTCGTCAAACTTTTAAAAAATAGGAAATCGATCATAAGACAAATTTCAAATTTGGTCTTCCACATGCTCATATTCGTTGGAGGATTACGTTATTCAAAATTCGATGACTCTACGTACCGTTATTTTATGACAATGTGAGAAATATACATACATTTACGCAGATTTTCATTATTTAATTTCTTCAAATACAATGCAGGACTCTAACATTTTATGGCAACAGTTTGAAAAGTGAAGCGACATTTATGAGTCCGACGCAAAATGCCAAAACGAAACTAATAATCCATTTGGACTAAAAAAAAAAAAAAAAAAAAATCTGAAATTTTTCAGATTTTAAATTATGTCCAAAGGGGCGTTTTTTAACATTTTGTATATTACCTTTCTTTATTAAATATCATGTTCCTCGCACTTAAACCATAAGATCCAGTGCAACAGCAATATCGCAAAATAATTTTAAAACGAGCATATCTTTAGAATTTCCGATACAGAGACTCACGTGCTGGAGATAAAAATGTTTTTTCTGCACAACGTTGTCATTGCTCGCTTTGAAATCATTGAGTTTGTTAATCAAAAATTCGTCAAAGTTTTAAAAAATAGGAAATCGATCATAAAACAAATTTCAAATTTCAAATTTGGTCTTCCACATGCTCATATTCGTTGGAGGATTACGTTATTCAAAATTCGATGACTCTATGTACCGTTATTTTATGACAATGTGAGAAATATACATACATTTACGCAGATTTTCATTATTTAATTTCTTCAAATATAATTCAGGACTCTAACATTTCGTGGCAACAGTTTGAAAAGTGAAGCGACATTTATGAGTCCGACGCAAAATGCCAAAACGAAACTAATAGTCCTTCGGGATTCAAATCCCTTTGGACTAAAAACGAGTAAAGACTCGTTTCGATTCGTACCTTTGACATTAGGACCTCCAAAATTAAAAAAAAAAGAAAAAAAAAATCTGAAATTTTTCAGATTTTAAATTATGTCCAAAGGGGCGTTTTTTTAACATTTTGTATGTTACTTTCTTTATTAAATATCATGTTCCTCGCACTTAAAACATAAGATTCAGTGCAACAGCAATATCGCAAAATAGTTTTAAAACGAGCATATCTTTAGAATTTCCGATACAGAGACTCACGCGCTGGAGATAAAAATGTTTTTTCTGCACAACTTAACCATTGCTCGCTTTGAAATCCTTAAGTTTGTTAATTAAAAATTCGTCAAAGTTTTAAAAAATAGGAAATCGGTCATAAAACAAATTTCAAATTTCAAATTTGGTCTTCCACATGCTCATATTCGTTGGAGGATTACGTTATTCAAAATTCGATGACTCTATGTACCGTTATTTTATGACAATGTGAGAAATATACATACATTTACGCAGATTTTCATTATTTAATTTCTTCAAATATAATTCAGGACTCTAACATTTCGTGGCAACAGTTTGAAAAGTGAAGCGACATTTATGAGTCCGACGCAAAATGCCAAAACGAAACTAATAATCCTTCGGGATTCAAATCCCTTTGGATTAAAAAAAAAAAAAAATCTGAAATGTTTCAGATTTTAAATTATGTCCAAAGGGGCGTTTTTTAACATTTTGTATATATCATGTTCCTTGCACTTAAACCATAAGATCCAGTGCAACAGCAATATCGCAAAATAATTTTAAAACGAGCATATCTTTAGAATTTCCGATCCAGAGACTCACGCGCTGGAGATAAAAATGTTTTTTCTGCACAACTTTGCCATTGCTCGCTTTGAAATCCTTAAGTTTGTTAATTAAAAATTCGTCAAAGTTTTAAAAAATAGGAAATCGGTCATAAAACAAATTTCAAATTTCAAATTTGGTCTTCCACATGCTCATATTCGTTGGAGGATTACGTTATTCAAAATTCGATGACTCTATCTACCGTTATTTTATGACATTGCGAGAAATATACATACATTGACGCAGATTTTCATTATTTAATTTCTTCATATATAATGCAGGACTCTAACATTTTATGGCAACAGTTTGAAAAGTGAAGCGACATTTATGCGTCCGACGCAAAATGCCAAAACGAAACTAATAATCCTTCGGGATTCAAATCCCTTTGGATTAAAAAAAAAAAAAAATCTGAAATGTTTCAGATTTTAAATTATGTCCAAAGGGGCGTTTTTTAACATTTTGTATATTACCTTTCTTTATTAAATATCATGTTCCTCGCACTTAAACCATAAGATCCAGTGCAACAGCAATATCGCAAAATAATTTTAAAACGAGCATATCTTTAGAATTTCCGATACAGAGACTCACGCGCTGGAGATAAAAATGTTTTTTCTGCACAACGTTGCCATTGCTCGCTTTGAAATCCTTGAGTTTGTTAATCAAAAATTCGTCAAAGTTTTAAAAAATAGGAAATCGATCATAAAACAAATTTCAAATTTCAAATTTGGTCTTCCACATGCTCATATTCGTTGGAGGATTACGTTATTCAAAATTCGATGACTCTATGTACCGTTATTTTATGACAATGTGAGAAATATACATACATTTACGCAGATTTTCATTATTTAATTTCTTCAAATATAATGCAGGACTCTAAACTTTTGTGGCAACACTTTGAAAAGTGAACCGACATTTATGAGTCCGACGCAAAATGCCAAAACGAAACTAATAGTCCTTCGGGATTCAAATCCCTTTGGACTAAAAAAAAAAAAAAAAAAAAAAGAAAGCAAAAAAAGAAAAAAAAAAAAAACCTGAAATGTTTCTGATTTTAAATTACGTCCAAAGTGGCGTTTTTTAACATTTTGTGTGTTACCTTTCTTTATTAAATATCATGTTCCTCGCACTTAAACCATAAGATCCAGTGCAACAGCAATATCGCAAAATAGTTTTAAAACGAGCATATCTTTAGAATTTCCGATACAGAGACTCACGTGCTGGAGATAAAAATGTTTTTTCTGCACAACGTTGTCATTGCTCGCTTTGAAATCATTGAGTTTGTTAATCAAAAATTCGTCAAAGTTTTAAAAAATAGGAAATCGATCATAAAACAAATTTCAAATTTCAAATTTGGTCTTCCACATGCTCATATTCGTTGGAGGATTACGTTATTCAAAATTCGATGACTCTATGTACCGTTATTTTATGACAATGTGAGAAATATACATACATTTACGCAGATTTTCATTATTTAATTTCTTCAAATATAATTCAGGACTCTAACATTTCGTGGCAACAGTTTGAAAAGTGAAGCGACATTTATGAGTCCGACGCAAAATGCCAAAACGAAACTAATAGTCCTTCGGGATTCAAATCCCTTTGGACTAAAAACGAGTAAAGACTCGTTTCGATTCGTACCTTTGACATTAGGACCTCCAAAATTAAAAAAAAAAGAAAAAAAAAATCTGAAATGTTTCAGATTTTAAATTATGTCCAAAGGGGCGTTTTTTTAACATTTTGTATGTTACTTTCTTTATTAAATATCATGTTCCTCGCACTTAAAACATAAGATTCAGTGCAACAGCAATATCGCAAAATAGTTTTAAAACGAGCATATCTTTAGAATTTCCGATACAGAGACTCACGCGCTGGAGATAAAAATGTTTTTTCTGCACAACTTAGCCATTGCTCGCTTTGAAATCCTTAAGTTTGTTAATTAAAAATTCGTCAAAGTTTTAAAAAATAGGAAATCGGTCATAAAACAAATTTCAAATTTCAAATTTGGTCTTCCACATGCTCATATTCGTTGGAGGATTACGTTATTCAAAATTCGATGACTCTATGTACCGTTATTTTATGACAATGTGAGAAATATACATACATTTACGCAGATTTTCATTATTTAATTTCTTCAAATATAATTCAGGACTCTAACATTTCGTGGCAACAGTTTGAAAAGTGAAGCGACATTTATGAGTCCGACGCAAAATGCCAAAACGAAACTAATAATCCTTCGGGATTCAAATCCCTTTGGATTAAAAAAAAAAAAAAAAATCTGAAATGTTTCAGATTTTAAATTATGTCCAAAGGGGCGTTTTTTAACATTTTGTATATATCATGTTCCTTGCACTTAAACCATAAGATCCAGTGCAACAGCAATATCGCAAAATAATTTTAAAACGAGCATATCTTTAGAATTTCCGATCCAGAGACTCACGCGCTGGAGATAAAAATGTTTTTTCTGCACAACTTTGCCATTGCTCGCTTTGAAATCCTTAAGTTTGTTAATTAAAAATTCGTCAAAGTTTTAAAAAATAGGAAATCGGTCATAAAACAAATTTCAAATTTCAAATTTGGTCTTCCACATGCTCATATTCGTTGGAGGATTACGTTATTCAAAATTCGATGACTCTATCTACCGTTATTTTATGACATTGCGAGAAATATACATACATTGACGCAGATTTTCATTATTTAATTTCTTCAGATATAATGCAGGACTCTAACATTTTATGGCAACAGTTTGAAAAGTGAAGCGACATTTATGCGTCCGACGCAAAATGCCAAAACGAAACTAATAATCCTTCGGGATTCAAATCCCTTTGGATTAAAAAAAAAAAAAATCTGAAATGTTTCAGATTTTAAATTATGTCCAAAGGGGCGTTTTTTAACATTTTGTATATTACCTTTCTTTATTAAATATCATGTTCCTCGCACTTAAACCATAAGATCCAGTGCAACAGCAATATCGCAAAATAATTTTAAAACGAGCATATCTTTAGAATTTCCGATACAGAGACTCACGCGCTGGAGATAAAAATGTTTTTTCTGCACAACGTTGCCATTGCTCGCTTTGAAATCCTTGAGTTTGTTAATCAAAAATTCGTCAAAGTTTTAAAAAATAGGAAATCGATCATAAAACAAATTTCAAATTTCAAATTTGGTCTTCCACATGCTCATATTCGTTGGAGGATTACGTTATTCAAAATTCGATGACTCTATGTACCGTTATTTTATGACAATGTGAGAAATATACATACATTTACGCAGATTTTCATTATTTAATTTCTTCAAATATAATGCAGGACTCTAAACTTTTGTGGCAACACTTTGAAAAGTGAACCGACATTTATGAGTCCGACGCAAAATGCCAAAACGAAACTAATAGTCCTTCGGGATTCAAATCCCTTTGGACTAAAAAAAAAAAAAAAAAAAGAAAGCAAAAAAAGAAAAAAAAAAAAACCTGAAATGTTTCTGATTTTAAATTACGTCCAAAGTGGCGTTTTTTAACATTTTGTGTGTTACCTTTCTTTATTAAATATCATGTTCCTCGCACTTAAACCATAAGATCCAGTGCAACAGCAATATCGCAAAGTAGTTTTAAAACGAGCATATCTTTAGAATTTCCAATACAGAGACTCACGCGCTGGAGATAAAAATGTTTTTTCTGCACAACGTTGCCATTGCACGCTTTGAAATCCTTGAGCTTGTTAATCAAAAATTCGTCAAACTTTTAAAAAATAGGAAATCGATCATAAGACAAATTTCAAATTTGGTCTTCCACATGCTCATATTCGTTGGAGGATTACGTTATTCAAAATTCGATGACTCTACGTACCGTTATTTTATGACAATGTGAGAAATATACATACATTTACGCAGATTTTCATTATTTAATTTCTTCAAATACAATGCAGGTCTCTAACATTTTATGGCAACAGTTTGAAAAGTGAAGCGACATTTATGAGTCCGACGCTAAATGCCAAAACGAAACTAATAATCCCTTTGGACTAAAAAAAAAAAAAAAAAAAAATCTGAAATGTTTCAGATTTTAAATTATGTCCAAAGGGGCGTTTTTTAACATTTTGTATATTACCTTTCTTTATTAAATATCATGTTCCTCGCACTTAAACCATAAGATTCAGTGCAACAGCAATATCGCAAAATAGTTTTAAAACGAGCATATCTTTAGAATTTCCGATACAGAGACTCACGCGCTGGAGATAAAAATGTTTTTTCTGCACAACTTTGCCATTGCTCGCTTTGAAATCCTTAAGTTTGTTAATTAAAAATTCGTCAAAGTTTTAAAAAATAGGAAATCGGTCATAAAACATATTTCAAATTTCAAATTTGGTCTTCCACATGATCATATTCGTTGGAGGATTACGTTATTCAAAATTCGATGACTCTATCTACGTTATTTTATGACATTGCGAGAAATATACATACATTTACGCAGATTTTCATTATTTAATTTCTTCAAATATAATGCAGGACTCTAACATTTTATGGCAACAGTTTGAAAAGTGAACCGACATTTATCCGTCCGACGCAAAATGCCAAAACGAAACTAATAGTCCTTCGGGATTCAAATCCCTTTGGACTAAAAAAAAAAAAAAAAAAAAAAAAAAATGTGAAATGTTTCAGATTTTAAATTATGTCCAAAGGGGCGTTTTTTAACATTTTGTATATTACCTTTCTTTATTAAATATCATGTTCCTCGCACTTAAACCATAAGATCCAGTGCAACAGCAATATCGCAAAATAATTTTAAAACGAGCATATCTTTAGAATTTCCGATACAGAGACTCACGTGCTGGAGATAAAAATGTTTTTTCTGCACAACGTTGCCATTGCTCGCTTTGAAATCATTGAGTTTGTTAATCAAAAATTCGTCAAAGTTTTAAAAAATAGGAAATCGATCATAAAACAAATTTCAAATTTCAAATTTGGTCTTCCACATGCTCATATTCGTTGGAGGATTACGTTATTCAAAATTCGATGACTCTATGTACCGTTATTTTATGACAATGTGAGAAATATACATACATTTACGCAGATTTTCATTATTTAATTTCTTCAAATATAATTCAGGACTCTAACATTTCGTGGCAACAGTTTGAAAAGTGAAGCGACATTTATGAGTCCGACGCAAAATGCCAAAACGAAACTAATAGTCCTTCGGGATTCAAATCCCTTTGGACTAAAAACGAGTAAAGACTCGTTTCGATTCGTACCTTTGACATTAGGACCTCCAAAATTAAAAAAAAAAGAAAAAAAAAATCTGAAATGTTTCAGATTTTAAATTATGTCCAAAGGGTCGTTTTTTTAACATTTTGTATGTTACTTTCTTTATTAAATATCATGTTCCTCGCACTTAAAACATAAGATTCAGTGCAACAGTAATATCGCAAAATAGTTTTAAAACGAGCATATCTTTAGAAATTCCGATACAGAGACTCACGCGCTGGAGATAAAAAAGTTTTTTCTGCACAACTTAGCCATTGCTCGCTTTGAAATCCTTAAGTTTGTTAATTAAAAATTCGTCAAAGTTTTAAAAAATAGGAAATCGGTCATAAAACAAATTTCAAATTTCAAATTTGGTCTTCCACATGCTCATATTCGTTGGAGGATTACGTTATTCAAAATTCGATGACTCTATGTACCGTTATTTTATGAGAATGTGAGTAATATACATACATTTACGCAGATTTTCATTATTTAATTTCTTCAAATATAATTCAGGACTCTAACATTTCGTGGCAACAGTTTGAAAAGTGAAGCGACATTTATGAGTCCGACGCAAAATGCCAAAACGAAACTAATAATCCTTCGGGATTCAAATCCCTTTGGATTAAAAAAAAAAAAATCTGAAATGTTTCAGATTTTAAATTATGTCCAAAGGGGCGTTTTTTAACATTTTGTATATATCATGTTCCTTGCACTTAAACCATAAGATCCAGTGCAACAGCAATATCGCAAAATAATTTTAAGACGAGCATATCTTTAGAATTTCCGATACAGAGAATCACGCGCTGGAGATAAAAATGTTTTTTCTGCACAACTTTGCCATTGCTCGCTTTGAAATCCTTAAGTTTGTTAATTAAAAATTCGTCAAAGTTTTAAAAAATAGGAAATCGGTCATAAAACAAATTTCAAATTTCAAATTTGGTCTTCCACATGCTCATATTCGTTGGAGGATTACGTTATTCAAAATTCGATGACTCTATCTACCGTTATTTTATGACATTGCGAGAAATATACATACATTTAAGCAGATTTTCATTATTTAATTTCTTCAGATATAATGCAGGACTCTAACATTTTATGGCAACAGTTTGTAAAGTGAAGCGACATTTATGCGTCCGACGCAAAATGCCAAAACGAAACTACTAATCCTTCGGGATTCAAATCCCTTTGGATTAAAAAAAAAAAAAAAAAATCTGAAATGTTTCAGATTTTAAATTATGTCCAAAGGGGCGTTTTTTAACATTTTGTATATTACCTTTCTTTATTAAATATCATGTTCCTCGCACTTAAACCATAAGATCCAGTGCAACAGCAATATCGCAAAATAATTTTAAAAAGAGCATATCTTTAGAATTTCCGATACAGAGACTCACGTGCTGGAGATAAAAATGTTTTTTCTGCACAACGTTGCCATTGCTCGCTTTGAAATCATTGAGTTTGTTAATCAAAAATTCGTCAAAGTTTTAAAAAATAGGAAATCGATCATAAAACAAATTTCAAATTTCAAATTTGGTCTTCCACATGCTCATATTCGTTGGAGGATTACGTTATTCAAAATTCGATGACTCTATGTACCGTTATTTTATGACAATGTGAGAAATATACGTACATTTACGCAGATTTTCATTATTTAATTTCTTCAAATATAATTCAGGACTCTAACATTTCGTGGCAACAGTTTGAAAAGTGAAGCGACATATATGAGTCCGACGCAAAATGCCAAAACGAAACTAATAGTCCTTCGGGATTCAAATCCCTTTGGACTAAAAACGAGTAAAGACTCGTTTCGATTCGTACCTTTGACATTAGGAGCTCCAAAATTAAAAAAAAAAAGAAAAAAAAAATCTGAAATGTTTCAGATTTTAAATTATGTCCAAAGGGGCGTTTTTTAACATTTTGTATGTTACTTTCTTTATTAAATATCATGTTCCTCGCACTTAAAACATAAGATTCAGTGCAACAGCAATATCGCAAAATAGTTTTAAAACGAGCATATCTTTAGAATTTCCGATACAGAGACTCACGCGCTGGAGATAAAAATGTTTTTTCTGCACAACTTTGCCATTGCTCGCTTTGAAATCCTTAAGTTTGTTAATTAAAAATTCGTCAAAGTTTTAAAAAATAGGAAATCGGTCATAAAACAAATTTCAAATTTCAAATTTGGTCTTCCACATGCTCATATTCGTTGGAGGATTACGTTATTCAAAATTCGATGACTCTATCTACCGTTATTTTATGACATTGCGAGAAATATACATACATTTACGCAGATTTTCATTATTTAATTTCTTCAAATATAATGCAGGACTCTAACATTTTATGGCAACAGTTTGAAAAGTGAAGCGACATTTATGCGTCCGACGCAAAATGCCAAAACGAAACTAATAATCCTTCGGGATTCAAATCCCTTTGGATTAAAAAAAAAAAAAAATCTGAAATGTTTCAGATTTTAAATTATGTCCAAAGGGGCGTTTTTTAACATTTTGTATATTACCTTTCTTTATTAAATATCATGTTCCTTGCACTTAAACCATAAGATCCAGTGCAACAGCAATATCGCAAAATAATTTTAAAACGAGCATATCTTTAGAATTTCCGATACAGAGACTCACGCGCTGGAGATAAAAATGTTTTTTCTGCACAACGTTGCCATTGCTCGCTTTGAAATCCTTGAGTTTGTTAATCAAAAATTCGTCAAAGTTTTAAAAAATAGGAAATCGATCATAAAACAAATTTCAAATTTCAAATTTGGTCTTCCACATGCTCATATTCGTTGGAGGATTACGTTATTCAAAATTCGATGACTCTATGTACCGTTATTTTATGACAATGTGAGAAATATACATACATTTACGCAGATTTTCATTATTTAATTTCTTCAAATATAATGCAGGACTCTAAACTTTTGTGGCAACACTTTGAAAAGTGAACCGACATTTATGAGTCCGACGCAAAATGCCAAAACGAAACTAATAGTCCTTCGGGATTCAAATCTCTTTGGACTAAAAAAAAAAAAAAAAAAAAAAGAAAGCAAAAAAAGAAAAAAAAAAAAAACCTGAAATGTTTCTGATTTTAAATTACGTCCAAAGTGGCGTTTTTTAACATTTTGTGTGTTACCTTTCTTTATTAAATATCATGTTCCTCGCACTTAAACCATAAGATCCAGTGCAACAGCAATATCGCAAAATAGTTTTAAAACGAGCATATCTTTAGAATTTCCGATACAGAGACTCACGTGCTGGAGATAAAAATGTTTTTTCTGCACAACGTTGTCATTGCTCGCTTTGAAATCATTGAGTTTGTTAATCAAAAATTCGTCAAAGTTTTAAAAAATAGGAAATCGATCATAAAACAAATTTCAAATTTCAAATTTGGTCTTCCACATGCTCATATTCGTTGGAGGATTACGTTATTCAAAATTCGATGACTCTATGTACCGTTATTTTATGACAATGTGAGAAATATACATACATTTACGCAGATTTTCATTATTTAATTTCTTCAAATATAATTCAGGACTCTAACATTTCGTGGCAACAGTTTGAAAAGTGAAGCGACATTTATGAGTCCGACGCAAAATGCCAAAACGAAACTAATAGTCCTTCGGGATTCAAATCCCTTTGGACTAAAAACGAGTAAAGACTCGTTTCGATTCGTACCTTTGACATTAGGACCTCCAAAATTAAAAAAAAAAGAAAAAAAAAATCTGAAATGTTTCAGATTTTAAATTATGTCCAAAGGGGCGTTTTTTTAACATTTTGTATGTTACTTTCTTTATTAAATATCATGTTCCTCGCACTTAAAACATAAGATTCAGTGCAACAGCAATATCGCAAAATAGTTTTAAAACGAGCATATCTTTAGAATTTCCGATACAGAGACTCACGCGCTGGAGATAAAAATGTTTTTTCTGCACAACTTAGCCATTGCTCGCTTTGAAATCCTTAAGTTTGTTAATTAAAAATTCGTCAAAGTTTTAAAAAATAGGAAATCGGTCATAAAACAAATTTCAAATTTCAAATTTGGTCTTCCACATGCTCATATTCGTTGGAGGATTACGTTATTCAAAATTCGATGACTCTATGTACCGTTATTTTATGACAATGTGAGAAATATACATACATTTACGCAGATTTTCATTATTTAATTTCTTCAAATATAATTCAGGACTCTAACATTTCGTGGCAACAGTTTGAAAAGTGAAGCGACATTTATGAGTCCGACGCAAAATGCCAAAACGAAACTAATAATCCTTCGGGATTCAAATCCCTTTGGATTAAAAAAAAAAAAAAAAACTCTGAAATGTTTCAGATTTTAAATTATGTCCAAAGGGGCGTTTTTTAACATTTTGTATATATCATGTTCCTTGCACTTAAACCATAAGATCCAGTGCAACAGCAATATCGCAAAATAATTTTAAAACGAGCATATCTTTAGAATTTCCGATACAGAGACTCACGCGCTGGAGATAAAAATGTTTTTTCTGCACAACGTTGCCATTGCTCGCTTTGAAATCCTTGAGTTTGTTAATCAAAAATTCGTCAAAGTTTTAAAAAATAGGAAATCGATCATAAAACAAATTTCAAATTTCAAATTTGGTCTTCCACATGCTCATATTCGTTGGAGGATTACGTTATTCAAAATTCGATGACTCTATGTACCGTTATTTTATGACAATGTGAGAAATATACATACATTTACGCAGATTTTCATTATTTAATTTCTTCAAATATAATGCAGGACTCTAAACTTTTGTGGCAACACTTTGAAAAGTGAACCGACATTTATGAGTCCGACGCAAAATGCCAAAACGAAACTAATAGTCCTTCGGGATTCAAATCCCTTTGGACTAAAAAAAAAAAAAAAAAAAAAAAGAAAGCAAAAAAAGAAAAAAAAAAAAAACCTGAAATGTTTCTGATTTTAAATTACGTCCAAAGTGGCGTTTTTTAACATTTTGTGTGTTACCTTTCTTTATTAAATATCATGTTCCTTGCACTTAAACCATAAGATCCAGTGCAACAGCAATATCGCAAAATAATTTTAAAACGAGCATATCTTTAGAATTTCCGATACAGAGACTCACGCGCTGGAGATAAAAATGTTTTTTCTGCACAACGTTGCCATTGCTCGCTTTGAAATCCTTGAGTTTGTTAATCAAAAATTCGTCAAAGTTTTAAAAAATAGGAAATCGATCATAAAACAAATTTCAAATTTCAAATTTGGTCTTCCACATGCTCATATTCGTTGGAGGATTACGTTATTCAAAATTCGATGACTCTATGTACCGTTATTTTATGACAATGTGAGAAATATACATACATTTACGCAGATTTTCATTATTTAATTTCTTCAAATATAATGCAGGACTCTAAACTTTTGTGGCAACACTTTGAAAAGTGAACCGACATTTATGAGTCCGACGCAAAATGCCAAAACGAAACTAATAGTCCTTCGGGATTCAAATCCCTTTGGACTAAAAAAAAAAAAAAAAAAAAAAAAGAAAGCAAAAAAAGAAAAAAAAAAAAACCTGAAATGTTTCTGATTTTAAATTACGTCCAAAGTGGCGTTTTTTAACATTTTGTGTGTTACCTTTCTTTATTAAATATCATGTTCCTCGCACTTAAACCATAAGATCCAGTGCAACAGCAATATCGCAAAATAGTTTTAAAACGAGCATATCTTTAGAATTTCCGATACAGAGACTCACGTGCTGGAGATAAAAATGTTTTTTCTGCACAACGTTGTCATTGCTCGCTTTGAAATCATTGAGTTTGTTAATCAAAAATTCGTCAAAGTTTTAAAAAATAGGAAATCGATCATAAAACAAATTTCAAATTTCAAATTTGGTCTTCCACATGCTCATATTCGTTGGAGGATTACGTTATTCAAAATTCGATGACTCTATGTACCGTTATTTTATGACAATGTGAGAAATATACATACATTTACGCAGATTTTCATTATTTAATTTCTTCAAATATAATTCAGGACTCTAACATTTCGTGGCAACAGTTTGAAAAGTGAAGCGACATTTATGAGTCCGACGCAAAATGCCAAAACGAAACTAATAGTCCTTCGGGATTCAAATCCCTTTGGACTAAAAACGAGTAAAGACTCGTTTCGATTCGTACCTTTGACATTAGGACCTCCAAAATTAAAAAAAAAAGAAAAAAAAAATCTGAAATGTTTCAGATTTTAAATTATGTCCAAAGGGGAGTTTTTTTAACATTTTGTATGTTACTTTCTTTATTAAATATCATGTTCCTCGCACTTAAAACATAAGATTCAGTGCAACAGCAATATCGCAAAATAGTTTTAAAACGAGCATATCTTTAGAATTTCCGATACAGAGACTCACGCGCTGGAGATAAAAATGTTTTTTCTGCACAACTTAGCCATTGCTCGCTTTGAAATCCTTAAGTTTGTTAATTAAAAATTCGTCAAAGTTTTAAAAAATAGGAAATCGGTCATAAAACAAATTTCAAATTTCAAATTTGGTCTTCCACATGCTCATATTCGTTGGAGGATTACGTTATTCAAAATTCGATGACTCTATGTACCGTTATTTTATGACAATGTGAGAAATATACATACATTTACGCAGATTTTCATTATTTAATTTCTTCAAATATAATTCAGGACTCTAACATTTCGTGGCAACAGTTTGAAAAGTGAAGCGACATTTATGAGTCCGACGCAAAATGCCAAAACGAAACTAATAATCCTTCGGGATTCAAATCCCTTTGGATTAAAAAAAAAAAAAAAATCTGAAATGTTTCAGATTTTAAATTATGTCCAAAGGGGCGTTTTTTAACATTTTGTATATATCATGTTCCTTGCACTTAAACCATAAGATCCAGTGCAACAGCAATATCGCAAAATAATTTTAAAACGAGCATATCTTTAGAATTTCCGATCCAGAGACTCACGCGCTGGAGATAAAAATGTTTTTTCTGCACAACTTTGCCATTGCTCGCTTTGAAATCCTTAAGTTTGTTAATTAAAAATTCGTCAAAGTTTTAAAAAATAGGAAATCGGTCATAAAACAAATTTCAAATTTCAAATTTGGTCTTCCACATGCTCATATTCGTTGGAGGATTACGTTATTCAAAATTCGATGACTCTATCTACCGTTATTTTATGACATTGCGAGAAATATACATACATTGACGCAGATTTTCATTATTTAATTTCTTCAGATATAATGCAGGACTCTAACATTTTATGGCAACAGTTTGAAAAGTGAAGCGACATTTATGCGTCCGACGCAAAATGCCAAAACGAAACTAATAATCCTTCGGGATTCAAATCCCTTTGGATTAAAAAAAAAAAAAATCTGAAATGTTTCAGATTTTAAATTATGTCCAAAGGGGCGTTTTTTAACATTTTGTATATTACCTTTCTTTATTAAATATCATGTTCCTCGCACTTAAACCATAAGATCCAGTGCAACAGCAATATCGCAAAATAATTTTAAAACGAGCATATCTTTAGAATTTCCGATACAGAGACTCACGCGCTGGAGATAAAAATGTTTTTTCTGCACAACGTTGCCATTGCTCGCTTTGAAATCCTTGAGTTTGTTAATCAAAAATTCGTCAAAGTTTTAAAAAATAGGAAATCGATCATAAAACAAATTTCAAATTTCAAATTTGGTCTTCCACATGCTCATATTCGTTGGAGGATTACGTTATTCAAAATTCGATGACTCTATGTACCGTTATTTTATGACAATGTGAGAAATATACATACATTTACGCAGATTTTCATTATTTAATTTCTTCAAATATAATGCAGGACTCTAAACTTTTGTGGCAACACTTTGAAAAGTGAACCGACATTTATGAGTCCGACGCAAAATGCCAAAACGAAACTAATAGTCCTTCGGGATTCAAATCCCTTTGGACTAAAAAAAAAAAAAAAAAAAGAAAGCAAAAAAAGAAAAAAAAAAAAACCTGAAATGTTTCTGATTTTAAATTACGTCCAAAGTGGCGTTTTTTAACATTTTGTGTGTTACCTTTCTTTATTAAATATCATGTTCCTCGCACTTAAACCATAAGATCCAGTGCAACAGCAATATCGCAAAGTAGTTTTAAAACGAGCATATCTTTAGAATTTCCAATACAGAGACTCACGCGCTGGAGATAAAAATGTTTTTTCTGCACAACGTTGCCATTGCACGCTTTGAAATCCTTGAGCTTGTTAATCAAAAATTCGTCAAACTTTTAAAAAATAGGAAATCGATCATAAGACAAATTTCAAATTTGGTCTTCCACATGCTCATATTCGTTGGAGGATTACGTTATTCAAAATTCGATGACTCTACGTACCGTTATTTTATGACAATGTGAGAAATATACATACATTTACGCAGATTTTCATTATTTAATTTCTTCAAATACAATGCAGGTCTCTAACATTTTATGGCAACAGTTTGAAAAGTGAAGCGACATTTATGAGTCCGACGCTAAATGCCAAAACGAAACTAATAATCCCTTTGGACTAAAAAAAAAAAAAAAAAAAAATCTGAAATGTTTCAGATTTTAAATTATGTCCAAAGGGGCGTTTTTTAACATTTTGTATATTACCTTTCTTTATTAAATATCATGTTCCTCGCACTTAAACCATAAGATTCAGTGCAACAGCAATATCGCAAAATAGTTTTAAAACGAGCATATCTTTAGAATTTCCGATACAGAGACTCACGCGCTGGAGATAAAAATGTTTTTTCTGCACAACTTTGCCATTGCTCGCTTTGAAATCCTTAAGTTTGTTAATTAAAAATTCGTCAAAGTTTTAAAAAATAGGAAATCGGTCATAAAACATATTTCAAATTTCAAATTTGGTCTTCCACATGATCATATTCGTTGGAGGATTACGTTATTCAAAATTCGATGACTCTATCTACGTTATTTTATGACATTGCGAGAAATATACATACATTTACGCAGATTTTCATTATTTAATTTCTTCAAATATAATGCAGGACTCTAACATTTTATGGCAACAGTTTGAAAAGTGAACCGACATTTATCCGTCCGACGCAAAATGCCAAAACGAAACTAATAGTCCTTCGGGATTCAAATCCCTTTGGACTAAAAAAAAAAAAAAAAAAAAAAAAAAAATGTGAAATGTTTCAGATTTTAAATTATGTCCAAAGGGGCGTTTTTTAACATTTTGTATATTACCTTTCTTTATTAAATATCATGTTCCTCGCACTTAAACCATAAGATCCAGTGCAACAGCAATATCGCAAAATAATTTTAAAACGAGCATATCTTTAGAATTTCCGATACAGAGACTCACGTGCTGGAGATAAAAATGTTTTTTCTGCACAACGTTGCCATTGCTCGCTTTGAAATCATTGAGTTTGTTAATCAAAAATTCGTCAAAGTTTTAAAAAATAGGAAATCGATCATAAAACAAATTTCAAATTTCAAATTTGGTCTTCCACATGCTCATATTCGTTGGAGGATTACGTTATTCAAAATTCGATGACTCTATGTACCGTTATTTTATGACAATGTGAGAAATATACATACATTTACGCAGATTTTCATTATTTAATTTCTTCAAATATAATTCAGGACTCTAACATTTCGTGGCAACAGTTTGAAAAGTGAAGCGACATTTATGAGTCCGACGCAAAATGCCAAAACGAAACTAATAGTCCTTCGGGATTCAAATCCCTTTGGACTAAAAACGAGTAAAGACTCGTTTCGATTCGTACCTTTGACATTAGGAGCTCCAAAATTAAAAAAAAAAGAAAAAAAAATCTGAAATGTTTCAGATTTTAAATTATGTCCAAAGGGGCGTTTTTTAACATTTTGTATGTTACTTTCTTTATTAAATATCATGTTCCTCGCACTTAAAACATAAGATTCAGTGCAACAGCAATATCGCAAAATAGTTTTAAAACGAGCATATCTTTAGAATTTCCGATACAGAGACTCACGCGCTGGAGATAAAAATGTTTTTTCTGCACAACTTAGCCATTGCTCGCTTTGAAATCCTTAAGTTTGTTAATTAAAAATTCGTCAAAGTTTTAAAAAATAGGAAATCGGTCATAAAACAAATTTCAAATTTCAAATTTGGTCTTCCACATGCTCATATTCGTTGGAGGATTACGTTATTCAAAATTCGATGACTCTATGTACCGTTATTTTATGACAATGTGAGAAATATACATACATTTACGCAGATTTTCATTATTTAATTTCTTCAAATATAATTCAGGACTCTAACATTTCGTGGCAACAGTTTGAAAAGTGAAGCGACATTTATGAGTCCGACGCAAAATGCCAAAACGAAACTAATAATCCTTCGGGATTCAAATCCCTTTGGATTAAAAAAAAAAAAAAAAACTCTGAAATGTTTCAGATTTTAAATTATGTCCAAAGGGGCGTTTTTTAACATTTTGTATATATCATGTTCCTTGCACTTAAACCATAAGATCCAGTGCAACAGCAATATCGCAAAATAATTTTAAAACGAGCATATCTTTAGAATTTCCGATACAGAGACTCACGCGCTGGAGATAAAAATGTTTTTTCTGCACAACGTTGCCATTGCTCGCTTTGAAATCCTTGAGTTTGTTAATCAAAAATTCGTCAAAGTTTTAAAAAATAGGAAATCGATCATAAAACAAATTTCAAATTTCAAATTTGGTCTTCCACATGCTCATATTCGTTGGAGGATTACGTTATTCAAAATTCGATGACTCTATGTACCGTTATTTTATGACAATGTGAGAAATATACATACATTTACGCAGATTTTCATTATTTAATTTCTTCAAATATAATGCAGGACTCTAAACTTTTGTGGCAACACTTTGAAAAGTGAACCGACATTTATGAGTCCGACGCAAAATGCCAAAACGAAACTAATAGTCCTTCGGGATTCAAATCCCTTTGGACTAAAAAAAAAAAAAAAAAAAAAGAAAGCAAAAAAAGAAAAAAAAAAAAAACCTGAAATGTTTCTGATTTTAAATTACGTCCAAAGTGGCGTTTTTTAACATTTTGTGTGTTACCTTTCTTTATTAAATATCATGTTCCTTGCACTTAAACCATAAGATCCAGTGCAACAGCAATATCGCAAAATAATTTTAAAACGAGCATATCTTTAGAATTTCCGATACAGAGACTCACGCGCTGGAGATAAAAATGTTTTTTCTGCACAACGTTGCCATTGCTCGCTTTGAAATCCTTGAGTTTGTTAATCAAAAATTCGTCAAAGTTTTAAAAAATAGGAAATCGATCATAAAACAAATTTCAAATTTCAAATTTGGTCTTCCACATGCTCATATTCGTTGGAGGATTACGTTATTCAAAATTCGATGACTCTATGTACCGTTATTTTATGACAATGTGAGAAATATACATACATTTACGCAGATTTTCATTATTTAATTTCTTCAAATATAATGCAGGACTCTAAACTTTTGTGGCAACACTTTGAAAAGTGAACCGACATTTATGAGTCCGACGCAAAATGCCAAAACGAAACTAATAGTCCTTCGGGATTCAAATCCCTTTGGACTAAAAAAAAAAAAAAAAAAAAAAAAGAAAGCAAAAAAAGAAAAAAAAAAAAAACCTGAAATGTTTCTGATTTTAAATTACGTCCAAAGTGGCGTTTTTTAACATTTTGTGTGTTACCTTTCTTTATTAAATATCATGTTCCTCGCACTTAAACCATAAGATCCAGTGCAACAGCAATATCGCAAAATAGTTTTAAAACGAGCATATCTTTAGAATTTCCGATACAGAGACTCACGTGCTGGAGATAAAAATGTTTTTTCTGCACAACGTTGTCATTGCTCGCTTTGAAATCATTGAGTTTGTTAATCAAAAATTCGTCAAAGTTTTAAAAAATAGGAAATCGATCATAAAACAAATTTCAAATTTCAAATTTGGTCTTCCACATGCTCATATTCGTTGGAGGATTACGTTATTCAAAATTCGATGACTCTATGTACCGTTATTTTATGACAATGTGAGAAATATACATACATTTACGCAGATTTTCATTATTTAATTTCTTCAAATATAATTCAGGACTCTAACATTTCGTGGCAACAGTTTGAAAAGTGAAGCGACATTTATGAGTCCGACGCAAAATGCCAAAACGAAACTAATAGTCCTTCGGGATTCAAATCCCTTTGGACTAAAAACGAGTAAAGACTCGTTTCGATTCGTACCTTTGACATTAGGACCTCCAAAATTAAAAAAAAAAGAAAAAAAAAATCTGAAATGTTTCAGATTTTAAATTATGTCCAAAGGGGCGTTTTTTTAACATTTTGTATGTTACTTTCTTTATTAAATATCATGTTCCTCGCACTTAAAACATAAGATTCAGTGCAACAGCAATATCGCAAAATAGTTTTAAAACGAGCATATCTTTAGAATTTCCGATACAGAGACTCACGCGCTGGAGATAAAAATGTTTTTTCTGCACAACTTAGCCATTGCTCGCTTTGAAATCCTTAAGTTTGTTAATTAAAAATTCGTCAAAGTTTTAAAAAATAGGAAATCGGTCATAAAACAAATTTCAAATTTCAAATTTGGTCTTCCACATGCTCATATTCGTTGGAGGATTACGTTATTCAAAATTCGATGACTCTATGTACCGTTATTTTATGACAATGTGAGAAATATACATACATTTACGCAGATTTTCATTATTTAATTTCTTCAAATATAATTCAGGACTCTAACATTTCGTGGCAACAGTTTGAAAAGTGAAGCGACATTTATGAGTCCGACGCAAAATGCCAAAACGAAACTAATAATCCTTCGGGATTCAAATCCCTTTGGATTAAAAAAAAAAAAAAATCTGAAATGTTTCAGATTTTAAATTATGTCCAAAGGGGCGTTTTTTAACATTTTGTATATATCATGTTCCTTGCACTTAAACCATAAGATCCAGTGCAACAGCAATATCGCAAAATAATTTTAAAACGAGCATATCTTTAGAATTTCCGATCCAGAGACTCACGCGCTGGAGATAAAAATGTTTTTTCTGCACAACTTTGCCATTGCTCGCTTTGAAATCCTTAAGTTTGTTAATTAAAAATTCGTCAAAGTTTTAAAAAATAGGAAATCGGTCATAAAACAAATTTCAAATTTCAAATTTGGTCTTCCACATGCTCATATTCGTTGGAGGATTACGTTATTCAAAATTCGATGACTCTATCTACCGTTATTTTATGACATTGCGAGAAATATACATACATTGACGCAGATTTTCATTATTTAATTTCTTCAGATATAATGCAGGACTCTAACATTTTATGGCAACAGTTTGAAAAGTGAAGCGACATTTATGCGTCCGACGCAAAATGCCAAAACGAAACTAATAATCCTTCGGGATTCAAATCCCTTTGGATTAAAAAAAAAAAAAATCTGAAATGTTTCAGATTTTAAATTATGTCCAAAGGGGCGTTTTTTAACATTTTGTATATTACCTTTCTTTATTAAATATCATGTTCCTCGCACTTAAACCATAAGATCCAGTGCAACAGCAATATCGCAAAATAATTTTAAAACGAGCATATCTTTAGAATTTCCGATACAGAGACTCACGCGCTGGAGATAAAAATGTTTTTTCTGCACAACGTTGCCATTGCTCGCTTTGAAATCCTTGAGTTTGTTAATCAAAAATTCGTCAAAGTTTTAAAAAATAGGAAATCGATCATAAAACAAATTTCAAATTTCAAATTTGGTCTTCCACATGCTCATATTCGTTGGAGGATTACGTTATTCAAAATTCGATGACTCTATGTACCGTTATTTTATGACAATGTGAGAAATATACATACATTTACGCAGATTTTCATTATTTAATTTCTTCAAATATAATGCAGGACTCTAAACTTTTGTGGCAACACTTTGAAAAGTGAACCGACATTTATGAGTCCGACGCAAAATGCCAAAACGAAACTAATAGTCCTTCGGGATTCAAATCCCTTTGGACTAAAAAAAAAAAAAAATCTGAAATGTTTCAGATTTTAAATTATGTCCAAAGGGGCGTTTTTTAACATTTTGTATATATCATGTTCCTTGCACTTAAACCATAAGATCCAGTGCAACAGCAATATCGCAAAATAATTTTAAAACGAGCATATCTTTAGAATTTCCGATCCAGAGACTCACGCGCTGGAGATAAAAATGTTTTTTCTGCACAACTTTGCCATTGCTCGCTTTGAAATCCTTAAGTTTGTTAATTAAAAATTCGTCAAAGTTTTAAAAAATAGGAAATCGGTCATAAAACAAATTTCAAATTTCAAATTTGGTCTTCCACATGCTCATATTCGTTGGAGGATTACGTTATTCAAAATTCGATGACTCTATCTACCGTTATTTTATGACATTGCGAGAAATATACATACATTGACGCAGATTTTCATTATTTAATTTCTTCAGATATAATGCAGGACTCTAACATTTTATGGCAACAGTTTGAAAAGTGAAGCGACATTTATGCGTCCGACGCAAAATGCCAAAACGAAACTAATAATCCTTCGGGATTCAAATCCCTTTGGATTAAAAAAAAAAAAAATCTGAAATGTTTCAGATTTTAAATTATGTCCAAAGGGGCGTTTTTTAACATTTTGTATATTACCTTTCTTTATTAAATATCATGTTCCTCGCACTTAAACCATAAGATCCAGTGCAACAGCAATATCGCAAAATAATTTTAAAACGAGCATATCTTTAGAATTTCCGATACAGAGACTCACGCGCTGGAGATAAAAATGTTTTTTCTGCACAACGTTGCCATTGCTCGCTTTGAAATCCTTGAGTTTGTTAATCAAAAATTCGTCAAAGTTTTAAAAAATAGGAAATCGATCATAAAACAAATTTCAAATTTCAAATTTGGTCTTCCACATGCTCATATTCGTTGGAGGATTACGTTATTCAAAATTCGATGACTCTATGTACCGTTATTTTATGACAATGTGAGAAATATACATACATTTACGCAGATTTTCATTATTTAATTTCTTCAAATATAATGCAGGACTCTAAACTTTTGTGGCAACACTTTGAAAAGTGAACCGACATTTATGAGTCCGACGCAAAATGCCAAAACGAAACTAATAGTCCTTCGGGATTCAAATCCCTTTGGACTAAAAAAAAAAAAAAAAAAAGAAAGCAAAAAAAGAAAAAAAAAAAAACCTGAAATGTTTCTGATTTTAAATTACGTCCAAAGTGGCGTTTTTTAACATTTTGTGTGTTACCTTTCTTTATTAAATATCATGTTCCTCGCACTTAAACCATAAGATCCAGTGCAACAGCAATATCGCAAAGTAGTTTTAAAACGAGCATATCTTTAGAATTTCCAATACAGAGACTCACGCGCTGGAGATAAAAATGTTTTTTCTGCACAACTTTGCCATTGCTCGCTTTGAAATCCTTAAGTTTGTTAATTAAAAATTCGTCAAAGTTTTAAAAAATAGGAAATCGGTCATAAAACAAATTTCAAATTTCAAATTTGGTCTTCCACATGCTCATATTCGTTGGAGGATTACGTTATTCAAAATTCGATGACTCTATCTACCGTTATTTTATGACATTGCGAGAAATATACATACATTGACGCAGATTTTCATTATTTAATTTCTTCAGATATAATGCAGGACTCTAACATTTTATGGCAACAGTTTGAAAAGTGAAGCGACATTTATGCGTCCGACGCAAAATGCCAAAACGAAACTAATAATCCTTCGGGATTCAAATCCCTTTGGATTAAAAAAAAAAAAAATCTGAAATGTTTCAGATTTTAAATTATGTCCAAAGGGGCGTTTTTTAACATTTTGTATATTACCTTTCTTTATTAAATATCATGTTCCTCGCACTTAAACCATAAGATCCAGTGCAACAGCAATATCGCAAAATAATTTTAAAACGAGCATATCTTTAGAATTTCCGATACAGAGACTCACGCGCTGGAGATAAAAATGTTTTTTCTGCACAACGTTGCCATTGCTCGCTTTGAAATCCTTGAGTTTGTTAATCAAAAATTCGTCAAAGTTTTAAAAAATAGGAAATCGATCATAAAACAAATTTCAAATTTCAAATTTGGTCTTCCACATGCTCATATTCGTTGGAGGATTACGTTATTCAAAATTCGATGACTCTATGTACCGTTATTTTATGACAATGTGAGAAATATACATACATTTACGCAGATTTTCATTATTTAATTTCTTCAAATATAATGCAGGACTCTAAACTTTTGTGGCAACACTTTGAAAAGTGAACCGACATTTATGAGTCCGACGCAAAATGCCAAAACGAAACTAATAGTCCTTCGGGATTCAAATCCCTTTGGACTAAAAAAAAAAAAAAAAAAAGAAAGCAAAAAAAGAAAAAAAAAAAAACCTGAAATGTTTCTGATTTTAAATTACGTCCAAAGTGGCGTTTTTTAACATTTTGTGTGTTACCTTTCTTTATTAAATATCATGTTCCTCGCACTTAAACCATAAGATCCAGTGCAACAGCAATATCGCAAAGTAGTTTTAAAACGAGCATATCTTTAGAATTTCCAATACAGAGACTCACGCGCTGGAGATAAAAATGTTTTTTCTGCACAACGTTGCCATTGCACGCTTTGAAATCCTTGAGCTTGTTAATCAAAAATTCGTCAAACTTTTAAAAAATAGGAAATCGATCATAAGACAAATTTCAAATTTGGTCTTCCACATGCTCATATTCGTTGGAGGATTACGTTATTCAAAATTCGATGACTCTACGTACCGTTATTTTATGACAATGTGAGAAATATACATACATTTACGCAGATTTTCATTATTTAATTTCTTCAAATACAATGCAGGTCTCTAACATTTTATGGCAACAGTTTGAAAAGTGAAGCGACATTTATGAGTCCGACGCTAAATGCCAAAACGAAACTAATAATCCCTTTGGACTAAAAAAAAAAAAAAAAAAAAATCTGAAATGTTTCAGATTTTAAATTATGTCCAAAGGGGCGTTTTTTAACATTTTGTATATTACCTTTCTTTATTAAATATCATGTTCCTCGCACTTAAACCATAAGATTCAGTGCAACAGCAATATCGCAAAATAGTTTTAAAACGAGCATATCTTTAGAATTTCCGATACAGAGACTCACGCGCTGGAGATAAAAATGTTTTTTCTGCACAACTTTGCCATTGCTCGCTTTGAAATCCTTAAGTTTGTTAATTAAAAATTCGTCAAAGTTTTAAAAAATAGGAAATCGGTCATAAAACATATTTCAAATTTCAAATTTGGTCTTCCACATGATCATATTCGTTGGAGGATTACGTTATTCAAAATTCGATGACTCTATCTACGTTATTTTATGACATTGCGAGAAATATACATACATTTACGCAGATTTTCATTATTTAATTTCTTCAAATATAATGCAGGACTCTAACATTTTATGGCAACAGTTTGAAAAGTGAACCGACATTTATCCGTCCGACGCAAAATGCCAAAACGAAACTAATAGTCCTTCGGGATTCAAATCCCTTTGGACTAAAAAAAAAAAAAAAAAAAAAAAAAAAATGTGAAATGTTTCAGATTTTAAATTATGTCCAAAGGGGCGTTTTTTAACATTTTGTATATTACCTTTCTTTATTAAATATCATGTTCCTCGCACTTAAACCATAAGATCCAGTGCAACAGCAATATCGCAAAATAATTTTAAAACGAGCATATCTTTAGAATTTCCGATACAGAGACTCACGTGCTGGAGATAAAAATGTTTTTTCTGCACAACGTTGCCATTGCTCGCTTTGAAATCATTGAGTTTGTTAATCAAAAATTCGTCAAAGTTTTAAAAAATAGGAAATCGATCATAAAACAAATTTCAAATTTCAAATTTGGTCTTCCACATGCTCATATTCGTTGGAGGATTACGTTATTCAAAATTCGATGACTCTATGTACCGTTATTTTATGACAATGTGAGAAATATACATACATTTACGCAGATTTTCATTATTTAATTTCTTCAAATATAATTCAGGACTCTAACATTTCGTGGCAACAGTTTGAAAAGTGAAGCGACATTTATGAGACGACGCAAAATGCCAAAACGAAACTAATAGTCCTTCGGGATTCAAATCCCTTTGGACTAAAAACGAGTAAAGACTCGTTTCGATTCGTACCTTTGACATTAGGACCTCCAAAATTAAAAAAAAAAGAAAAAAAAAATCTGAAATGTTTCAGATTTTAAATTATGTCCAAAGGGTCGTTTTTTTAACATTTTGTATGTTACTTTCTTTATTAAATATCATGTTCCTCGCACTTAAAACATAAGATTCAGTGCAACAGTAATATCGCAAAATAGTTTTAAAACGAGCATATCTTTAGAATTTCCGATACAGAGACTCACGCGCTGGAGATAAAAAAGTTTTTTCTGCACAACTTAGCCATTGCTCGCTTTGAAATCCTTAAGTTTGTTAATTAAAAATTCGTCAAAGTTTTAAAAAATAGGAAATCGGTCATAAAACAAATTTCAAATTTCAAATTTGGTCTTCCACATGCTCATATTCGTTGGAGGATTACGTTATTCAAAATTCGATGACTCTATGTACCGTTATTTTATGAGAATGTGAGAAATATACATACATTTACGCAGATTTTCATTATTTAATTTCTTCAAATATAATTCAGGACTCTAACATTTCGTGGCAACAGTTTGAAAAGTGAAGCGACATTTATGAGTCCGACGCAAAATGCCAAAACGAAACTAATAATCCTTCGGGATTCAAATCCCTTTGGATTAAAAAAAAAAAAAAATCTGAAATGTTTCAGATTTTAAATTATGTCCAAAGGGGCGTTTTTTAACATTTTGTATATATCATGTTCCTTGCACTTAAACCATAAGATCCAGTGCAACAGCAATATCGCAAAATAATTTTAAGACGAGCATATCTTTAGAATTTCCGATACAGAGAATCACGCGCTGGAGATAAAAATGTTTTTTCTGCACAACTTTGCCATTGCTCGCTTTGAAATCCTTAAGTTTGTTAATTAAAAATTCGTCAAAGTTTTAAAAAATAGGAAATCGGTCATAAAACAAATTTCAAATTTCAAATTTGGTCTTCCACATGCTCATATTCGTTGGAGGATTACGTTATTCAAAATTCGATGACTCTATCTACCGTTATTTTATGACATTGCGAGAAATATACATACATTTACGCAGATTTTCATTATTTAATTTCTTCAGATATAATGCAGGACTCTAACATTTTATGGCAACAGTTTGTAAAGTGAAGCGACATTTATGCGTCCGACGCAAAATGCCAAAACGAAACTACTAAGCCTTCGGGATTCAAATCCCTTTGGATTAAAAAAAAAAAAAAAAATCTGAAATGTTTCAGATTTTAAATTATGTCCAAAGGGGCGTTTTTTAACATTTTGTATATTACCTTTCTTTATTAAATATCATGTTCCTCGCACTTAAACCATAAGATCCAGTGCAACAGCAATATCGCAAAATAATTTTAAAAAGAGCATATCTTTAGAATTTCCGATACAGAGACTCACGTGCTGGAGATAAAAATGTTTTTTCTGCACAACGTTGCCATTGCTCGCTTTGAAATCATTGAGTTTGTTAATCAAAAATTCGTCAAAGTTTTAAAAAATAGGAAATCGATCATAAAACAAATTTCAAATTTCAAATTTGGTCTTCCACATGCTCATATTCGTTGGAGGATTACGTTATTCAAAATTCGATGACTCTATGTACCGTTATTTTATGACAATGTGAGAAATATACGTACATTTACGCAGATTTTCATTATTTAATTTCTTCAAATATAATTCAGGACTCTAACATTTCGTGGCAACAGTTTGAAAAGTGAAGCGACATTTATGAGTCCGACGCAAAATGCCAAAACGAAACTAATAGTCCTTCGGGATTCAAATCCCTTTGGACTAAAAACGAGTAAAGACTCGTTTCGATTCGTACCTTTGACATTAGGAGCTCCAAAATTAAAAAAAAAAAGAAAAAAAAAATCTGAAATGTTTCAGATTTTAAATTATGTCCAAAGGGGCGTTTTTTAACATTTTGTATGTTACTTTCTTTATTAAATATCATGTTCCTCGCACTTAAAACATAAGATTCAGTGCAACAGCAATATCGCAAAATAGTTTTAAAACGAGCATATCTTTAGAATTTCCGATACAGAGACTCACGCGCTGGAGATAAAAATGTTTTTTCTGCACAACTTTGCCATTGCTCGCTTTGAAATCCTTAAGTTTGTTAATTAAAAATTCGTCAAAGTTTTAAAAAATAGGAAATCGGTCATAAAACAAATTTCAAATTTCAAATTTGGTCTTCCACATGCTCATATTCGTTGGAGGATTACGTTATTCAAAATTCGATGACTCTATCTACCGTTATTTTATGACATTGCGAGAAATATACATACATTTACGCAGATTTTCATTATTTAATTTCTTCAAATATAATGCAGGACTCTAACATTTTATGGCAACAGTTTGAAAAGTGAAGCGACATTTATGCGTCCGACGCAAAATGCCAAAACGAAACTAATAATCCTTCGGGATTCAAATCCCTTTGGATTAAAAAAAAAAAAAAAATCTGAAATGTTTCAGATTTTAAATTATGTCCAAAGGGGCGTTTTTTAACATTTTGTATATTACCTTTCTTTATTAAATATCATGTTCCTTGCACTTAAACCATAAGATCCAGTGCAACAGCAATATCGCAAAATAATTTTAAAACGAGCATATCTTTAGAATTTCCGATACAGAGACTCACGCGCTGGAGATAAAAATGTTTTTTCTGCACAACGTTGCCATTGCTCGCTTTGAAATCCTTGAGTTTGTTAATCAAAAATTCGTCAAAGTTTTAAAAAATAGGAAATCGATCATAAAACAAATTTCAAATTTCAAATTTGGTCTTCCACATGCTCATATTCGTTGGAGGATTACGTTATTCAAAATTCGATGACTCTATGTACCGTTATTTTATGACAATGTGAGAAAAATACATACATTTACGCAGATTTTCATTATTTAATTTCTTCAAATATAATGCAGGACTCTAAACTTTTGTGGCAACACTTTGAAAAGTGAACCGACATTTATGAGTCCGACGCAAAATGCCAAAACGAAACTAATAGTCCTTCGGGATTCAAATCCCTTTGGACTAAAAAAAAAAAAAAAAAAAAGAAAGCAAAAAAAGAAAAAAAAAAAAAACCTGAAATGTTTCTGATTTTAATTTACGTCCAAAGTGGCGTTTTTTAACATTTTGTGTGTTACCTTTCTTTATTAAATATCATGTTCCTCGCACTTAAACCATAAGATCCAGTGCAACAGCAATATCGCAAAATAGTTTTAAAACGAGCATATCTTTAGAATTTCCAATACAGAGACTCACGCGCTGGAGATAAAAATGTTTTTTCTGCACAACGTTGCCATTGCACGCTTTGAAATCCTTGAGCTTGTTAATCAAAAATTCGTCAAACTTTTAAAAAATAGGAAATCGATCATAAGACAAATTTCAAATTTGGTCTTCCACATGCTCATATTCGTTGGAGGATTACGTTATTCAAAATTCGATGACTCTACGTACCGTTATTTTATGACAATGTGAGAAATATACATACATTTACGCAGATTTTCATTATTTAATTTCTTCAAATACAATGCAGGACTCTAACATTTTATGGCAACAGTTTGAAAAGTGAAGCGACATTTATGAGTCCGACGCAAAATGCCAAAACGAAACTAATAATCCCTTTGGACTAAAAAAAAAAAAAAAAAATCTGAAATGTTTCAGATTTTAAATTATGTCCAAAGGGGCGTTTTTTAACATTTTGTATATTACCTTTCTTTATTAAATATCATGTTCCTCGCACTTAAACCATAAGATTCAGTGCAACAGCAATATCGCAAAATAGTTTTAAAACGAGCATATCTTTAGAATTTCCGATACAGAGACTCACGCGCTGGAGATAAAAATGTTTTTTCTGCACAACTTTGCCATTGCTCGCTTTGAAATCCTTAAGTTTGTTAATTAAAAATTCGTCAAAGTTTTAAAAAATAGGAAATCGGTCATAAAACAAATTTCAAATTTCAAATTTGGTTTCCACATGATCATATTCGTTGGAGGATTACGTTATTCAAAATTCGATGACTCTATCTACGTTATTTTATGACATTGCGAGAAATATACATACATTTACGCAGATTTTCATTATTTAATTTCTTCAAATATAATGCAGGACTCTAACATTTTATGGCAACAGTTTGAAAAGTGAACCGACATTTATCCGTCCGACGCAAAATGCCAAAACGAAACTAATAGTCCTTCGGGATTCAAATCCCTTTGGACTAAAAAAAAAAAAAAAAAAAATCTGAAATGTTTCAGATTTTAAATTATGTCCAAAGGGGCGTTTTTTAACATTTTGTATATTACCTTTCTTTATTAAATATCATGTTCCTCGCACTTAAACCATAAGATCCAGTGCAACAGCAATATCGCAAAATAATTTTAAAACGAGCATATCTTTAGAATTTCCGATACAGAGACTCACGTGCTGGAGATAAAAATGTTTTTTCTGCACAACGTTGCCATTGCTCGCTTTGAAATCATTGAGTTTGTTAATCAAAAATTCGTCAAAGTTTTAAAAAATAGGAAATCGATCATAAAACAAATTTCAAATTTCAAATTTGGTCTTCCACATGCTCATATTCGTTGGAGGATTACGTTATTCAAAATTCGATGACTCTATGTACCGTTATCTTATGACAATGTGAGAAATATACATACATTTACGCAGATTTTCATTATTTAATTTCTTCAAATATAATTCAGGACTCTAACATTTCGTGGCAACAGTTTGAAAAGTGAAGCGACATTTATGAGTCCGACGCAAAATGCCAAAACGAAACTAATAGTCCTTCGGGATTCAAATCCCTTTGGACTAAAAACGAGTAAAGACTCGTTTCGATTCGTACCTTTGACATTAGGAGCTCCAAAATTAAAAAAAAAAGAAAAAAAAAATCTGAAATGTTTCAGATTTTAAATTATGTCCAAAGGGGCGTTTTTTAACATTTTGTATGTTACTTTATTAAATATCATGTTCCTCGCACTTAAACCATAAGATCCAGTGCAACAGCAATATCGCAAAATAGTTTTAAAACGAGCATATCTTTAGAATTTCCGATACAGAGACTCACGCGCTGGAGATAAAAATGTTTTTTCTGCACAACGTTGCCATTGCTCGCTTTGAAATCCTTGAGTTTGTTAATCAAAAATTCGTCAAAGTTTTAAAAAATAGGAAATCGATCATAAAACAAATTTCAAATTTCAAATTTGGTCTTCCACATGCTCATATTCGTTGGAGGATTACGTTATTCAAAATTCGATGACTCTATGTACCGTTATTTTATGACAATGTGAGAAATATACATACATTTACGCAGATTTTCATTATTTAATTTCTTCAAATATAATGCAGGACTCTAAACTTTTGTGGCAACACTTTGAAAAGTGAACCGACATTTATGAGTCCGACGCAAAATGCCAAAACGAAACTAATAGTCCTTCGGGATTCAAATCCCTTTGGACTAAAAAAAAAAAAAAAAAAAAAGAAAGCAAAAAAAGAAAAAAAAAAAAACCTCAAATGTTTCTGATTTTAAATTACGTCCAAAGTGGCGTTTTTTAACATTTTGTGTGTTACCTTTCTTTATTAAATATCATGTTCCTCGCACTTAAATCATAAGATCCAGTGCAACAGCAATATCGCAAAATAGTTTTAAAACGAGCATATCTTTAGAATTTCCAATACAGAGACTCACGCGCTGGAGATAAAAATGTTTTTTCTGCACAACGTTGCCATTGCACGCTTTGAAATCCTTGAGCTTGTTAATCAAAAATTCGTCAAACTTTTAAAAAATAGGAAATCGATCATAAGACAAATTTCAAATTTGGTCTTCCACATGCTCATATTCGTTGGAGGATTACGTTATTCAAAATTCGATGACTCTACGTACCGTTATTTTATGACAATGTGAGAAATATACATACATTTACGCAGATTTTCATTATTTAATTTCTTCAAATACAATGCAGGACTCTAACATTTTATGGCAACAGTTTGAAAAGTGAAGCGACATTTATGAGTCCGACGCAAAATGCCAAAACGAAACTAATAATCCCTTTGGACTAAAAAAAAAAAAAATCTGAAATGTTTCAGATTTTAAATTATGTCCAAAGCGGCGTTTTTTAACATTTTGTATATTACCTTTCTTTATTAAATATCATGTTCCTCGCACTTAAACCATAAGATTCAGTGCAACAGCAATATCGCAAAATAATTTTAAAACGAGCATATCTTTAGAATTTCCGATACAGAGACTCACGTGCTGGAGATAAAAATGTTTTTTCTGCACAACGTTGCCATTGCTCGCTTTGAAATCATTGAGTTTGTTAATCAAAAATTCGTCAAAGTTTTAAAAAATAGGAAATCGATCATAAAACAAATTTCAAATTTCAAATTTGGTCTTCCACATGCTCATATTCGTTGGAGGATTACGTTATTCAAAATTCGATGACTCTATGTACCGTTATTTTATGACAATGTGAGAAATATACATACATTTACGCAGATTTTCATTGTTTAATTTCTTCAAATATAATTCAGGACTAACATTTCGTGGCAACAGTTTGAAAAGTGAAGCGACATTTATGAGTCCGACGCAAAATGCCAAAACGAAACTAATAGTCCTTCGGGATTCAAATCCCTTTGGACTAAAAACGAGTAAAGACTCGTTTCGATTCGTACCTTTGACATTAGGACCTCCAAAATTAAAAAAAAAAGAAAAAAAAAAAATCTGAAATGTTTCAGATTTTAAATTATGTCCAAAGGGGCGTTTTTTTAACATTTTGTATGTTACTTTCTTTATTAAATATCATGTTCCTCGCACTTAAAACATAAGATTCAGTGCAACAGCAATATCGCAAAATAGTTTTAAAACGAGCATATCTTTAGAATTTCCGATACAGAGACTCACGCGCTGGAGATAAAAATGTTTTTTCTGCACAACTTTGCTATTGCTCGCTTTGAAATCCTTAAGTTTGTTAATTAAAAATTCGTCAAAGTTTTAAAAAATAGGAAATCGGTCATAAAACAAATTTCAAATTTCAAATTTGGTCTTCCACATGCTCATATTCGTTGGAGGATTACGTTATTCAAAATTCGATGACTCTATCTACCGTTATTTTATGACATTGCGAGAAATATACATACATTTACGCAGATTTTCATTATTTAATTTCTTCAAATATAATGCAGGACTCTAACATTTTATGGCAACAATTTGAAAAGTGAAGCGACATTTATGCGTCCGACGCAAAATGCCAAAACGAAACTAATAATCCTTCGGGATTCAAATCCCTTTGGATTAAAAAAAAAAAAAAAATCTGAAATGTTTCAGATTTTAAATTATGTCCAAAGGGGCGTTTTTTAACATTTTGTATATTACCTTTCTTTATTAAATATCATGTTCCTCGCACTTAAAACATAAGATTCAGTGCAACATCAATATCGCAAAATAGTTTTATAACGAGCATATCTTTAGAATTTCCGATACAGAGACTAACGCGCTGGAGATAAAAATGTTTTTTCTGCACAACGTTGCCATTGCTCGCTTTGAAATCCTTGAGTTTGTTAATCAAAAATTCGTCAAAGTTTTAAAAAATAGGAAATCGATCATAAAACAAATTTCAAATTTCAAATTTGGTCTTCCACATGCTCATATTCGTTGGAGGATTACGTTATTCAAAATTCGATGACTCTATGTACCGTTATTTTATGACAATGTGAGAAATATACATACATTTACGCAGATTTTCATTATTTAATTTCTTCAAATATAATTCAGGACTCTAACATTTCGTGGCAACACTTTGAAAAGTGAACCGACATTTATGAGTCCGACGCAAAATGCCAAAACGAAACTAATAGTCCTTCGGGATTCAAATCCCTTTGGACTAAAAAAAAAAAAAAAAAAAAGAAAGCAAAAAAAGAAAAAAAAAAAAAAACCTGAAATGTTTCTGATTTTAAATTACGTCCAAAGTGGCGTTTTTTAACATTTTGTGTGTTACCTTTCTTTATTAAATATCATGTTCCTCGCACTTAAATCATAAGATCCAGTGCAACAGCAATATCGCAAAATAGTTTTAAAACGAGCATATCTTTAGAATTTCCAATACAGAGACTCACGCGCTGGAGATAAAAATGTTTTTTCTGCACAACGTTGCCATTGCACGCTTTGAAATCCTTGAGCTTGTTAATCAAAAATTCGTCAAACTTTTAAAAAATAGGAAATCGATCATAAGACAAATTTCAAATTTGGTCTTCCACATGCTCATATTCGTTGGAGGATTACGTTATTCAAAATTCGATGACTCTACGTACCGTTATTTTATGACAATGTGAGAAATATACATACATTTACGCAGATTTTCATTATTTAATTTCTTCAAATACAATGCAGGACTCTAACATTTTATGGCAACAGTTTGAAAAGTGAAGCGACATTTATGAGTCCGACGCAAAATGCCAAAACGAAACTAATAATCCCTTTGGACTAAAAAAAAAAAAAAAAAAATCTGAAATGTTTCAGATTTTAAATTATGTCCAAAGGGGCGTTTTTTAACATTTTGTATATTACCTTTCTTTATTAAATATCATGTTCCTCGCACTTAAACCATAAGATTCAGTGCAACAGCAATATCGCAAAATAGTTTTAAAACGAGCATATCTTTAGAATTTCCGATACAGAGACTCACGCGCTGGAGATAAAAATGTTTTTTCTGCACAACTTTGCCATTGCTCGCTTTGAAATCCTTAAGTTTGTTAATTAAAAATTCGTCAAAGTTTTAAAAAATAGGAAATCGGTCATAAAACAAATTTCAAATTTCAAATTTGGTCTTCCACATGATCATATTCGTTGGAGGATTACGTTATTCAAAATTCGATGACTCTATCTACGTTATTTTATGACATTGCGAGAAATATACATACATTTACGCAGATTTTCATTATTTAATTTCTTCAAATATAATGCAGGACTCTAACATTTTATGGCGACAGTTTGAAAAGTGAACCGACATTTATCCGTCCGACGCAAAATGCCAAAACGAAACTAATAGTCCTTCGGGATTCAAATCCCTTTGGACTAAAAAAAAAAAAAAAAAAAAAAAAATCTGAAATGTTTCAGATTTTAAATTATGTCCAAAGGGGCGTTTTTTAACATTTTGTATATTACCTTTCTTTATTAAATATCATGTTCCTCGCACTTAAACCATAAGATCCAGTGCAACAGCAATATCGCAAAATAATTTTAAAACGAGCATATCTTTAGAATTTCCGATACAGAGACTCACGTGCTGGAGATAAAAATGTTTTTTCTGCACAACGTTGCCATTGCTCGCTTTGAAATCATTGAGTTTGTTAATCAAAAATTCGTCAAAGTTTTAAAAAATAGGAAATCGATCATAAAACAAATTTCAAATTTCAAATTTGGTCTTCCACATGCTCATATTCGTTGGAGGATTACGTTATTCAAAATTCGATGACTCTATGTACCGTTATTTTATGACAATGTGACAAATATACATACATTTACGCAGATTTTCATTATTTAATTTCTTCAAATATAATTCAGGACTCTAACATTTCGTGGCAACAGTTTGAAAAGTGAAGCGACATTTATGAGTCCGACGCAAAATGCCAAAACGAAACTAATAGTCCTTCGGGATTCAAATCCCTTTGGACTAAAAACGAGTAAAGACTCGTTTCGATTCGTACCTTTGACATTAGGAGCTCCAAAATTAAAAAAAAAAGAAAAAAAAAATCTGAAATGTTTCAGATTTTAAATTATGTCCAAAGGGGCGTTTTTTAACATTTTGTATGTTACTTTCTTTATTAAATATCATGTTCCTCGCACTTAAAACATAAGATTCAGTGCAACAGCAATATCGCAAAATAGTTTTAAAACGAGCATATCTTTAGAATTTCCGATACAGAGACTCACGCGCTGGAGATAAAAATGTTTTTTCTGCACAACTTTGCCATTGCTCGCTTTGAAATCCTTAAGTTTGTTAATTAAAAATTCGTCAAAGTTTTAAAAAATAGGAAATCGGTCATAAAACAAATTTCAAATTTCAAATTTGGTCTTCCACATGCTCATATTCGTTGGAGGATTACGTTATTCAAAATTCGATGACTCTATCTACCGTTATTTTATGACATTGCGAGAAATATACATACATTTACGCAGATTTTCATTATTTAATTTCTTCAAATATAATGCAGGACTCTAACATTTTATGGCAAAAGTTTGAAAAGTGAAGCGACATTTATGCGTCCGACGCAAAATGCCAAAACGAAACTAATAATCCTTCGGGATTCAAATCCCTTTGGATTAAAAAAAAAAAAAAAAATCTGAAATGTTTCAGATTTTAAATTATGTCCAAAGGGGCGTTTTTTAACATTTTGTATATTACCTTTCTTTATTAAATATCATGTTCCTTGCACTTAAACCATAAGATCCAGTGCAACAGCAATATCGCAAAATAATTTTAAAACGAGCATATCTTTAGAATTTCCGATACAGAGACTCACGCGCTGGAGATAAAAATGTTTTTTCTGCACAACATTGCCATTGCTCGCTTTGAAATCCTTGAGTTTGTTAATCAAAAATTCGTCAAAGTTTTAAAAAATAGGAAATCGATCATAAAACAAATTTCAAATTTCAAATTTGGTCTTCCACATGCTCATATTCGTTGGAGGATTACGTTATTCAAAATTCGATGACTCTATGTACCGTTATTTTATGACAATGTGAGAAATATACATACATTTACGCAGATTTTCATTATTTAATTTCTTCAAATATAATTCAGGACTCTAACATTTCGTGGCAACACTTTGAAAAGTGAACCGACATTTATGAGTCCGACGCAAAATGCCAAAACGAAACTAATAGTCCTTCGGGATTCAAATCCCTTTGGACTAAAAAAAAAAAAAAAAAAAAAAGAAAGCAAAAAAAGAAAAAAAAAAAAAACCTGAAATGTTTCTGATTTTAAATTACGTCCAAAGTGGCGTTTTTTAACATTTTGTGTGTTACCTTTCTTTATTAAATATCATGTTCCTCGCACTTAAATCATAAGATCCAGTGCAACAGCAATATCGCAAAATAGTTTTAAAACGAGCATATCTTTAGAATTTCCAATACAGAGACTCACGCGCTGGAGATAAAAATGTTTTTTCTGCACAACGTTGCCATTGCACGCTTTGAAATCCTTGAGCTTGTTAATCAAAAATTCGTCAAACTTTTAAAAAATAGGAAATCGATCATAAGACAAATTTCAAATTTGGTCTTCCACATGCTCATATTCGTTGGAGGATTACGTTATTCAAAATTCGATGACTCTACGTACCGTTATTTTATGACAATGTGAGAAATATACATACATTTACGCAGATTTTCATTATTTAATTTCTTCAAATACAATGCAGGACTCTAACATTTTATGGCAACAGTTTGAAAAGTGAAGCGACATTTATGAGTCCGACGCAAAATGCCAAAACGAAACTAATAATCCCTTTGGACTAAAAAAAAAAAAAAAAAAATCTGAAATGTTTCAGATTTTAAATTATGTCCAAAGGGGCGTTTTTTAACATTTTGTATATTACCTTTCTTTATTAAATATCATGTTCCTCGCACTTAAACCATAAGATTCAGTGCAACAGCAATATCGCAAAATAGTTTTAAAACGAGCATATCTTTAGAATTTCCGATACAGAGACTCACGCGCTGGAGATAAAAATGTTTTTTCTGCACAACTTTGCCATTGCTCGCTTTGAAATCCTTAAGTTTGTTAATTAAAAATTCGTCAAAGTTTTAAAAAATAGGAAATCGGTCATAAAACAAATTTCAAATTTCAAATTTGGTCTTCCACATGCTCATATTCGTTGGAGGATTACGTTATTCAAAATTCGATGACTCTATCTACCGTTATTTTATGACATTGCGAGAAATATACATACATTTACGCAGATTTTCATTATTTAATTTCTTCAAATATAATGCAGGACTCTAACATTTTATGGCAAAAGTTTGAAAAGTGAAGCGACATTTATGCGTCCGACGCAAAATGCCAAAACGAAACTAATAATCCTTCGGGATTCAAATCCCTTTGGATTAAAAAAAAAAAAAAAAATCTGAAATGTTTCAGATTTTAAATTATGTCCAAAGGGGCGTTTTTTAACATTTTGTATATTACCTTTCTTTATTAAATATCATGTTCCTTGCACTTAAACCATAAGATCCAGTGCAACAGCAATATCGCAAAATAATTTTAAAACGAGCATATCTTTAGAATTTCCGATACAGAGACTCACGCGCTGGAGATAAAAATGTTTTTTCTGCACAACGTTGCCATTGCTCGCTTTGAAATCCTTGAGTTTGTTAATCAAAAATTCGTCAAAGTTTTAAAAAATAGGAAATCGATCATAAAACAAATTTCAAATTTCAAATTTGGTCTTCCACATGCTCATATTCGTTGGAGGATTACGTTATTCAAAATTCGATGACTCTATGTACCGTTATTTTATGACAATGTGAGAAATATACATACATTTACGCAGATTTTCATTATTTAATTTCTTCAAATATAATTCAGGACTCTAACATTTCGTGGCAACACTTTGAAAAGTGAACCGACATTTATGAGTCCGACGCAAAATGCCAAAACGAAACTAATAGTCCTTCGGGATTCAAATCCCTTTGGACTAAAAAAAAAAAAAAAAAAAAAAGAAAGCAAAAAAAGAAAAAAAAAAAAAACCTGAAATGTTTCTGATTTTAAATTACGTCCAAAGTGGCGTTTTTTAACATTTTGTGTGTTACCTTTCTTTATTAAATATCATGTTCCTCGCACTTAAATCATAAGATCCAGTGCAACAGCAATATCGCAAAATAGTTTTAAAACGAGCATATCTTTAGAATTTCCAATACAGAGACTCACGCGCTGGAGATAAAAATGTTTTTTCTGCACAACGTTGCCATTGCACGCTTTGAAATCCTTGAGCTTGTTAATCAAAAATTCGTCAAACTTTTAAAAAATAGGAAATCGATCATAAGACAAATTTCAAATTTGGTCTTCCACATGCTCATATTCGTTGGAGGATTACGTTATTCAAAATTCGATGACTCTACGTACCGTTATTTTATGACAATGTGAGAAATATACATACATTTACGCAGATTTTCATTATTTAATTTCTTCAAATACAATGCAGGACTCTAACATTTTATGGCAACAGTTTGAAAAGTGAAGCGACATTTATGAGTCCGACGCAAAATGCCAAAACGAAACTAATAATCCCTTTGGACTAAAAAAAAAAAAAAAAAAAATCTGAAATGTTTCAGATTTTAAATTATGTCCAAAGGGGCGTTTTTTAACATTTTGTATATTACCTTTCTTTATTAAATATCATGTTCCTCGCACTTAAACCATAAGATTCAGTGCAACAGCAATATCGCAAAATAGTTTTAAAACGAGCATATCTTTAGAATTTCCGATACAGAGACTCACGCGCTGGAGATAAAAATGTTTTTTCTGCACAACTTTGCCATTGCTCGCTTTGAAATCCTTAAGTTTGTTAATTAAAAATTCGTCAAAGTTTTAAAAAATAGGAAATCGGTCATAAAACAAATTTCAAATTTCAAATTTGGTCTTCCACATGATCATATTCGTTGGAGGATTACGTTATTCAAAATTCGATGACTCTATCTACGTTATTTTATGACATTGCGAGAAATATACATACATTTACGCAGATTTTCATTATTTAATTTCTTCAAATATAATGCAGGACTCTAACATTTTATGGCAACAGTTTGAAAAGTGAACCGACATTTATCCGTCCGACGCAAAATGCCAAAACGAAACTAATAGTCCTTCGGGATTCAAATCCCTTTGGACTAAAAAAAAAAAAAAAAAAAAAAAAATCTGAAATGTTTCAGATTTTAAATTATGTCCAAAGGGGCGTTTTTTAACATTTTGTATATTACCTTTCTTTATTAAATATCATGTTCCTCGCACTTAAACCATAAGATCCAGTGCAACAGCAATATCGCAAAATAATTTTAAAACGAGCATATCTTTAGAATTTCCGATACAGAGACTCACGTGCTGGAGATAAAAATGTTTTTTCTGCACAACGTTGCCATTGCTCGCTTTGAAATCATTGAGTTTGTTAATCAAAAATTCGTCAAAGTTTTAAAAAATAGGAAATCGATCATAAAACAAATTTCAAATTTCAAATTTGGTCTTCCACATGCTCATATTCGTTGGAGGATTACGTTATTCAAAATTCGATGACTCTATGTACCGTTATTTTATGACAATGTGAGAAATATACATACATTTACGCAGATTTTCATTATTTAATTTCTTCAAATATAATTCAGGACTCTAACATTTCGTGGCAACAGTTTGAAAAGTGAAGCGACATTTATGAGTCCGACGCAAAATGCCAAAACGAAACTAATAGTCCTTCGGGATTCAAATCCCTTTGGACTAAAAACGAGTAAAGACTCGTTTCGATTCGTACCTTTGACATTAGGAGCTCCAAAATTAAAAAAAAAAGAAAAAAAAAATCTGAAATGTTTCAGATTTTAAATTATGTCCAAAGGGGCGTTTTTTAACATTTTGTATGTTACTTTCTTTATTAAATATCATGTTCCTCGCACTTAAAACATAAGATTCAGTGCAACAGCAATATCGCAAAATAGTTTTAAAACGAGCATATCTTTAGAATTTCCGATACAGAGACTCACGCGCTGGAGATAAAAATGTTTTTTCTGCACAACTTTGCCATTGCTCGCTTTGAAATCCTTAAGTTTGTTAATTAAAAATTCGTCAAAGTTTTAAAAAATAGGAAATCGGTCATAAAACAAATTTCAAATTTCAAATTTGGTCTTCCACATGCTCATATTCGTTGGAGGATTACGTTATTCAAAATTCGATGACTCTATCTACCGTTATTTTATGACATTGCGAGAAATATACATACATTTACGCAGATTTTCATTATTTAATTTCTTCAAATATAATGCAGGACTCTAACATTTTATGGCAACAGTTTGAAAAGTGAACCGACATTTATCCGTCCGACGCAAAATGCCAAAACGAAACTAATAGTCCTTCGGGATTCAAATCCCTTTGGACTAAAAAAAAAAAAAAAAAAAAAAAAATCTGAAATGTTTCAGATTTTAAATTATGTCCAAAGGGGCGTTTTTTAACATTTTGTATATTACCTTTCTTTATTAAATATCATGTTCCTCGCACTTAAACCATAAGATCCAGTGCAACAGCAATATCGCAAAATAATTTTAAAACGAGCATATCTTTAGAATTTCCGATACAGAGACTCACGTGCTGGAGATAAAAATGTTTTTTCTGCACAACGTTGCCATTGCTCGCTTTGAAATCATTGAGTTTGTTAATCAAAAATTCGTCAAAGTTTTAAAAAATAGGAAATCGATCATAAAACAAATTTCAAATTTCAAATTTGGTCTTCCACATGCTCATATTCGTTGGAGGATTACGTTATTCAAAATTCGATGACTCTATGTACCGTTATTTTATGACAATGTGAGAAATATACATACATTTACGCAGATTTTCATTATTTAATTTCTTCAAATATAATTCAGGACTCTAACATTTCGTGGCAACAGTTTGAAAAGTGAAGCGACATTTATGAGTCCGACGCAAAATGCCAAAACGAAACTAAATGTCCTTCGGGATTCAAATCCCTTTGGACTAAAAACGAGTAAAGACTCGTTTCGATTCGTACCTTTGACATTAGGAGCTCCAAAATTAAAAAAAAAAAAGAAAAAAAAAAATCTGAAATGTTTCAGATTTTAAATTATGTCCAAAGGGGCGTTTTTTAACATCTTGTATGTTACTTTCTTTATTAAATATCATGTTCCTCGCACTTAAAACATAAGATTCAGTGCAACAGCAATATCGCAAAATAGTTTTAAAACGAGCATATCTTTAGAATTTCCGATACAGAGACTCACGCGCTGGAGATAAAAATGTTTTTTCTGCACAACTTTGCCATTGCTCGCTTTGAAATCCTTAAGTTTGTTAATTAAAAATTCGTCAAAGTTTTAAAAAATAGGAAATCGGTCATAAAACAAATTTCAAATTTCAAATTTGGTCTTCCACATGCTCATATTCGTTGGAGGATTACGTTATTCAAAATTCGATGACTCTATCTACCGTTATTTTATGACATTGCGAGAAATATACATACATTTACGCAGATTTTCATTATTTAATTTCTTCAAATATAATGCAGGACTCTAACATTTTATGGCAAAAGTTTGAAAAGTGAAGCGACATTTATGCGTCCGACGCAAAATGCCAAAACGAAACTAATAATCCTTCGGGATTCAAATCCCTTTGGATTAAAAAAAAAAAAAAAAATCTGAAATGCTTCAGATTTTAAATTATGTCCAAAGGGGCGTTTTTTAACATTTTGTATATTACCTTTCTTTATTAAATATCATGTTCCTTGCACTTAAACCATAAGATCCAGTGCAACAGCAATATCGCAAAATAATTTTAAAACGAGCATATCTTTAGAATTTCCGATACAGAGACTCACGCGCTGGAGATAAAAATGTTTTTTCTGCACAACGTTGCCATTGCTCGCTTTGAAATCCTTGAGTTTGTTAATCAAAAATTCGTCAAAGTTTTAAAAAATAGGAAATCGATCATAAAACAAATTTCAAATTTCAAATTTGGTCTTCCACATGCTCATATTCGTTGGAGGATTACGTTATTCAAAATTCGATGACTCTATGTACCGTTATTTTATGACAATGTGAGAAATATACATACATTTACGCAGATTTTCATTATTTAATTTCTTCAAATATAATGCAGGACTCTAAACTTTTGTGGCAACACTTTGAAAAGTGAACCGACATTTATGAGTCCGACGCAAAATGCCAAAACGAAACTAATAGTCCTTCGGGATTCAAATCCCTTTGGACTAAAAAAAAAAAAAAAAAAGAAAGCAAAAAAAGAAAAAAAAAAAACCTGAAATGTTTCTGATTTTAAATTACGTCCAAAGGGGCGTTTTTTAACATTTTGTATGTTACTTTCTTTATTAAATATCATGTTCCTCGCACTTAAACCATAAGATCCAGTGCAACAGCAATATCGCAAAATAGTTTTAAAACGAGCATATCTTTAGAATTTCCAATACAGAGACTCACGCGCTGGAGATAAAAATGTTTTTTCTGCACAACGTTGCCATTGCACGCTTTGAAATCCTTGAGCTTGTTAATCAAAAATTCGTCAAACTTTTAAAAAATAGGAAATCGATCATAAGACAAATTTCAAATTTGGTCTTCCACATGCTCATATTCGTTGGAGGATTACGTTATTCAAAATTCGATGACTCTACGTACCGTTATTTTATGACAATGTGAGAAATATACATACATTTACGCAGATTTTCATTATTTAATTTCTTCAAATACAATGCAGGACTCTAACATTTTATGGCAACAGTTTGAAAAGTGAAGCGACATTTATGAGTCCGACGCAAAATGCCAAAACGAAACTAATAAACCCTTTGGATTAAAAAAAAAAAAAAAAAATCTGAAATGTTTCAGATTTTAAATTATGTCCAAACGGGCGTTTTTTAACATTTTGTATATTACCTTTCTTTATTAAATATCATGTTCCTCGCACTTAAACCATAAGATTCAGTGCAACAGCAATATCGCAAAATAGTTTTAAAACGAGCATATCTTTAGAATTTCCGATACAGAGACTCACGCGCTGGAGATAAAAATGTTTTTTCTGCACAACGTTGCCATTGCTCGCTTTGAAATCATTGAGTTTGTTAATCAAAAATTCGTCAAAGTTTTAAAAAATAGGAAATCGATCATAAAACAAATTTCAAATTTCAAATTTGGTCTTCCACATGCTCATATTCGTTGGAGGATTACGTTATTCAAAATTCGATGACTCTATGTACCGTTATTTTATGACAATGTGAGAAATATACATACATTTACGCAGATTTTCATTGTTTAATTTCTTCAAATATAATTCAGGACTCTAACATTTCGTGGCAACAGTTTGAAAAGTGAAGCGACATTTATGAGTCCGACGCAAAATGCCAAAACGAAACTAATAGTCCTTCGGGATTCAAATCCCTTTGGACTAAAAACGAGTAAAGACTCGTTTCGATTCGTACCTTTGACATTAGGACCTCCAAAATTAAAAAAAAAAGAAAAAAAAATCTGAAATGTTTCAGATTTTAAATTATGTCCAAAGGGGCGTTTTTTTAACATTTTGTATGTTACTTTCTTTATTAAATATCATGTTCCTCGCACTTAAAACATAAGATTCAGTGCAACAGCAATATCGCAAAATAGTTTTAAAACGAGCATATCTTTAGAATTTCCGATACAGAGACTCACGCGCTGGAGATAAAAATGTTTTTTCTGCACAACTTTGCTATTGCTCGCTTTGGAATCCTTAAGTTTGTTAATTAAAAATTCGTCAAAGTTTTAAAAAATAGGAAATCGGTCATAAAACAAATTTCAAATTTCAAATTTGGTCTTCCACATGCTCATATTCGTTGGAGGATTACGTTATTCAAAATTCGATGACTCTATCTACCGTTATTTTATGACATTGCGAGAAATATACATACATTTACGCAGATTTTCATTATTTAATTTCTTCAAATATAATGCAGGACTCTAA
Organism: Stegodyphus dumicola; assembly: GCF_044657685.1. Lineage (NCBI taxonomy): Eukaryota > Metazoa > Arthropoda > Arachnida > Araneae > Eresidae > Stegodyphus > Stegodyphus dumicola. Next base: position 3,942,731 of record NC_140778.1, on the reverse strand, counting down.
CATTTTATGGCAACAATTTGAAAAGTGAAGCGACATTTATGCGTCCGACGCAAAATGCCAAAACGAAACTAATAATCCTTCGGGATTCAAATCCCTTTGGATTAAAAAAAAAAAAAAATCTGAAATGTTTCAGATTTTAAATTATGTCCAAAGGGGCGTTTTTTAACATTTTGTATATTACCTTTCTTTATTAAATATCATGTTCCTCGCACTTAAAACATAAGATTCAGTGCAACAGCAATATCGCAAAATAGTTTTAAAACGAGCATATCTTTAGAATTTCCGATACAGAGACTCACGCGCTGGAGATAAAAATGTTTTTTCTGCACAACGTTGCCATTGCTCGCTTTGAAATCCTTGAGTTTGTTAATCAAAAATTCGTCAAAGTTTTAAAAAATAGGAAATCGATCATAAAACAAATTTCAAATTTCAAATTTGGTCTTCCACATGCTCATATTCGTTGGAGGATTACGTTATTCAAAATTCGATGACTCTATGTACCGTTATTTTATGACAATGTGAGAAATATACATACATTTACGCAGATTTTCATTATTTAATTTCTTCAAATATAATTCAGGACTCTAACATTTCGTGGCAACACTTTGAAAAGTGAACCGACATTTATGAGTCCGACGCAAAATGCCAAAACGAAACTAATAGTCCTTCGGGATTCAAATCCCTTTGGACTAAAAAAAAAAAAAAAAAAAAGAAAGCAAAAAAAGAAAAAAAAAAAAAACCTGAAATGTTTCTGATTTTAAATTATGTCCAAAGGGGCGTTTTTTAACATTTTGTATGTTACTTTCTTTATTAAATATCATGTTCCTCGCACTTAAAACATAAGATTCAGTGCAACAGCAATATCGCAAAATAGTTTTAAAACAAGCATATCTTTAGAATTTCCGATACAGAGACTCACGCGCTGGAGATAAAAATGTTTTTTCTGCACAACTTTGCCATTGCTCGCTTTGAAATCCTTAAGTTTGTTAATTAAAAATTCGTCAAAGTTTTAAAAAATAGGAAATCGGTCATAAAACAAATTTCAAATTTCAAATTTGGTCTTCCACATGCTCATATTCGTTGGAGGATTACGTTATTCAAAATTCGATGACTCTATCTACCGTTATTTTATGACATTGCGAGAAATATACATACATTTACGCAGATTTTCATTATTTAATTTCTTCAAATATAATGCAGGACTCTAACATTTTATGGCAACAGTTTGAAAAGTGAACCGACATTTATCCGTCCGACGCAAAATGCCAAAACGAAACTAATAGTCCTTCGGGATTCAAATCCCTTTGGACTAAAAAAAAAAAAAAAAAAAAAAAAAAAAATCTGAAATGTTTCAGATTTTAAATTATGTCCAAAGGGGCGTTTTTTAACATTTTATATATTACCTTTCTTTATTAAATATCATGTTCCTCGCACTTAAACCATAAGATCCAGTGCAACAGCAATATCGCAAAATAATTTTAAAACGAGCATATCTTTAGAATTTCCGATACAGAGACTCACGTGCTGGAGATAAAAATGTTTTTTCTGCACAACGTTGCCATTGCTCGCTTTGAAATCATTGAGTTTGTTAATCAAAAATTCGTCAAAGTTTTAAAAAATAGGAAATCGATCATAAAACAAATTTCAAATTTCAAATTTGGTCTTCCACATGCTCATATTCGTTGGAGGATTACGTTATTCAAAATTCGATGACTCTATGTACCGTTATTTTATGACAATGTGAGAAATATACATACATTTACGCAGATTTTCATTATTTAATTTCTTCAAATATAATTCAGGACTCTAACATTTCGTGGCAACAGTTTGAAAAGTGAAGCGACATTTATGAGTCCGACGCAAAATGCCAAAACGAAACTAATAGTCCTTCGGGATTCAAATCCCTTTGGACTAAAAACGAGTAAAGACTCGTTTCGATTCGTACCTTTGACATTAGGAGCTCCAAAATTAAAAAAAAAAGAAAAAAAAATCTGAAATGTTTCAGATTTTAAATTATGTCCAAAGGGGCGTTTTTTAACATTTTGTATGTTACTTTCTTTATTAAATATCATGTTCCTCGCACTTAAAACATAAGATTCAGTGCAACAGCAATATCGCAAAATAGTTTTAAAACGAGCATATCTTTAGAATTTCCGATACAGAGACTCACGCGCTGGAGATAAAAATGTTTTTTCTGCACAACTTTGCCATTGCTCGCTTTGAAATCCTTAAGTTTGTTAATTAAAAATTCGTCAAAGTTTTAAAAAATAGGAAATCGGTCATAAAACAAATTTCAAATTTCAAATTTGGTCTTCCACATGCTCATATTCGTTGGAGGATTACGTTATTCAAAATTCGATGACTCTATCTACCGTTATTTTATGACATTGCGAGAAATATACATACATTTACGCAGATTTTCATTATTTAATTTCTTCAAATATAATGCAGGACTCTAACATTTTATGGCAACAGTTTGAAAAGTGAAGCGACATTTATGCGTCCGACGCAAAATGCCAAAACTAAACTAATAATCCTTCGGGATTCAAATCCCTTTGGATTAAAAAAAAAAAAAAAAAATCTGAAATGTTTCAGATTTTAAATTATGTCCAAAGGGGCGTTTTTTAACATTTTGTATATTACCTTTCTTTATTAAATATCATGTTCCTTGCACTTAAACCATAAGATCCAGTGCAACAGCAATATCGCAAAATAATTTTAAAACGAGCATATCTTTAGAATTTCCGATACAGAGACTCACGCGCTGGAGATAAAAATGTTTTTTCTGCACAACGTTGCCATTGCTCGCTTTGAAATCCTTGAGTTTGTTAATCAAAAATTCGTCAAAGTTTTAAAAAATAGGAAATCGATCATAAAACAAATTTCAAATTTCAAATTTGGTCTTCCACATGCTCATATTCGTTGGAGGATTACGTTATTCAAAATTCGATGACTCTATGTACCGTTATTTTATGACAATGTGAGAAATATACATACATTTACGCAGATTTTCATTATTTAATTTCTTCAAATATAATGCAGGACTCTAAACTTTTGTGGCAACACTTTGAAAAGTGAACCGACATTTATGAGTCCGACGCAAAATGCCAAAACGAAACTAATAGTCCTTCGGGATTCAAATCCCTTTGGACTAAAAAAAAAAAAAAAAAAGAAAGCAAAAAAAGAAAAAAAAAAAACCTGAAATGTTTCTGATTTTAAATTACGTCCAAAGTGGCGTTTTTTAACATTTTGTGTGTTTCCTTTCTTTATTAAATATCATGTTCCTCGCACTTAAACCATAAGATCCAGTGCAACAGCAATATCGCAAAATAGTTTTAAAACGAGCATATCTTTAGAATTTCCAATACAGAGACTCACGCGCTGGAGATAAAAATGTTTTTTCTGCACAACGTTGCCTTTGCACGCTTTGAAATCCTTGAGCTTGTTAATCAAAAATTCGTCAAACTTTTAAAAAGTAGGAAATCGATCATAAGACAAATTTCAAATTTGGTCTTCCACATGCTCATATTCGTTGGAGGATTACGTTATTCAAAATTCGATGACTCTACGTACCGTTATTTTATGACAATGTGAGAAATATACATACATTTACGCAGATTTTCATTATTTAATTTCTTCAAATACAATGCAGGACTCTAACATTTTATGGCAACAGTTTGAAAAGTGAAGCGACATTTATGAGTCCGACGCAAAATGCCAAAACGAAACTAATAAACCCTTTGGACTAAAAAAAAAAAAAAAAAAATCTGAAATGTTTCAGATTTTAAATTATGTCCAAAGGGGCGTTTTTTAACATTTTGTATATTACCTTTCTTTATTAAATATCATGTTCCTCGCACTTAAACCATAAGATTCAGTGCAACAGCAATATCGCAAAATAGTTTTAAAACGAGCATATCTTTAAAATTTCCGATACAGAGACTCACGCGCTGGAGATAAAAATGTTTTTTCTGCACAACTTTGCCATTGCTCGCATTGAAATCCTTAAGTTTGTTAATTAAAAATTCGTCAAAGTTTTAAAAAATAGGAAATCGGTCATAAAACAAATTTCAAATTTCAAATTTGGTCTTCCACATGATCATATTCGTTGGAGGATTACGTTATTCAAAACTCGATGACTCTATCTACGTTATTTTATGACATTGCGAGAAATATACATACATTTACGCAGATTTTCATTATTTAATTTCTTCAAATATAATGCAGGACTCTAACATTTTATGGCAACAGTTTGAAAAGTGACCGACATTTATCCGTCCGACGCAAAATGCCAAAACGAAACTAATAATCCTTCGGGATTCAAATCCCTTTGGACTAAAAAAAAAAAAAAAAAAAAAATCTGAAATGTTTCAGATTTTAAATTATGTCCAAAGGGGCGTTTTTTAACAATTTGTATATTACCTTTCTTTATTAAATATCATGTTCCTCGCACTTAAACCATAAGATCCAGTGCAACAGCAATATCGCAAAATAATTTTAAAACGAGCATATCTTTAGAATTTCCGATACAGAGACTCACGTGCTGGAGATAAAAATGTTTTTTCTGCACAACGTTGCCATTGCTCGCTTTGAAATCATTGAGTTTGTTAATCAAAAATTCGTCAAAGTTTTAAAAAATAGGAAATCGATCATAAAACAAATTTCAAATTTCAAATTTGGTCTTCCACATGCTCATATTCGTTGGAGGATTACGTTATTCAAAATTCGATGAATCTATGTACCGTTATTTTATGACAATGTGAGAAATATACATACATTTACGCAGATTTTCATTATTTAATTTCTTCAAATATAATTCCGGACTCTAACATTTCGTGGCAACACTTTGAAAAGTGAACCGACATTTATGAGTCCGACGCAAAATGCCAAAACGAAACTAATAGTGCTTCGGGATTCAAATCCCTTTGGACTAAAAAAAAAAAAAAAAAAAAAGAAAGCAAAAAAAAGCAAAAAAAAAAAAAAAACCTGAAATGTTTCTGATTTTAAATTACGTCCAAAGTGGCGTTTTTTAACATTTTGTGTGTTACCTTTCTTTATTAAATATCATGTTCCTCGCACTTAAACCATAAGATCCAGTGCAACAGCAATATCGCAAAATAGTTTTAAAACGAGCATATCTTTAGAATTTCCAATACAGAGACTCACGCGCTGGTGATAAAAATGTTTTTTCTGCACAACGTTGCCATTGCACGCTTTGAAATCCTTGAGTTTGTTAATCAAAAATTCGTCAAACTTTTAAAAAATAGGAAATCGATCATAAGACAAATTTCAAATTTGGTCTTCCACATGCTCATATTCGTTGGAGGATTACGTTATTCAAAATTCGATGACTCTACGTACCGTTATTTTATGACAATGTGAGAAATATACATACATTTACGCAGATTTTCATTATTTAATTTCTTCAAATACAATGCAGGATTCTAACATTTTATGGCAACAGTTTGAAAAGGGAAGCGACATTTATGAGTCCGACGCAAAATGCCAAAACGAAACTAATAATCCTTCGGGATTCAAATCCCTTTGGATTAAAAAAAAAAAAAAAAAAATCTGAAATGTTTCAGATTTTAAATTATGTCCAAAGGGGCGTTTTTTAACATTTTGTATATTACCTTTCTTTATTAAATATCATGTTCCTCGCACTTAAACCATAAGATCCAGTGCAACAGCAATATCGCAAAATAATTTTAAAACGAGCATATCTTTAGAATTTCCGATACAGAGACTCACGCGCTGGAGATAAAAATGTTTTTTCTGCACAACGTTGCCATTGCTCGCTTTGAAATCCTTGAGTTTGTTAATCAAAAATTCGTCAAAGTTTTAAAAAATAGGAAATCGATCATAAAACAAATTTCAAATTTCAAATTTGGTCTTCCACATGCTCATATTCGTTGGAGGATTACTTTATTCAAAATTCGATGACTCTATGTACCGTTATTTTATGACAATGTGAGAAATATACATACATTTACGCAGATTTTCATTATTTAATTTCTTCAAATATAATGCAGGACTCTAAACTTTTGTGGCAACACTTTGAAAAGTGAACCGACATTTATGAGTCCGACGCAAAATGCCAAAACGAAACTAATAGTCCTTCGGGATTCAAATCCCTTTGGACTAAAAAAAAAAAAAAAAAAGAAAGCAAAAAAAGAAAAAAAAAAAAAAACCTGAAATGTTTCTGATTTTAAATTACGTCCAAAGTGGCGTTTTTTAACATTTTGTGTGTTACCTTTCTTTATTAAATATCATGTTCCTCGCACTTAAACCATAAGATCCAGTGCAACAGCAATATCGCAAAATAGTTTTAAAACGAGCATATCTTTAGAATTTCCGATACAGAGACTCACGCGCTGGAGATAAAAATGTTTTTTCTGCACAACGTTGCCATTGCACGCTTTGAAATCCTTGAGCTTGTTAATCAAAAATTCGTCAAACTTTTAAAAAATATGAAATCGATCATAAGACAAATTTCAAATTTGGTCTTCCACATGCTCATATTCGTTGGAGGATTACGTTATTCAAAATTCTATGACTCTACGTACCGTTATTTTATGACAATGTGAGAAATATACATACATTTACGCAGATTTTCATTATTTAATTTCTTCAAATATAATGCAGGACTCTAACATTTTATGGCAACAGTTTGAAAAGTGAAGCGACATTTATGAGTCCGACGCAAAATGCCAAAACGAAACTAATAATCCGTCGGGATTCAAATCCCTTTGGACTAAAAAAAAAAAAAAAAAAATCTGAAATGTTTCAGATTTTAAATTATGTCCAAAGGGGCGTTTTTTAACATTTTGTATATTACCTTTCTTTATTAAATATCATGTTCCTCGCACTTAAACCATAAGATCCAGTGCAACAGCAATATCGCAAAATAGTTTTAAAACGAGCTTATCTTTAGAATTTCCGATACAGAGACTCACGCGCTGGAAATAAAAATGTTTTTTCTGCACAACGTTGCCATTGCACGCTTTGAAATCCTTGAGCTTGTTAATCAAAAATTCGTCAAACTTTTAAAAAATAGGAAATCGATCATAAGACAAATTTCAAATTTGGTCTTCCACATGCTCATATTCGTTGGAGGATTACGTTATTAAAAATTCGATGACTCTACGTACCGTTATTTTATGACAATGTGAGAAATATACATACATTTACGCAGATTTTCATTATTTAATTTCTTCAAATATAATGCAGGACTCTAACATTTTATGGCAACAGTTTGAAAAGTGAAACGACATTTATGAGTCCGACGCAAAATGCCAAAACGAAACTAATAATCCTTCGGGATTCAAATCCCTTTGGACTAAGAAAAAAAAAAATCTGAAATGTTTCTGATTTTAAATTACGTCCAAAGTGGCGTTTTTTAACATTTTGTGTGTTACCTTTCTTTATTAAATATCATGTTCCTCGCACTTAAACCATAAGATCCAGTGCAACAGCAATATCGCAAAATAGTTTTAAAACGAGCATATCTTTAGAATTTCCAATACAGAGACTCACGCGCTGGAGATAAAAATGTTTTTTCGGCACAACGTTGCCATTGCACGCTTTGAAATCCTTGAGCTTGTTAATCAAAAATTCGTCAAACTTTTAAAAAATAGGAAATCGATCATAAGACAAATTTCAAATTTGGTCTTCCACATGCTCATATTCGTTGGAGGATTACGTTATTCAAAATTCGATGACTCTACGTACCGTTATTTTATGACAATGTGAGAAATATACATACATTTACGCAGATTTTCATTATTTAATTTCTTCAAATACAATGCAGGACTCTAACATTTTATGGCAACAGTTTGAAAAGTGAAGCGACATTTATGAGTCCGACGCAAAATGCCAAAACGAAACTAATAATCCCTTTGGACTAAAAAAAAAAAAAAAAAAAAAAAATCTGAAATGTTTCAGATTTTAAATTATGTCCAAAGGGGCGTTTTTTAACATTTTGTATATTACCTTTCTTTATTAAATATCATGTTCCTCGCACTTAAACCATAAGATTCAGTGCAACAGCAATATCGCAAAATAGTTTTAAAACGAGCATATCTTTAGAATTTCCGATACAGAGATTCACGCGCTGGAGATAAAAATGTTTTTTCTGCACAACTTTGCCATTGCTCGCTTTGAAATCCTTAAGTTTGTTAATTAAAAATTCGTCAAAGTTTTAAAAAATAGGTAATCGGTCATAAAACAAATTTCAAATTTCAAATTTGGTCTTCCACATGATCATATTCGTTGGAGGATTACGTTATTCAAAATTCGATGACTCTATCTACGTTATTTTATGACATTGCGAGAAATATACATACATTTACGCAGATTTTCATTATTTAATTTCTTCAAATATAATGCAGGACTCTAACATTTTATGGCAACAGTTTGAAAAGTGAACCGACATTTATCCGTCCGACGCAAAATGCCAAAACGAAACTAATAGTCCTTCGGGATTCAAATCCCTTTGGACTAAAAAAAAAAAAAAAAAAAAAAAAAAAATCTGAAATGTTTCAGATTTTAAATTATGTCCAAAGGGGCGTTTTTTAACATTTTGTATATTACCTTTCTTTATTAAATATCATGTTCCTCGCACTTAAACCATAAGATCCAGTGCAACAGCAATATCGCAAAATAATTTTAAAACGAGCATATCTTTAGAATTTCCGATACAGAGACTCACGTGCTGGAGATAAAAATGTTTTTTCTGCACAACGTTGCCATTGCTCGCTTTGAAATCATTGAGTTTGTTAATCAAAAATTCGTCAAAGTTTTAAAAAATAGGAAATCGATCATAAAACAAATTTCAAATTTCAAATTTGGTCTTCCACATGCTCATATTCGTTGGAGGATTACGTTATTCAAAATTCGATGACTCTATGTACCGTTATTTTATGACAATGTGAGAAATATACATACATTTACGCAGATTTTCATTATTTAATTTCTTCAAATATAATTCAGGACTCTAACATTTCGTGGCAACAGTTTGAAAAGTGAAGCGACATTTATGAGTCCGACGCAAAATGCCAAAACGAAACTAATAGTCCTTCGGGATTCAAATCCCTTTGGACTAAAAACGAGTAAAGACACGTTTCGATTCGTACCTTTGACATTAGGAGCTCCAAAATTAAAAAAAAAAGAAAAAAAAAATCTGAAATGTTTCAGATTTTAAATTATGTCCAAAGGGGCGTTTTTTAACATTTTGTATGTTACTTTCTTTATTAAATATCATGTTCCTCGCACTTAAAACATAAGATTCAGTGCAACAGCAATATCGCAAAATAGTTTTAAAACGAGCATATCTTTAGAATTTCCGATACAGAGACTCACGCGCTGGAGATAAAAATGTTTTTTCTGCACAACGTTGCCATTGCACGCTTTGAAATCCTTGAGCTTGTTAATCAAAAATTCGTCAAAGTTTTAAAAAATATGAAATCGATCATAAGACAAATTTCAAATTTGGTCTTCCACATGCTCATATTCGTTGGAGGATTACGTTATTCAAAATTCTATGACTCTACGTACCGTTATTTTATGACAATGTGAGAAATATACATACATTTACGCAGATTTTCATTATTTAATTTCTTCAAATATAATGCAGGACTCTAACATTTTATGGCAACAGTTTGAAAAGTGAAGCGACATTTATGAGTCCGACGCAAAATGCCAAAACGAAACTAATAATCCGTCGGGAATCAAATCCCTTTGGACTAAAAAAAAAAAAAAAAAAATCTGAAATGTTTCAGATTTTAAATTATGTCCAAAGGGGCGTTTTTTAACATTTTGTATATTACCTTTCTTTATTAAATATCATGTTCCTCGCACTTAAACCATAAGATCCAGTGCAACAGCAATATCGCAAAATAGTTTTAAAACGAGCTTATCTTTAGAATTTCCGATACAGAGACTCACGCGCTGGAGATAAAAATGTTTTTTCTGCACAACGTTGCCATTGCACGCTTTGAAATCCTTGAGCTTGTTAATCAAAAATTCGTCAAACTTTTAAAAAATAGGAAATCGATCATAAGACAAATTTCAAATTTGGTCTTCCACATGCTCATATTCGTTGGAGGATTACGTTATTAAAAATTCGATGACTCTACGTACCGTTATTTTATGACAATGTGAGAAATATACATACATTTACGCAGATTTTCATTATTTAATTTCTTCAAATATAATGCAGGACTCTAACATTTTATGGCAACAGTTTGAAAAGTGAAGCGACATTTATGAGTCCGACGCAAAATGCCAAAACGAAACTAATAATCCTTCGGGATTCAAATCCCTTTGGACTAAGAAAAAAAAAAAATCTGAAATGTTTCTGATTTTAAATTACGTCCAAAGTGGCGTTTTTTAACATTTTGTGTGTTACCTTTCTTTATTAAATATCATGTTCCTCGCACTTAAACCATAAGATCCAGTGCAACAGCAATATCGCAAAATAGTTTTAAAACGAGCATATCTTTAGAATTTCCAATACAGAGACTCACGCGCTGGAGATAAAAATGTTTTTTCGGCACAACGTTGCCATTGCACGCTTTGAAATCCTTGAGCTTGTTAATCAAAAATTCGTCAAACTTTTAAAAAATAGGAAATCGATCATAAGACAAATTTCAAATTTGGTCTTCCACATGCTCATATTCGTTGGAGGATTACGTTATTCAAAATTCGATGACTGTACGTACCGTTATTTTATGACAATGTGAGAAATATACATACATTTACGCAGATTTTCATTATTTAATTTCTTCAAATACAATGCAGGACTCTAACATTTTATGGCAACAGTTTGAAAAGTGAAGCGACATTTATGAGTCCGACGCAAAATGCCAAAACGAAACTAATAGTCCTTCGGGATTCAAATCCCTTTGGACTAAAAAAAAAAAAAAAAAAAAAAAAAAAATCTGAAATGTTTCAGATTTTAAATTATGTCCAAAGGGGCGTTTTTTAACATTTTGTATATTACCTTTCTTTATTAAATATCATGTTCCTCGCACTTAAACCATAAGATTCAGTGCAACAGCAATATCGCAAAATAGTTTTAAAACGAGCATATCTTTAGAATTTCCGATACAGAGATTCACGCGCTGGAGATAAAAATGTTTTTTCTGCACAACTTTGCCATTGCTCGCTTTGAAATCCTTAAGTTTGTTAATTAAAAATTCGTCAAAGTTTTAAAAAATAGGTAATCGGTCATAAAACAAATTTCAAATTTCAAATTTGGTCTTCCACATGATCATATTCGTTGGAGGATTACGTTATTCAAAATTCGATGACTCTATCTACGTTATTTTATGACATTGCGAGAAATATACATACATTTACGCAGATTTTCATTATTTAATTTCTTCAAATATAATGCAGGACTCTAACATTTTATGGCAACAGTTTGAAAAGTGAACCGACATTTATCCGTCCGACGCAAAATGCCAAAACGAAACTAATAGTCCTTCGGGATTCAAATCCCTTTGGACTAAAAAAAAAAAAAAAAAAAAAAAAAAAAAATCTGAAATGTTTCAGATTTTAAATTATGTCCAAAGGGGCGTTTTTTAACATTTTGTATATTACCTTTCTTTATTAAATATCATGTTCCTCGCACTTAAACCATAAGATCCAGTGCAACAGCAATATCGCAAAATAATTTTAAAACGAGCATATCTTTAGAATTTCCGATACAGAGACTCACGTGCTGGAGATAAAAATGTTTTTTCTGCACAACGTTGCCATTGCTCGCTTTGAAATCATTGAGTTTGTTAATCAAAAATTCGTCAAAGTTTTAAAAAATAGGAAATCGATCATAAAACAAATTTCAAATTTCAAATTTGGTCTTCCACATGCTCATATTCGTTGGAGGATTACGTTATTCAAAATTCGATGACTCTATGTACCGTTATTTTATGACAATGTGAGAAATATACATACATTTACGCAGATTTTCATTATTTAATTTCTTCAAATATAATTCAGGACTCTAACATTTCGTGGCAACAGTTTGAAAAGTGAAGCGACATTTATGAGTCCGACGCAAAATGCCAAAACGAAACTAATAGTCCTTCGGGATTCAAATCCCTTTGGACTAAAAACGAGTAAAGACTCGTTTCGATTCGTACCTTTGACATTAGGAGCTCCAAAATTAAAAAAAAAAGAAAAAAAAAATCTGAAATGTTTCAGATTTTAAATTATGTCCAAAGGGGCGTTTTTTAACATTTTGTATGTTACTTTCTTTATTAAATATCATGTTCCTCGCACTTAAAACATAAGATTCAGTGCAACAGCAATATCGCAAAATAGTTTTAAAACGAGCATATCTTTAGAATTTCCGATACAGAGACTCACGCGCTGGAGATAAAAATGTTTTTTCTGCACAACTTTGCCATTGCTCGCTTTGAAATCCTTAAGTTTGTTAATTAAAAATTCGTCAAAGTTTTAAAAAATAGGAAATCGGTCATAAAACAAATTTCAAATTTCAAATTTGGTCTTCCACATGCTCATATTCGTTGGAGGATTACGTTATTCAAAATTCGATGACTCTATCTACCGTTATTTTATGACATTGCGAGAAATATACATACATTTACGCAGATTTTCATTATTTAATTTCTTCAAATATAATGCAGGACTCTAACATTTTATGGCAACAGTTTGAAAAGTGAAGCGACATTTATGCGTCCGACGCAAAATGCCAAAACTAAACTAATAATCCTTCGGGATTCAAATCCCTTTGGATTAAAAAAAAAAAAAAAAAATCTGAAATGTTTCAGATTTTAAATTATGTCCAAAGGGGCGTTTTTTAACATTTTGTATATTACCTTTCTTTATTAAATATCATGTTCCTTGCACTTAAACCATAAGATCCAGTGCAACAGCAATATCGCAAAATAATTTTAAAACGAGCATATCTTTAGAATTTCCGATACAGAGACTCACGCGCTGGAGATAAAAATGTTTTTTCTGCACAACGTTGCCATTGCTCGCTTTGAAATCCTTGAGTTTGTTAATCAAAAATTCGTCAAAGTTTTAAAAAATAGGAAATCGATCATAAAACAAATTTCAAATTTCAAATTTGGTCTTCCACATGCTCATATTCGTTGGAGGATTACGTTATTCAAAATTCGATGACTCTATGTACCGTTATTTTATGACAATGTGAGAAATATACATACATTTACGCAGATTTTCATTATTTAATTTCTTCAAATATAATGCAGGACTCTAAACTTTTGTGGCAACACTTTGAAAAGTGAACCGACATTTATGAGTCCGACGCAAAATGCCAAAACGAAACTAATAGTCCTTCGGGATTCAAATCCCTTTGGACTAAAAAAAAAAAAAAAAAAAAAAAATCTGAAATGTTTCAGATTTTAAATTATGTCCAAAGGGGCGTTTTTTAACATTTTGTATATTACCTTTCTTTATTAAATATCATGTTCCTCGCACTTAAACCATAAGATCCAGTGCAACAGCAATATCGCAAAATAATTTTAAAACGAGCATATCTTTAGAATTTCCGATACAGAGACTCACGTGCTGGAGATAAAAATGTTTTTTCTGCACAACGTTGCCATTGCTCGCTTTGAAATCATTGAGTTTGTTAATCAAAAATTCGTCAAAGTTTTAAAAAATAGGAAATCGATCATAAAACAAATTTCAAATTTCAAATTTGGTCTTCCACATGCTCATATTCGTTGGAGGATTACGTTATTCAAAATTCGATGAATCTATGTACCGTTATTTTATGACAATGTGAGAAATATACATACATTTACGCAGATTTTCATTATTTAATTTCTTCAAATACAATGCAGGACTCTAACATTTTATGGCAACAGTTTGAAAAGTGAAGCGACATTTATGAGTCCGACGCAAAATGCCAAAACGAAACTAATAAACCCTTTGGACTAAAAAAAAAAAAAAAAAAATCTGAAATGTTTCAGATTTTAAATTATGTCCAAAGGGGCGTTTTTTAACATTTTGTATATTACCTTTCTTTATTAAATATCATGTTCCTCGCACTTAAACCATAAGATTCAGTGCAACAGCAATATCGCAAAATAGTTTTAAAACGAGCATATCTTTAGAATTTCCGATACAGAGACTCACGCGCTGGAGATAAAAATGTTTTTTCTGCAGAACTTTGCCATTGCTCGCATTGAAATCCTTAAGTTTGTTAATTAAAAATTCGTCAAAGTTTTAAAAAATAGGAAATCGGTCATAAAACAAATTTCAAATTTCAAATTTGGTCTTCCACATGATCATATTCGTTGGAGGATTACGTTATTCAAAACTCGATGACTCTATCTACGTTATTTTATGACATTGCGAGAAATATACATACATTTACGCAGATTTTCATTATTTAATTTCTTCAAATATAATGCAGGACTCTAACATTTTATGGCAACAGTTTGAAAAGTGACCGACATTTATCCGTCCGACGCAAAATGCCAAAACGAAACTAATAATCCTTCGGGATTCAAATCCCTTTGGACTAAAAAAAAAAAAAAAAAAAAAAATCTGAAATGTTTCAGATTTTAAATTATGTCCAAAGGGGCGTTTTTTAACATTTTGTATATTACCTTTCTTTATTAAATATCATGTTCCTCGCACTTAAACCATAAGATCCAGTGCAACAGCAATATCGCAAAATAATTTTAAAACGAGCATATCTTTAGAATTTCCGATACAGAGACTCACGTGCTGGAGATAAAAATGTTTTTTCTGCACAACGTTGCCATTGCTCGCTTTGAAATCATTGAGTTTGTTAATCAAAAATTCGTCAAAGTTTTAAAAAATAGGAAATCGATCATAAAACAAATTTCAAATTTCAAATTTGGTCTTCCACATGCTCATATTCGTTGGAGGATTACGTTATTCAAAATTCGATGAATCTATGTACCGTTATTTTATGACAATGTGAGAAATATACATACATTTACGCAGATTTTCATTATTTAATTTCTTCAAATATAATTCCGGACTCTAACATTTCGTGGCAACACTTTGAAAAGTGAACCGACATTTATGAGTCCGACGCAAAATGCCAAAACGAAACTAATAGTGCTTCGGGATTCAAATCCCTTTGGACTAAAAAAAAAAAAAAAAAAAAGAAAGCAAAAAAAAGCAAAAAAAAAAAAAAAAAACCTGAAATGTTTCTGATTTTAAATTACGTCCAAAGTGGCGTTTTTTAACATTTTGTGTGTTACCTTTCTTTATTAAATATCATGTTCCTCGCACTTAAACCATAAGATCCAGTGCAACAGCAATATCGCAAAATAGTTTTAAAACGAGCATATCTTTAGAATTTCCAATACAGAGACTCACGCGCTGGTGATAAAAATGTTTTTTCTGCACAACGTTGCCATTGCACGCTTTGAAATCCTTGAGTTTGTTAATCAAAAATTCGTCAAACTTTTAAAAAATAGGAAATCGATCATAAGACAAATTTCAAATTTGGTCTTCCACATGCTCATATTCGTTGGAGGATTACGTTATTCAAAATTCGATGACTCTACGTACCGTTATTTTATGACAATGTGAGAAATATACATACATTTACGCAGATTTTCATTATTTAATTTCTTCAAATACAATGCAGGATTCTAACATTTTATGGCAACAGTTTGAAAAGGGAAGCGACATTTATGAGTCCGACGCAAAATGCCAAAACGAAACTAATAATCCTTCGGGATTCAAATCCCTTTGGATTAAAAAAAAAAAAAAAAAAAAATCTGAAATGTTTCAGATTTTAAATTATGTCCAAAGGGGCGTTTTTTAACATTTTGTATATTACCTTTCTTTATTAAATATCATGTTCCTCGCACTTAAACCATAAGATCCAGTGCAACAGCAATATCGCAAAATAATTTTAAAACGAGCATATCTTTAGAATTTCCGATACAGAGACTCACGCGCTGGAGATAAAAATGTTTTTTCTGCACAACGTTGCCATTGCTCGCTTTGAAATCCTTGAGTTTGTTAATCAAAAATTCGTCAAAGTTTTAAAAAATAGGAAATCGATCATAAAACAAATTTCAAATTTCAAATTTGGTCTTCCACATGCTCATATTCGTTGGAGGATTACTTTATTCAAAATTCGATGACTCTATGTACCGTTATTTTATGACAATGTGAGAAATATACATACATTTACGCAGATTTTCATTATTTAATTTCTTCAAATATAATGCAGGACTCTAAACTTTTGTGGCAACACTTTGAAAAGTGAACCGACATTTATGAGTCCGACGCAAAATGCCAAAACGAAACTAATAGTCCTTCGGGATTCAAATCCCTTTGGACTAAAAAAAAAAAAAAAAAAGAAAGCAAAAAAAGAAAAAAAAAAAAAAAAACCTGAAATGTTTCTGATTTTAAATTACGTCCAAAGTGGCGTTTTTTAACATTTTGTGTGTTACCTTTCTTTATTAAATATCATGTTCCTCGCACTTAAACCATAAGATCCAGTGCAACAGCAATATCGCAAAATAGTTTTAAAACGAGCATATCTTTAGAATTTCCGATACAGAGACTCACGCGCTGGAGATAAAAATGTTTTTTCTGCACAACGTTGCCATTGCACGCTTTGAAATCCTTGAGCTTGTTAATCAAAAATTCGTCAAACTTTTAAAAAATATCAAATCGATCATAAGACAAATTTCAAATTTGGTCTTCCACATGCTCATATTCGTTGGAGGATTACGTTATTCAAAATTCTATGACTCTACGTACCGTTATTTTATGACAATGTGAGAAATATACATACATTTACGCAGATTTTCATTATTTAATTTCTTCAAATATAATGCAGGACTCTAACATTTTATGGCAACAGTTTGAAAAGTGAAGCGACATTTATGAGTCCGACGCAAAATGCCAAAACGAAACTAATAATCCGTCGGGATTCAAATCCCTTTGGACTAAAAAAAAAAAAAAAAAAAATCTGAAATGTTTCAGATTTTAAATTATGTCCAAAGGGGCGTTTTTTAACATTTTGTATATTACCTTTCTTTATTAAATATCATGTTCCTCGCACTTAAACCATAAGATCCAGTGCAACAGCAATATCGCAAAATAGTTTTAAAACGAGCTTATCTTTAGAATTTCCGATACAGAGACTCACGCGCTGGAGATAAAAATGTTTTTTCTGCACAACGTTGCCATTGCACGCTTTGAAATCCTTGAGCTTGTTAATCAAAAATTCGTCAAACTTTTAAAAAATAGGAAATCGATCATAAGACAAATTTCAAATTTGGTCTTCCACATGCTCATATTCGTTGGAGGATTACGTTATTAAAAATTCGATGACTCTACGTACCGTTATTTTATGACAATGTGAGAAATATACATACATTTACGCAGATTTTCATTATTTAATTTCTTCAAATATAATGCAGGACTCTAACATTTTATGGCAACAGTTTGAAAAGTGAAACGACATTTATGAGTCCGACGCAAAATGCCAAAACGAAACTAATAATCCTTCGGGATTCAAATCCCTTTGGACTAAGAAAAAAAAAAATCTGAAATGTTTCTGATTTTAAATTACGTCCAAAGTGGCGTTTTTTAACATTTTGTGTGTTACCTTTCTTTATTAAATATCATGTTCCTCGCACTTAAACCATAAGATCCAGTGCAACAGCAATATCGCAAAATAGTTTTAAAACGAGCATATCTTTAGAATTTCCAATACAGAGACTCACGCGCTGGAGATAAAAATGTTTTTTCGGCACAACGTTGCCATTGCACGCTTTGAAATCCTTGAGCTTGTTAATCAAAAATTCGTCAAACTTTTAAAAAATAGGAAATCGATCATAAGACAAATTTCAAATTTGGTCTTCCACATGCTCATATTCGTTGGAGGATTACGTTATTCAAAATTCGATGACTCTACGTACCGTTATTTTATGACAATGTGAGAAATATACATACATTTACGCAGATTTTCATTATTTAATTTCTTCAAATACAATGCAGGACTCTAACATTTTATGGCAACAGTTTGAAAAGTGAAGCGACATTTATGAGTCCGACGCAAAATGCCAAAACGAAACTAATAAACCCTTTGGACTAAAAAAAAAAAAAAAAAATCTGAAATGTTTCAGATTTTAAATTATGTCCAAAGGGGCGTTTTTTAACATTTTGTATATTACCTTTCTTTATTAAATATCATGTTCCTCGCACTTAAACCATAAGATTCAGTGCAACAGCAATATCGCAAAATAGTTTTAAAACGAGCATATCTTTAGAATTTCCGATACAGAGATTCACGCGCTGGAGATAAAAATGTTTTTTCTGCACAACTTTGCCATTGCTCGCTTTGAAATCCTTAAGTTTGTTAATTAAAAATTCGTCAAAGTTTTAAAAAATAGGTAATCGGTCATAAAACAAATTTCAAATTTCAAATTTGGTCTTCCACATGATCATATTCGTTGGAGGATTACGTTATTCAAAATTCGATGACTCTATCTACGTTATTTTATGACATTGCGAGAAATATACATACATTTACGCAGATTTTCATTATTTAATTTCTTCAAATATAATGCAGGACTCTAACATTTTATGGCAACAGTTTGAAAAGTGAACCGACATTTATCCGTCCGACGCAAAATGCCAAAACGAAACTAATAGTCCTTCGGGATTCAAATCCCTTTGGACTAAAAAAAAAAAAAAAAAAAAAAAAAAATCTGAAATGTTTCAGATTTTAAATTATGTCCAAAGGGGCGTTTTTTAACATTTTGTATATTACCTTTCTTTATTAAATATCATGTTCCTCGCACTTAAACCATAAGATCCAGTGCAACAGCAATATCGCAAAATAATTTTAAAACGAGCATATCTTTAGAATTTCCGATACAGAGACTCACGTGCTGGAGATAAAAATGTTTTTTCTGCACAACGTTGCCATTGCTCGCTTTGAAATCATTGAGTTTGTTAATCAAAAATTCGTCAAAGTTTTAAAAAATAGGAAATCGATCATAAAACAAATTTCAAATTTCAAATTTGGTCTTCCACATGCTCATATTCGTTGGAGGATTACGTTATTCAAAATTCGATGACTCTATGTACCGTTATTTTATGACAATGTGAGAAATATACATACATTTACGCAGATTTTCATTATTTAATTTCTTCAAATATAATTCAGGACTCTAACATTTCGTGGCAACAGTTTGAAAAGTGAAGCGACATTTATGAGTCCGACGCAAAATGCCAAAACGAAACTAATAGTCCTTCGGGATTCAAATCCCTTTGGACTAAAAACGAGTAAAGACACGTTTCGATTCGTACCTTTGACATTAGGAGCTCCAAAATTAAAAAAAAAAGAAAAAAAAAATCTGAAATGTTTCAGATTTTAAATTATGTCCAAAGGGGCGTTTTTTAACATTTTGTATGTTACTTTCTTTATTAAATATCATGTTCCTCGCACTTAAAACATAAGATTCAGTGCAACAGCAATATCGCAAAATAGTTTTAAAACGAGCATATCTTTAGAATTTCCGATACAGAGACTCACGCGCTGGAGATAAAAATGTTTTTTCTGCACAACGTTGCCATTGCACGCTTTGAAATCCTTGAGCTTGTTAATCAAAAATTCGTCAAAGTTTTAAAAAATATGAAATCGATCATAAGACAAATTTCAAATTTGGTCTTCCACATGCTCATATTCGTTGGAGGATTACGTTATTCAAAATTCTATGACTCTACGTACCGTTATTTTATGACAATGTGAGAAATATACATACATTTACGCAGATTTTCATTATTTAATTTCTTCAAATATAATGCAGGACTCTAACATTTTATGGCAACAGTTTGAAAAGTGAAGCGACATTTATGAGTCCGACGCAAAATGCCAAAACGAAACTAATAATCCGTCGGGAATCAAATCCCTTTGGACTAAAAAAAAAAAAAAAAAAATCTGAAATGTTTCAGATTTTAAATTATGTCCAAAGGGGCGTTTTTTAACATTTTGTATATTACCTTTCTTTATTAAATATCATGTTCCTCGCACTTAAACCATAAGATCCAGTGCAACAGCAATATCGCAAAATAGTTTTAAAACGAGCTTATCTTTAGAATTTCCGATACAGAGACTCACGCGCTGGAGATAAAAATGTTTTTTCTGCACAACGTTGCCATTGCACGCTTTGAAATCCTTGAGCTTGTTAATCAAAAATTCGTCAAACTTTTAAAAAATAGGAAATCGATCATAAGACAAATTTCAAATTTGGTCTTCCACATGCTCATATTCGTTGGAGGATTACGTTATTAAAAATTCGATGACTCTACGTACCGTTATTTTATGACAATGTGAGAAATATACATACATTTACGCAGATTTTCATTATTTAATTTCTTCAAATATAATGCAGGACTCTAACATTTTATGGCAACAGTTTGAAAAGTGAAGCGACATTTATGAGTCCGACGCAAAATGCCAAAACGAAACTAATAATCCTTCGGGATTCAAATCCCTTTGGACTAAGAAAAAAAAAAAAATCTGAAATGTTTCTGATTTTAAATTACGTCCAAAGTGGCGTTTTTTAACATTTTGTGTGTTACCTTTCTTTATTAAATATCATGTTCCTCGCACTTAAACCATAAGATCCAGTGCAACAGCAATATCGCAAAATAGTTTTAAAACGAGCATATCTTTAGAATTTCCAATACAGAGACTCACGCGCTGGAGATAAAAATGTTTTTTCGGCACAACGTTGCCATTGCACGCTTTGAAATCCTTGAGCTTGTTAATCAAAAATTCGTCAAACTTTTAAAAAATAGGAAATCGATCATAAGACAAATTTCAAATTTGGTCTTCCACATGCTCATATTCGTTGGAGGATTACGTTATTCAAAATTCGATGACTCTACGTACCGTTATTTTATGACAATGTGAGAAATATACATACATTTACGCAGATTTTCATTATTTAATTTCTTCAAATACAATGCAGGACTCTAACATTTTATGGCAACAGTTTGAAAAGTGAAGCGACATTTATGAGTCCGACGCAAAATGCCAAAACGAAACTAATAGTCCTTCGGGATTCAAATCCCTTTGGACTAAAAAAAAAAAAAAAAAAAAAAAAATCTGAAATGTTTCAGATTTTAAATTATGTCCAAAGGGGCGTTTTTTAACATTTTGTATATTACCTTTCTTTATTAAATATCATGTTCCTCGCACTTAAACCATAAGATTCAGTGCAACAGCAATATCGCAAAATAGTTTTAAAACGAGCATATCTTTAGAATTTCCGATACAGAGATTCACGCGCTGGAGATAAAAATGTTTTTTCTGCACAACTTTGCCATTGCTCGCTTTGAAATCCTTAAGTTTGTTAATTAAAAATTCGTCAAAGTTTTAAAAAATAGGTAATCGGTCATAAAACAAATTTCAAATTTCAAATTTGGTCTTCCACATGATCATATTCGTTGGAGGATTACGTTATTCAAAATTCGATGACTCTATCTACGTTATTTTATGACATTGCGAGAAATATACATACATTTACGCAGATTTTCATTATTTAATTTCTTCAAATATAATGCAGGACTCTAACATTTTATGGCAACAGTTTGAAAAGTGAACCGACATTTATCCGTCCGACGCAAAATGCCAAAACGAAACTAATAGTCCTTCGGGATTCAAATCCCTTTGGACTAAAAAAAAAAAAAAAAAAAAAAAAAAAAATCTGAAATGTTTCAGATTTTAAATTATGTCCAAAGGGGCGTTTTTTAACATTTTGTATATTACCTTTCTTTATTAAATATCATGTTCCTCGCACTTAAACCATAAGATCCAGTGCAACAGCAATATCGCAAAATAATTTTAAAACGAGCATATCTTTAGAATTTCCGATACAGAGACTCACGTGCTGGAGATAAAAATGTTTTTTCTGCACAACGTTGCCATTGCTCGCTTTGAAATCATTGAGTTTGTTAATCAAAAATTCGTCAAAGTTTTAAAAAATAGGAAATCGATCATAAAACAAATTTCAAATTTCAAATTTGGTCTTCCACATGCTCATATTCGTTGGAGGATTACGTTATTCAAAATTCGATGACTCTATGTACCGTTATTTTATGACAATGTGAGAAATATACATACATTTACGCAGATTTTCATTATTTAATTTCTTCAAATATAATTCAGGACTCTAACATTTCGTGGCAACAGTTTGAAAAGTGAAGCGACATTTATGAGTCCGACGCAAAATGCCAAAACGAAACTAATAGTCCTTCGGGATTCAAATCCCTTTGGACTAAAAACGAGTAAAGACTCGTTTCGATTCGTACCTTTGACATTAGGAGCTCCAAAATTAAAAAAAAAAGAAAAAAAAAATCTGAAATGTTTCAGATTTTAAATTATGTCCAAAGGGGCGTTTTTTAACATTTTGTATGTTACTTTCTTTATTAAATATCATGTTCCTCGCACTTAAAACATAAGATTCAGTGCAACAGCAATATCGCAAAATAGTTTTAAAACGAGCATATCTTTAGAATTTCCGATACAGAGACTCACGCGCTGGAGATAAAAATGTTTTTTCTGCACAACTTTGCCATTGCTCGCTTTGAAATCCTTAAGTTTGTTAATTAAAAATTCGTCAAAGTTTTAAAAAATAGGAAATCGGTCATAAAACAAATTTCAAATTTCAAATTTGGTCTTCCACATGCTCATATTCGTTGGAGGATTACGTTATTCAAAATTCGATGACTCTATCTACCGTTATTTTATGACATTGCGAGAAATATACATACATTTACGCAGATTTTCATTATTTAATTTCTTCAAATATAATGCAGGACTCTAACATTTTATGGCAACAGTTTGAAAAGTGAAGCGACATTTATGCGTCCGACGCAAAATGCCAAAACGAAACTAATAATCCTTCGGGATTCAAATCCCTTTGGATTAAAAAAAAAAAAAAATCTGAAATGTTTCAGATTTTAAATTATGTCCAAAGGGGCGTTTTTTAACATTTTGTATATTACCTTTCTTTATTAAATATCATGTACCTTGCACTTAAACCTTAAGATCCAGTGCAACAGCAATATCGCAAAATAATTTTAAAACGAGCATATCTTTAGAATTTCCGATACAGAGACTCACGCGCTGGAGATAAAAATGTTTTTTCTGCACAACGTTGCCATTGCTCGCTTTGAAATCCTTGAGTTTGTTAATCAAAAATTCGTCAAAGTTTTAAAAAATAGGA
Organism: Stegodyphus dumicola; assembly: GCF_044657685.1. Taxonomy (NCBI): domain Eukaryota; kingdom Metazoa; phylum Arthropoda; class Arachnida; order Araneae; family Eresidae; genus Stegodyphus; species Stegodyphus dumicola. Next base: position 3,919,482 of record NC_140778.1, on the reverse strand, counting down.
AATCGATCATAAAACAGATTTCAAATTTCAAATTTGGTCTTCCACATGCTCATATTCGTTGGAGGATTACGTTATTCAAAATTCGATGACTCTATGTACCGTTATTTTATGACAATGCGAGAAATATACATACACTTACGCAGATTTTCATTATTTAATTTCTTCAAATATAATGCAGGATTCTAACATTTTATGGCAACAGTTTGAAAAGGGAAGCGACATTTATGAGTCCGACGCAAAATGCCAAAACGAAACTAATAGTCCTTCGGGATTCAAATCCCTTTGGACTAAAAAAAAAAAAAAAAGAAAGCAAAAAAAGAAAAAAAAAAAAACCTGAAATGTTTCTGATTTTAAATTACGTCCAAAGTGGCGTTTTTTAACATTTTGTGTGTTACCTTTCTTTATTAAATATCATGTTCCTCGCACTTAAACCATAAGATCCAGTGCAACAGCAATATCGCAAAATAGTTTTAAAACGAGCATATCTTTAGAATTTCCAATACAGAGACTCACGCGCTGGAGATAAAAATGTTTTTTCTGCACAACGTTGCCATTGCACGCTTTGAAATCCTTGAGCTTGTTAATCAAAAATTCGTCAAACTTTTAAAAAATAGGAAATCGATCATAAGACAAATTTCAAATTTGGTCTTCCACATGCTCATATTCGTTGGAGGATTACGTTATTCAAAATTCGATGACTCTACGTACCGTTAATTTATGACAATGTGAGAAATATACATACATTTACGCAGATTTTCATTATTTAATTTCTTCAAATACAATGCAGGACTCTAACATTTTATGGCAACAGTTTGAAAAGTGAAGCGACATTTATGAGTCCGACGCAAAATGCCAAAACGAAACTAATAATCCCTTTGGACTAAAAAAAAAAAAAAAAAAAAATCTGAAATGTTTCAGATTTTAAATTATGTCCAAAGGGGCGTTTTTTAACATTTTGTATATTACCTTTCTTTATTAAATATCATGTTCCTCGCACTTAAACCATAAGATTCAGTGCAACAGCAATATCGCAAAATAGTTTTAAAACGAGCATATCTTTAGAATTTCCGATACAGAGACTCACGCGCTGGAGATAAAAATGTTTTTTCTGCACAACTTTGCCATTGCTCGCTTTGAAATCCTTAAGTTTGTTAATTAAAAATTCGTCAAAGTTTTAAAAAATAGGAAATCGGTCATAAAACAAATTTCAAATTTCAAATTTGGTCTTCCACATGATCATATTCGTTGGAGGATTACGTTATTCAAAATTCGATGACTCTATCTACGTTATTTTATGACATTGCGAGAAATATACATACATTTACGCAGATTTTCATTATTTAATTTCTTCAAATATAATGCAGGTCTCTAACATTTTATGGCAACAGTTTGAAAAGTGAACCGACATTTATCCGTCCGACGCAAAATGCCAAAACGAAACTAATAGTCCTTCGGGATTCAAATCCCTTTGGACTAAAAAAAAAAAAAAAAAAAAAAAATCTGAAATGTTTCAGATTTTAAATTATGTCCAAAGGGGCGTTTTTTAACATTTTGTATATTACCTTTCTTTATTAAATATCATGTTCCTCGCACTTAAACCATAAGATCCAGTGCAACAGCAATATCGCAAAATAATTTTAAAACGAGCATATCTTTAGAATTTCCGATACAGAGACTCACGTGCTGGAGATAAAAATGTTTTTTCTGCACAACGTTGCCATTGCTCGCTTTGAAATCATTGAGTTTGTTAATCAAAAATTCGTCAAAGTTTTAAAAAATAGGAAATCGATCATAAAACAAATTTCAAATTTCAAATTTGGTCTTCCACATGCTCATATTCGTTGGAGGATTACGTTATTCAAAATTCGATGACTCTATGTACCGTTATTTTATGACAATGTGAGAAATATACATACATTTACGCAGATTTTCATTATTTAATTTCTTCAAATATAATTCAGGACTCTAACATTTCGTGGCAACAGTTTGAAAAGTGAAGCGACATTTATGAGTCCGACGCAAAATGCCAAAACGAAACTAATAGTCCTTCGGGATTCAAATCCCTTTGGACTAAAAACGAGTAAAGACTCGTTTCGATTCGTACCTTTGACATTAGGAGCTCCAAAATTAAAAAAAAAAGAAAAAAAAAATCTGAAATGTTTCAGATTTTAAATTATGTCCAAAGGGGCGTTTTTTAACATTTTGTATGTTACTTTCTTTATTAAATATCATGTTCCTCGCACTTAAAACATAAGATTCAGTGCAACAGCAATATCGCAAAATAGTTTTAAAACGAGCATATCTTTAGAATTTCCGATACAGAGACTCACGCGCTGGAGATAAAAATGTTTTTTCTGCACAACTTTGCCATTGCTCGCTTTGAAATCCTTAAGTTTGTTAATTAAAAATTCGTCAAAGTTTTAAAAAATAGGAAATCGGTCATAAAACAAATTTCAAATTTCAAATTTGGTCTTCCACATGCTCATATTCGTTGGAGGATTACGTTATTCAAAATTCGATGACTCTATCTACCGTTATTTTATGACATTGCGAGAAATATACATACATTTACGCAGATTTTCATTATTTAATTTCTTCAAATATAATGCAGGACTCTAACATTTTATGGCAACAGTTTGAAAAGTGAACCGACATTTATCCGTCCGACGCAAAATGCCAAAACGAAACTAATAGTCCTTCGGGATTCAAATCCCTTTGGACTAAAAAAAAAAAAAAAAAAAAAAAATCTGAAATGTTTCAGATTTTAAATTATGTCCAAAGGGGCGTTTTTTAACATTTTGTATATTACCTTTCTTTATTAAATATCATGTTCCTCGCACTTAAACCATAAGATCCAGTGCAACAGCTATATCGCAAAATAATTTTAAAACGAGCATATCTTTAGAATTTCCGATACAGAGACTCACGTGCTGGAGATAAAAATGTTTTTTCTGCACAACGTTGCCATTGCTCGCTTTGAAATCATTGAGTTTGTTAATCAAAAATTCGTCAAAGTTTTAAAAAATAGGAAATCGATCATAAAACAGATTTCAAATTTCAAATTTGGTCTTCCACATGCTCATATTCGTTGGAGGATTACGTTATTCAAAATTCGATGACTCTATGTACCGTTATTTTATGACAATGCGAGAAATATACATACACTTACGCAGATTTTCATTATTTAATTTCTTCAAATATAATGCAGGATTCTAACATTTTATGGCAACAGTTTGAAAAGGGAAGCGACATTTATGAGTCCGACGCAAAATGCCAAAACGAAACTAATAATCCTTCGGGATTCAAATCCCTTTGGATTAAAAAAAAAAAAAAAAAAATCTGAAATGTTTCAGATTTTAAATTATGTCCAAAGGGGCGTTTTTTAACATTTTGTATATTACCTTTCTTTATTAAATATCATGTTCCTCGCACTTAAACCATAAGATCCAGTGCAACAGCAATATCGCAAAATAATTTTAAAACGAGCATATCTTTAGAATTTCCGATACAGAGACTCACGCGCTGGAGATAAAAATGTTTTTTCTGCACAACGTTGCCATTGCTCGCTTTGAAATCCTTGAGTTTGTTAATCAAAAATTCGTCAAAGTTTTAAAAAATAGGAAATCGATCATAAAACAAATTTCAAATTTCAAATTTGGTCTTCCACATGCTCATATTCGTTGGAGGATTACTTTATTCAAAATTCGATGACTCTATGTACCGTTATTTTATGACAATGTGAGAAATATACATACATTTACGCAGATTTTCATTATTTAATTTCTTCAAATATAATGCAGGACTCTAAACTTTTGTGGCAACACTTTGAAAAGTGAACCGACATTTATGAGTCCGACGCAAAATGCCAAAACGAAACTAATAGTCCTTCGGGATTCAAATCCCTTTGGATTAAAAAAAAAAAAAAAAAAAAGAAAGCAAAAAAAGAAAAAAAAAAAAAAAAACCTGAAATGTTTCTGATTTTAAATTACGTCCAAAGTGGCGTTTTTTAACATTTTGTGTGTTACCTTTCTTTATTAAATTTCATGTTCCTCGCACTTAAACCATAAGATCCAGTGCAACAGCAATATCGCAAAATAGTTTTAAAACGAGCATATCTTTAGAATTTCCGATACAGAGACTCACGCGCTGGAGATAAAAATGTTTTTTCTGCACAACGTTGCCATTGCACGCTTTGAAATCCTTGAGCTTGTTAATCAAAAATTCGTCAAACTTTTAAAAAATAGGAAATCGATCATAAGACAAATTTCAAATTTGGTCTTCAACATGCTCATATTCGTTGGAGGATTACGTTATTCAAAATTCGATGACTCTACGTACCGTTATTTTATGACAATGTGAGAAATATACATACATTTACGCAGATTTTCATTATTTAATTTCTTCAAATATAATGCAGGACTCTAACATTTTATGGCAACAGTTTGAAAAGTGAAGCGACATTTATGAGTCCGACGCAAAATGCCAGAACGAAACTAATAATCCCTTTGGACTAAAAAAAAAAAAAAAAAAAAATCTGAAATGTTTCAGATTTTAAATTATGTCCAAAGGGGCGTTTTTTAACATTTTGTATATTACCTTTCTTTATTAAATATCATGTTCCTCGCACTTAAACCATAAGATTCAGTGCAACAGCAATATCGCAAAATAGTTTTAAAACGAGCATATCTTTAGAATTTCCGATACAGAGACTCACGCGCTGGAGATAAAAATGTTTTTTCTGCACAACTTTGCCATTGCTCGCTTTGAAATCCTTAAGTTTGTTAATTAAAAATTCGTCAAAGTTTTAAAAAATAGGAAATCGGTCATAAAACAAATTTCAAATTTCAAATTTGGTCTTCCACATGATCATATTCGTTGGAGGATTACGTTATTCAAAATTCGATGACTCTATCTACGTTATTTTATGACATTGCGAGAAATATACATACATTTACGCAGATTTTCATTATTTAATTTCTTCAAATATAATGCAGGTCTCTAACATTTTATGGCAACAGTTTGAAAAGTGAACCGACATTTATCCGTCCGACGCAAAATGCCAAAACGAAACTAATAGTCCTTCGGGATTCAAATCCCTTTGGACTAAAAAAAAAAAAAAAAAAAAAAAAAAATCTGAAATGTTTCAGATTTTAAATTATGTCCAAAGGGGCGTTTTTTAACATTTTGTATATTACCTTTCTTTATTAAATATCATGTTCCTCGCACTTAAACCATAAGATCCAGTGCAACAGCAATATCGCAAAATAATTTTAAAACGAGGATATCTTTAGAATTTCCGATACAGAGACTCACGTGCTGGAGATAAAAATGTTTTTTCTGCACAACGTTGCCATTGCTCGCTTTGAAATCATTGAGTTTGTTAATCAAAAATTCGTCAAAGTTTTAAAAAATAGGAAATCGATCATAAAACAAATTTCAAATTTCAAATTTGGTCTTCCACATGCTCATATTCGTTGGAGGATTACGTTATTCAAAATTCGATGACTCTATGTACCGTTATTTTATGACAATGCGAGAAATATACATACACTTACGCAGATTTTCATTATTTAATTTCTTCAAATATAATGCAGGATTCTAACATTTTATGGCAACAGTTTGAAAAGGGAAGCGACATTTATGAGTCCGACGCAAAATGCCAAAACGAAACTAATTATCCTTCGGGATTCAAATCCCTTTGGATTAAAAAAAAAAAAAAAATCTGAAATGTTTCAGATTTTAAATTATGACCAAAGGGGCGTTTTTTAACATTTTGTATATTACCTTTCTTTATTAAATATCACGTTCCTCGCACTTAAACCATAAGATCCAGTGCAACAGCAATATCGCAAAATAATTTTAAAACGAGCATATCTTTAGAATTTCCGATACAGAGACTCACGCGCTGGAGATAAAAATGTTTTTTCTGCACAACGTTGCCATTGCTCGCTTTGAAATCCTTGAGTTTGTTAATCAAAAATTCGTCAAAGTTTTAAAAAATAGGAAATCGATCATAAAACAAATTTCAAATTTCAAATTTGGTCTTCCACATGCTCATATTCGTTGGAGGATTACTTTATTCAAAATTCGATGACTCTATGTACCGTTATTTTATGACAATGTGAGAAATATACATACATTTACGCAGATTTTCATTATTTAATTTCTTCAAATATAATGCAGGACTCTAAACTTTTGTGGCAACACTTTGAAAAGTGAACCGACATTTATGAGTCCGACGCAAAATGCCAAAACGAAACTAATAGTCCTTCGGGATTCAAATCCCTTTGGACTAAAAAAAAAAAAAAAAAAAAGAAAGCAAAAAAAGAAAAAAAAAAAAACCTGAAATGTTTCTGATTTTAAATTACGTCCAAAGTGGCGTTTTTTAACATTTTGTGTGTTACCTTTCTTTATTAAATATCATGTTCCTCGCACTTAAACCATAAGATCCAGTGCAACAGCAATATCGCAAAATAGTTTTAAAACGAGCATATCTTTAGAATTTCCGATACAGAGACTCACGCGCTGGAGATAAAAATGTTTTTTCTGCACAACGTTGCCATTGCACGCTTTGAAATCCTTGAGCTTGTTAATCAAAAATTCGTCAAACTTTTAAAAAATAGGAAATCGATCATAAGACAAATTTCAAATTTGGTCTTCCACATGCTCATATTCGTTGGAGGATTACGTTATTCAAAATTCGATGACTCTACGTACCGTTATTTTATGACAATGTGAGAAATATACATACATTTACGCAGATTTTCATTATTTAATTTCTTCAAATATAATGCAGGACTCTAACATTTTATGGCAACAGTTTGAAAAGTGAACCGACATTTATCCGTCCGACGCAAAATGCCAAAACGAAACTAATAGTCCTTCGGGATTCAAATCTCTTTGGAGTAAAAAAAAAAAAATCTGAAATGTTTCAGATTTTAAATTACATCCAAAGGGCAGTTTCTTAACATTTTGTATGTTACTTTCTTTATTAAATATCATGTTCCTCGCACTTAAACCATAAGATCCAGTGCAACAGCAATATCGCAAAATAATTTTAAAACGAGCATATCTTTAGAATTTCCGATACAGAGACTCACGCGCTGGAGATAAAAATGTTTTTTTCTGCACAACGTTGCCATTGCACGCTTTGAAATCCTTGAGCTTGTTAATCAAAAATTGGTCAAACTTTTAAAAAATAGGAAATCGATCATAAGACAAATTTCAAATTTGGTCTTCCACATGCTCATATTCGTTGGAGGATTACGTTATTCAAAATTCGATGACACTACGTACCGTTATTTTATTGACAATGTGAGAAATATACATACATTTACGCAGATTTTCATTATTTAATTTCTTCAAATATAATGCAGGACTCTAACATTTTATGGCAACAGTTTGAAAAGTGAAGCGACATTTATGAGTCCGACGCAAAATGCCAAAACGAAACTAATAATCCTTCGGGATTCAAATCCCTTTGGACTAAAAAAAAAAAAAAATCTGAAATGTTTCAGATTTTAAATTATGTCCAAAGGGGCGTTTTTTAACATTTTGTATATTACCATTCTTTATTAAATATCATATTCCTCGCACTTAAACCATAAGATCCAGTGCAACAGCAATATCGCAAAATAGTTTTAAAACGAGCATACCTTTAGAATTTCCGATACAGAGACTCACGCGCTGGAGATAAAAATGTTTTTTCTGCACAACTTTGCCATTGCTCGCTTTGAAATCCTTGAGTTTGTTAATCAAAAATTCGTCAAAGTTTTAAAAAATAGGAAATTGATCATAAAAAAAATTTCAAATTTCAAATTTGGTCTTCCACATGCTCATATTCGTTGGAGGATTACGTTATTCAAAATTCGATGACTCTATGTACTGTTATTTTATGACAATGTGAGAAATATACATACATTTACGCAGATTTTCATTATTTAATTTCTTCAAATATAATGCAGGACTCTAACCTTTTGTGGCAACACTTTGAAAAGTGAACCGACATTTATGAGTCCGACGCAAAATGCCAAAACGAAACTAATAGTCTTTCGGGATTCAAATCCCTTTGGACTAAAAAAAAAAAAAAAATCTGAAATGTTTTAGATTTTAAATTATGTCCAAAGGGGCGTTTTTTAACATTTTGTATATTACCTTTCTTTATTAAATATCATGTTTCTCGCACTTAAACCATAAGATCCAGTGCAACAGCAATATCGCAAAATAGTTTTAAAACGAGCATATCTTTAGAATTTCCGATACAGAGACTGACGCGCTGGAGATAAAAATGTTTTTTCTGCACAAGGTTGCCATTGCACGCTTTGAAATCCTTGAGCTTGTTAATCAAAAATTCCTCAAAGCTTTAAAAAATAGGAAATCGATCATAAACAAATTTCAAATTTGGTCTTCCACATGCTCATATCCGTTGGAGGATTACGTTATTCAAAATTCGATGACTCTATGTACCGTTATTTTATGACAATGTGAGAAATATACATACATTTACGCAGATTTTCATTATTTAATTTCTTCAAATATAATGCAGGACTCTAACCTTTTGTGGCAAAACTTTGAAAAGTGAACCGACATTTATGAGTCCGACGCAAAATGCCAAAACGAAACTAATAGTCCTTCGGGATTCAAATCCCTTTGGACTAAAAAAAAAAAAAAAAAGAAAGCAAAAAAAGAAAAAAAAAAAAACCTGAAATGTTTCTGATTTTAAATTACGTCCAAAGTGGCGTTTTTTAACATTTTGTGTGTTACCTTTCTTTATTAAATATCATGTTCCTCGCACTTAAACCATAAGATCCAGTGCAACAGCAATATCGCAAAATAGTTTTAAAACGAGCATACCTTTAGAATTTCCGATACAGAGACTCACGCGCTGGAGATAAAAATGTTTTTTCTGCACAACTTTGCCATTGCTTGCTTTGAAATCCTTGAGTTTGTTAATCAAAAATTCGTCAAAGTTTTAAAAAATAGGAAATTGATCATAAAAGAAATTTCAAATTTCAAATTTGGTCTTCCACATGCTCATATTCGTTGGAGGATTACGTTATTCAAAATTCGATGACTCTATGTACCGTTATTTTATCACATTGCGAGAAATATACATACATTTACGCAGATTTTCATTATTTAATTTCTTCAAATATAATGCAGGACTCTAACCTTTTGTGGCAACACTTTGAAAAGTGAACCGACATTTATGAGTCCGACGCAAAATGCCAAAACGAAACTAATAGTCCTTCGGGATTCAAATCCCTTTGGACTAAAAAAAAAAAAAAAAAGAAAGCAAAAAAAGAAAAAAAAAAAAACCTGAAATGTTTCTGATTTTAAATTACGTCCAAAGTGGCGTTTTTTAACATTTTGTGTGTTACCTTTCTTTATTAAATATCATGTTCCTCGCACTTAAACCATAAGATCCAGTGCAACAGCAATATCGCAAAATAGTTTTAAAACGAGCATATCTTTAGAATTTCCGATACAGAGACTCACGCGCTGGAGATAAAAATGTTTTTTCTGCACAACGTTGCCATTGCACGCTTTGAAATCCTTGAGCTTGTTAATCAAAAATTCGTCAAACTTTTAAAAAATAGGAAATCGATCATAAGACAAATTTCAAATTTGGTCTTCCACATGCTCATATTCGTTGGAGGATTACGTTATTCAAAATTCGATGACTCTACGTACCGTTATTTTATGACAATGTGAGAAATATACATACATTTACGCAGATTTTCATTATTTAATTTCTTCAATTATAATGCAGGACTCTAACATTTTATGGCAACAGTTTGAAAAGTGAAGCGACATTTATGAGTCCGACGCAAAATGCCAAAACGAAACTAATAATCCTTCGGGATTCAAATACCTTTGGACTAAAAAAAAAAAAAATCTGAAATGTTTCAGATTTTAAATTATGTCCAAAGGGGCGTTTTTTAACATTTTGTATATTACCTTTCTTTATTAAATATCATGTTCCTCGCACTTAAACCATAAGATCCAGTGCAACAGCAATATCGCAAAATAGTTTTAAAACGAGCATACCTTTAGAATTTCCGATACAGAGACTCACGCGCTGGATATAAAAATATTTTTTCTGCACAACTTTGCCATTGCTCGCTTTGAAATCCTTGAGTTTGTTAATCAAAAATTCGTCAAACTTTTAAAAAATAGGAAATTGATCATAAAAAAAATTTCAAATTTCAAATTTGGTCTTCCACATGCTCATATTCGTTGGAGGATTACGTTATTCAAAATTCGATGACTCTATGTACCGTTATTTTATGACAATGTGAGAAATATACATACATTTACGCAGATTTTCATTATTTAATTTCTTCAAATATAATGCAGGACTCTAACCTTTTGTGGCAACACTTTGAAAAGTGAACCGACATTTATGAGTCCGACGCAAAATGCCAAAACGAAACTAATAGTCCTTCGGGATTCAAATCCCTTTGGACTAAAAAAAAAAAAAAATCTGAAATGTTTTAGATTTTAAATTATGTCCAAAGGGGCGTTTTTTAACATTTTGTATATTACCTTTCTTTATTAAATATCATGTTTCTCGCACTTAAACCATAAGATCCAGTGCAACAGCAATATCGCAAAATAGTTTTAAAACGAGCATATCTTTAGAATTTCCGATACAGAGACTGACGCGCTAGAGATAAAAATGTTTTTTCTGCACAAGGTTGCCATTGCACGCTTTGAAATCCTTGAGCTTGTTAATCAAAAATTCCTCAAAGCTTTAAAAAATAGGAAATCGATCATAAACAAATTTCAAATTTGGTCTTCCACATGCTCATATCCGTTGGAGGATTACGTTATTCAAAATTCGATGACTCTATGTACCGTTATTTTATGACAATGTGAGAAATATACATACATTTACGCAGATTTTCATTATTTAATTTCTTCAAATATAATGCAGGACTCTAACCTTTTGTGGCAAAACTTTGAAAAGTGAACCGACATTTATGAGTCCGACGCAAAATGCCAAAACGAAACTAATAGTCCTTCGGGATTCAAATCCCTTTGGACTAAAAAAAAAAAAAAAGAAAGCAAAAAAAGAAAAAAAAAAAAAAAACCTGAAATGTTTCTGATTTTAAATTACGTCCAAAGTGGCGTTTTTTAACATTTTGTGTGTTTCCTTTCTTTATTAAATATCATGTTCCTCGCACTTAAACCATAAGATCCAGTGCAACAGCAATATCGCAAAATAGTTTTAAAACGAGCATACCTTTAGAATTTCCGATACAGAGACTCACGCGCTGGAGATAAAAATGTTTTTTCTGCACAACTTTGCCATTGCTTGCTTTGAAATCCTTGAGTTTGTTAATCAAAAATTCGTCAAAGTTTTAAAAAATAGGAAATTGATCATAAAAGAAATTTCAAATTTCAAATTTGGTCTTCCACATGCTCATATTCGTTGGAGGATTACGTTATTCAAAATTCGATGACTCTATGTACCGTTATTTTATCACATTGCGAGAAATATACATACATTTACGCAGATTTTCATTATTTAATTTCTTCAAATATAATGCAGGACTCTAACCTTTTGTGGCAACACTTTGAAAAGTGAACCGACATTTATGAGTCCGACGCAAAATGCCAAAACGAAACTAATAGTCCTTCGGGATTCAAATCCCTTTGGACTAAAAAAAAAAAAAAAAAAAAAAGCAAAAAAAGAAAAAAAAAAAAAAAACCTGAAATGTTTCTGATTTTAAATTACGTCCAAAGTGGCGTTTTTTAACATTTTGTGTGTTACCTTTCTTTATTAAATATCATGTTCCTCGCACTTAAACCATAAGATCCAGTGCAACAGCAATATCGCAAAATAGTTTTAAAACGAGCATATCTTTAGAATTTCCGATACAGAGACTCACGCGCTGGAGATAAAAATGTTTTTTCTGCACAACGTTGCCATTGCACGCTTTGAAATCCTTGAGCTTGTTAATCAAAAATTCGTCAAACTTTTAAAAAATAGGAAATCGATCATAAGACAAATTTCAAATTTGGTCTTCCACATGCTCATATTCGTTGGAGGATTACGTTATTCAAAATTCGATGACTCTACGTACCGTTATTTTATGACAATGTGAGAAATATACATACATTTACGCAGATTTTCATTATTTAATTTCTTCAAATATAATGCAGGACTCTAACATTTTATGGCAACAGTTTGAAAAGTGAAGCGACATTTATGAGTCCGACGCAAAATGCCAAAACGAAACTAATAATCCTTCGGGATTCAAATCCCTTTGGACTAAAAAAAAAAAAAAAAAAAAAAATCTGAAATGTTTCAGATTTTAAATTATGTCCAAAGAGGCGTTTTTTAACATTTTGTATATTACCTTTCTTTATTAAATATCATGTTCCTCGCACTTAAACCATAAGATCCAGTGCAACAGCTATATCGCAAAATAGTTTTAAAACGAGCATATCTTTAGAATTTCCGATACAGAGACTCACGCGCTGGAGATAAAAATGTTTTTTCTGCACAACGTTGCCATTGCACGCTTTGAAATCCTTGAGCTTGTTAATCAAAAATTCGTCAAACTTTTAAAAAATAGGAAATCGATCATAAGACAAATTTCAAATTTGGTCTTCCACATGCTCATATTCGTTGGAGGATTACGTTATTCAAAATTCGATGACTCTACGTACCGTTATTTTATGACAATGTGAGAAATATACATACATTTACGCAGATTTTCATTATTTAATTTCTTCAAATATAATGCAGGACTCTAACATTTTATGGCAACAGTTTGAAAAGTGAAGCGACATATATGAGTCCGACGCAAAATGCCAAAACGAAACTAATAATCCTTCGGGATTCAAATCCCTTTGGACTAAAAAAAAAAAAAAAAAAAATCTGAAATGTTTCAGATTTTAAATTATGTCCAAAGGGGCGTTTTTTAACATTTTGTATATTACCTTTCTTTATTAAATATCATGTTCCTCGCACTTAAACCATAAGATCCAGTGCAACAGCAATATCGCAAAATAGTTTTAAAACGAGCATATCTTTAGAATTTCCGATACAGAGACTCACGCGCTGGAGATAAAAATGTTTTTTCTGCACAACGTTGCCATTGCACGCTTTGAAATCCTTGAGCTTGTTAATCAAAAATTCGTCAAACTTTTAAAAAATAGGAAATCGATCATAAGACAAATTTCAAATTTGGTCTTCCACATGCTCATATTCGTTGGAGGATTATGTTATTCAAAATTCGATGACTCTACGTACCGTTATTTTATGACAATGTGAGAAATATACATACATTTACGCAGATTTTCATTATTTAATTTCTTCAAATATAATGCAGGACTCTAACATTTTATGGCAACAGTTTGAAAAGTGAAGCGACATATATGAGTCCGACGCAAAATGCCAAAACGAAACTAATAATCCTTCGGGATTCAAATCCCTTTGGACTAAAAAAAAAAAAAAAAAATCTGAAATGTTTCAGATTTTAAATTATGTCCAAAGGGGCGTTTTTTAACATTTTGTATATTACCTTTCTTTATTAAATATCATGTTCCTCGCACTTAAACCATAAGATCCAGTGCAACAGCAATATCGCAAAATAGTTTTAAAACGAGCATATCTTTAGAATTTCCGATACAGAGACTCACGCGCTGGAGATAAAAATGTTTTTTCTGCACAACTTTGCCATTGCTCGCTTTGAAATCCTTGAGTTTGTTAATCAAAAATTCGTCAAAGTTTTAAAAAATAGGAAATTGATCATAAAACAAATTTCAAATTTCAAATTTGGTCTTCCACATGCTCATATTCGTTGGAGGATTACGTTATTCAAAATTCGATGATTCTATGTACCGTTATTTTATGACAATGTGAGAAATATACATACATTTACGCAGATTTTCATTATTTAATTTCTTAAATATAATGCAGGACTCTAACATTTTATGGCAACAGTTTGAAAAGTGAACCGACATTTATCCGTCCGACGCAAAATGCCAGAACGAAACTAATAGTCCTTCGGGATTCAAATCCCTTTGGACTAAAAAAAAAAAAAAAAATCTGAAATGTTTTAGATTTTAAATTATGTCCAAAGGGGCGTTTTTTAACATTTTGTATATTACCTTTCTTTATTAAATATCATGTTTCTCGCACTTAAACCATAAGATCCAGTGCAACAGCAATATCGCAAAATAGTTTTAAAACGAGCATATCTTTAGAATTTCCGATACAGAGACTGACGCGCTGGAGATAAAAATGTTTTTTCTGCACAAGGTTGCCATTGCACGCTTTGAAATCCTTGAGCTTGTTAATCAAAAATTCCTCAAAGCTTTAAAAAATAGGAAATCGATCATAAAACAAATTTCAAATTTGGTCTTCCACATGCTCATATTCGTTGGAGGATTACGTTATTCAAAATTCGATGACTCTATGTACCGTTATTTTATGACAATGTGAGAAATATACATACATTTACGCAGATTTTCATTATTTAATTTCTTCAAATATAATGCAGGACTCTAACCTTTTGTGGCAACACTTTGAAAAGTGAACCGACATTTATGAGTCCGACGCAAAATGCCAAAACGAAACTAATAGTCCTTCGGGATTCAAATCCCTTTGGACTAAAAAAAAAAAAAAAACAAAACAAAACAAAACAAAAAAAAATCTGAAATGTTTCAGATTTTAAATTACGTCCAAAGGGGCGTTTTTTAACATTTTGTGTGTTACCTTTCTTTATTAAATATCATGTTCCTCGCAATTAAACCATAAGATACAGTGCAACAGCAATATTGCAAAATAGTTTGAAAACGAGCATACCTTTAGAATTTCCTATACAGAGTCTCACGCGCTGGAGATAAAAATGTTTTTTCTGCACAACGTTGCCATTGCTCGCTTTGAAATCCTTGAGTTTGTTAATCAAAAATTCGTCAAAGTTTTAAAAAATAGGAAATCGGTCATAAAACAAATTTCAAATTTCAAATTTGGTCTTCCACATGCTCATATTCGTTGGAGGATTACGTTATTCAAAATTCGATGACTCTATGTACCGTTATTTTATGACAATGTGAGAAATATACATACATTTACGCAGATTTTCATTATTTAATTTCTTAAATATAATGCAGGACTCTAACATTTTATGGCAACAGTTTGAAAAGTGAAGCGACATTTATGAGTCCGACGCAAAATGCCAAAACGAAACTAATAATCCTTCGGGATTCAAATCCCTTTGGACTAAAAAAAAAAAAAAATCTGAAATGTTTCAGATTTTAAATTATGTCCAAAGGGGCGTTTTTTAACATTTTGTATATTACCTTTCTTTATTAAATATCATGTTCCTCGCACTTAAACCATAAGATCCAGTGCAACAGCAATATCGCAAAATAGTTTTAAAACGAGCATACCTTTAGAATTTCCGATACAGAGACTCACGCGCTGGATATAAAAATGTTTTTTCTGCACAACTTTGCCATTGCTCGCTTTGAAATCCTTGAGTTTGTTAATCAAAAATTCGTCAAAGTTTTAAAAAATAGGAAATTGATCATAAAAAAAATTTCAAATTTCAAATTTGGTCTTCCACATGCTCATATTCGTTGGAGGATTACGTTATTCAAAATTCGATGACTCTATGTAGCGTTATTTTATGACAATGTGAGAAATATACATACATTTACGCAGATTTTCATTATTTAATTTCTTCAAATATAATGCAGGACTCTAACCTTTTGTGGCAACACTTTGAAAAGTGAACCGACATTTATGAGTCCGACGCAAAATGCCAAAACGAAACTAATAGTCCTTCGGGATTCAAATCCCTTTGGACTAAAAAAAAAAAAAATCTGAAATGTTTTAGATTTTAAATTATGTCCAAAGGGGCGTTTTTTAACATTTTGTATATTACCTTTCTTTATTAAATATCATGTTTCTCGCACTTAAACCATAAGATCCAGTGCAACAGCAATATCGCAAAATAGTTTTAAAACGAGCATATCTTTAGAATTTCCGATACAGAGACTGACGCGCTAGAGATAAAAATGTTTTTTCTGCACAAGGTTGCCATTGCACGCTTTGAAATCCTTGAGCTTGTTAATCAAAAATTCCTCAAAGCTTTAAAAAATAGGAAATCGATCATAAACAAATTTCAAATTTGGTCTTCCACATGCTCATATCCGTTGGAGGATTACGTTATTCAAAATTCGATGACTCTATGTACCGTTATTTTATGACAATGTGAGAAATATACATACATTTACGCAGATTTTCATTATTTAATTTCTTCAAATATAATGCAGGACTCTAACCTTTTGTGGCAAAACTTTGAAAAGTGAACCGACATTTATGAGTCCGACGCAAAATGCCAAAACGAAACTAATAGTCCTTCGGGATTCAAATCCCTTTGGACTAAAAAAAAAAAAAAAAGAAAGCAAAAAAAGAAAAAAAAAAAAAACTTGAAATGTTTCTGATTTTAAATTACGTCCAAAGTGGCGTTTTTTAACATTTTGTGTGTTTCCTTTCTTTATTAAATATCATGTTCCTCGCACTTAAACCATAAGATCCAGTGCAACAGCAATATCGCAAAATAGTTTTAAAACGAGCATACCTTTAGAATTTCCGATACAGAGACTCACGCGCTGGAGATAAAAATGTTTTTTCTGCACAACTTTGCCATTGCTTGCTTTGAAATCCTTGAGTTTGTTAATCAAAAATTCGTCAAAGTTTTAAAAAATAGGAAATTGATCATAAAAGAAATTTCAAATTTCAAATTTGGTCTTCCACATGCTCATATTCGTTGGAGGATTACGTTATTCAAAATTCGATGACTCTATGTACCGTTATTTTATCACATTGCGAGAAATATACATACATTTACGCAGATTTTCATTATTTAATTTCTTCAAATATAATGCAGGACTCTAACATTTTATGGCAACAGTTTGAAAAGTGAAGCGACATATATGAGTCCGACGCAAAATGCCAAAACGAAACTAATAATCATTCGGGATTCAAATCCCTTTGGACTAAAAAAAAAAAAAAAAAAATCTGAAATGTTTCAGATTTTAAATTATGTCCAAAGGGGCGTTTTTTAACATTTTGTATATTACCTTTCTTTATTAAATATCATGTTCCTCGCACTTAAACCATAAGATCCAGTGCAACAGCAATATCGCAAAATAGTTTTAAAACGAGCATATCTTTAGAATTTCCGATACAGAGACTCACGCGCTGGAGATAAAAATGTTTTTTCTGCACAACGTTGCCATTGCAAGCTTTGAAATCCTTGAGCTTGTTAATCAAAAATTCGTCAAACTTTTAAAAAATAGGAAATCGATCATAAGACAAATTTCAAATTTGGTCTTCCACATGCTCATATTCGTTGGAGGATTATGTTATTCAAAATTCGATGACTCTACGTACCGTTATTTTATGACAATGTGAGAAATATACATACATTTACGCAGATTTTCATTATTTAATTTCTTCAAATATAATGCAGGACTCTAATATTTTATGGCAACAGTTTGAAAAGTGAAGCGACATATATGAGTCCGACGCAAAATGCCAAAACGAAACTAATAATCCTTCGGGATTCAAATCCCTTTGGACTAAAAAAAAAAAAAAAAAATCTGAAATGTTTCAGATTTTAAATTATGTCCAAAGGGGCGTTTTTTAACATAATGTATATTACCTTTCTTTATTAAATATCATGTTCCTCGCACTTAAACCATAAGATCCAGTGCAACAGCAATATCGCAAAATAGTTTTAAAACGAGCATATCTTTAGAATTTCCGATACAGAGACTCACGCGCTGGAGATAAAAATGTTTTTTCTGCACAACGTTGCCATTGCACGCTTTGAAATCCTTGAGCTTGTTAATCAAAAATTCGTCAAACTTTTAAAATATAGGAAATCGATCATAAGACAAATTTCAAATTTGGTCTTCCACATGCTCATATTCGTTGGAGGATTACGTTATTCAAAATTCGATGACTCTACGTACCGTTATTTTATGACAATGTGAGAAATATACATACATTTACGCAGATTTTCATTATTTAATTTCTTCAAATATAATGCAGGACTCTAACATTTTATGGCAACAGTTTGAAAAGTGAAGCGACATTTATGAGTCCGACGCAAAATGCCAAAACGAAACTAATAATCCTTCGGGATTCAAATCCCTTTGGACTAAAAAAAAAAAAAAATCTGAAATGTTTCAGATTTTAAATTATGTCCAAAGGGGCGTTTTTTAACATTTTGTATATTACCTTTCTTTATTAAATATCATGTTCCTCGCACTTAAACCATAAGATCCAGTGCAACAGAAATATCGCAAAATAGTTTTAAAACGAGCATACCTTTAGAATTTCCGATACAGAGACTCACGCGCTGGAGATAAAAATGTTTTTTCTGCACAACTTTGCCATTGCTCGCTTTGAAATCCTTGAGTTTGTTAATCAAAAATTCGTCAAAGTTTTAAAAAATAGGAAATTGATCATAAAACAAATTTCAAATTTCAAATTTGGTCTTCCACATGCTCATATTCGTTGGAGGATTACGTTATTCAAAATTCGATGATTCTATGTACCGTTATTTTATGACAATGTGAGAAATATACATACATTTACGCAGATTTTCATTATTTAATTTCTTAAATATAATGCAGGACTCTAACATTTTATGGCAACAGTTTGAAAAGTGAACCGACATTTATCCGTCCGACGCAAAATGCCAAAACGAAACTAATAGTCCTTCGGGATTCAAATCCCTTTGGACTAAAAAAAAAAAAAAAAAACAAAACAAAACAAAACAAAAAAAAAATCTGAAATGTTTCAGATTTTAAATTACGTCCAAAGGGGCGTTTTTTAACATTTTGTGTGTTACCTTTCTTTATTAAATATCATGTTCCTCGCAATTAAACCATAAGATACAGTGCAACAGCAATATTGCAAAATAGTTTTAAAACGAGCATACCTTTAGAATTTCCTATACAGAGTCTCACGCGCTGGAGATAAAAATGTTTTTTCTGCACAACGTTGCCATTGCTCGCTTTGAAATCCTTGAGTTTGTTAATCAAAAATTCGTCAAAGTTTTAAAAAATAGGAAATCGGTCATAAAACAAATTTCAAATTTCAAATTTGGTCTTCCACATGCTCATATTCGTTGGAGGATTACGTTATTCAAAATTCGATGACTCTATGTACCGTTATTTTATGACAATGTGAGAAATATACATACATTTACGCAGATTTTCATTATTTAATTTCTTAAATATAATGCAGGACTCTAACATTTTATGGCAACAGTTTGAAAAGTGAAGCGACATTTATGAGTCCGACGCAAAATGCCAAAACGAAACTAATAATCCTTCGGGATTCAAATCCCTTTGGACTAAAAAAAAAAAAAATCTGAAATGTTTCAGATTTTAAATTATGTCCAAAGGGGCGTTTTTTAACATTTTGTATATTACCTTTCTTTATTAAATATCATGTTCCTCGCACTTAAACCATAAGATCCAGTGCAACAGCAATATCGCAAAATAGTTTTAAAACGAGCATACCTTTAGAATTTCCGATACAGAGACTCACGCGCTGGATATAAAAATGTTTTTTCTGCACAACTTTGCCATTGCTCGCTTTGAAATCCTTGAGTTTGTTAATCAAAAATTCGTCAAAGTTTTAAAAAATAGGAAATTGATCATAAAAAAAATTTCAAATTTCAAATTTGGTCTTCCACATGCTCATATTCGTTGGAGGATTACGTTATTCAAAATTCGATGACTCTATGTACCGTTATTTTATGACAATGTGAGAAATATACATACATTTACGCAGATTTTCATTATTTAATTTCTTCAAATATAATGCAGGACTCTAACATTTTATGGCAACAGTTTGAAAAGTGAAGCGACATATATGAGTCCGACGCAAAATGCCAAAACGAAACTAATAATCATTCGGGATTCAAATCCCTTTGGACTAAAAAAAAAAAAAAAAAAATCTGAAATGTTTCAGATTTTAAATTATGTCCAAAGGGGCGTTTTTTAACATTTTGTATATTACCTTTCTTTATTAAATATCATGTTCCTCGCACTTAAACCATAAGATCCAGTGCAACAGCAATATCGCAAAATAGTTTTAAAACGAGCATATCTTTAGAATTTCCGATACAGAGACTCACGCGCTGGAGATAAAAATGTTTTTTCTGCACAACGTTGCCATTGCACGCTTTGAAATCCTTGAGCTTGTTAATCAAAAATTCGTCAAACTTTTAAAAAATAGGAAATCGATCATAAGACAAATTTCAAATTTGGTCTTCCACATGCTCATATTCGTTGGAGGATTATGTTATTCAAAATTCGATGACTCTACGTACCGTTATTTTATGACAATGTGAGAAATATACATACATTTACGCAGATTTTCATTATTTAATTTCTTCAAATATAATGCAGGACTCTAACATTTTATGGCAACAGTTTGAAAAGTGAAGCGACATATATGAGTCCGACGCAAAATGCCAAAACGAAACTAATAATCCTTCGGGATTCAAATCCCTTTGGACTAAAAAAAAAAAAAAAAAATCTGAAATGTTTCAGATTTTAAATTATGTCCAAAGGGGCGTTTTTTAACATAATGTATATTACCTTTCTTTATTAAATATCATGTTCCTCGCACTTAAACCATAAGATCCAGTGCAACAGCAATATCGCAAAATAGTTTTAAAACGAGCATATCTTTAGAATTTCCGATACAGAGACTCACGCGCTGGAGATAAAAATGTTTTTTCTGCACAACGTTGCCATTGCACGCTTTGAAATCCTTGAGCTTGTTAATCAAAAATTCGTCAAACTTTTAAAATATAGGAAATCGATCATAAGACAAATTTCAAATTTGGTCTTCCACATGCTCATATTCGTTGGAGGATTACGTTATTCAAAATTCGATGACTCTACGTACCGTTATTTTATGACAATGTGAGAAATATACATACATTTACGCAGATTTTCATTATTTAATTTCTTCAAATATAATGCAGGACTCTAACATTTTATGGCAACAGTTTGAAAAGTGAAGCGACATTTATGAGTCCGACGCAAAATGCCAAAACGAAACTAATAATCCTTCGGGATTCAAATCCCTTTGGACTAAAAAAAAAAAAAAATCTGAAATGTTTCAGATTTTAAATTATGTCCAAAGGGGCGTTTTTTAACATTTTGTATATTACCTTTCTTTATTAAATATCATGTTCCTCGCACTTAAACCATAAGATCCAGTGCAACAGCAATATCGCAAAATAGTTTTAAAACGAGCATACCTTTAGAATTTCCGATACAGAGACTCACGCGCTGGAGATAAAAATGTTTTTTCTGCACAACTTTGCCATTGCTCGCTTTGAAATCCTTGAGTTTGTTAATCAAAAATTCGTCAAAGTTTTAAAAAATAGGAAATTGATCATAAAACAAATTTCAAATTTCAAATTTGGTCTTCCACATGCTCATATTCGTTGGAGGATTACGTTATTCAAAATTCGATGATTCTATGTACCGTTATTTTATGACAATGTGAGAAATATACATACATTTACGCAGATTTTCATTATTTAATTTCTTAAATATAATGCAGGACTCTAACATTTTATGGCAACAGTTTGAAAAGTGAACCGACATTTATCCGTCCGACGCAAAATGCCAAAACGAAACTAATAGTCCTTCGGGATTCAAATCCCTTTGGACTAAAAAAAAAAAAAAAAAACAAAACAAAACAAAACAAAAAAAAAATCTGAAATGTTTCAGATTTTAAATTACGTCCAAAGGGGCGTTTTTTAACATTTTGTGTGTTACCTTTCTTTATTAAATATCATGTTCCTCGCAATTAAACCATAAGATACAGTGCAACAGCAATATTGCAAAATAGTTTTAAAACGAGCATACCTTTAGAATTTCCTATACAGAGTCTCACGCGCTGGAGATAAAAATGTTTTTTCTGCACAACGTTGCCATTGCTCGCTTTGAAATCCTTGAGTTTGTTAATCAAAAATTCGTCAAAGTTTTAAAAAATAGGAAATCGGTCATAAAACAAATTTCAAATTTCAAATTTGGTCTTCCACATGCTCATATTCGTTGGAGGATTACGTTATTCAAAATTCGATGACTCTATGTACCGTTATTTTATGACAATGTGAGAAATATACATACATTTACGCAGATTTTCATTATTTAATTTCTTCAAATATAATGCAGGACTCTAACCTTTTGTGGCAACACTTTGAAAAGTGAACCGACATTTATGAGTCCGACGCAAAATGCCAAAACGAAACTAATAGTCCTTCGGGATTCAAATCCCTTTGGACTAAAAAAAAAAAAAATCTGAAATGTTTTAGATTTTAAATTATGTCCAAAGGGGCGTTTTTTAACATTTTGTATATTACCTTTCTTTATTAAATATCATGTTTCTCGCACTTAAACCATAAGATCCAGTGCAACAGCAATATCGCAAAATAGTTTTAAAACGAGCATATCTTTAGAATTTCCGATACAGAGACTGACGCGCTAGAGATAAAAATGTTTTTTCTGCACAAGGTTGCCATTGCACGCTTTGAAATCCTTGAGCTTGTTAATCAAAAATTCCTCAAAGCTTTAAAAAATAGGAAATCGATCATAAACAAATTTCAAATTTGGTCTTCCACATGCTCATATCCGTTGGAGGATTACGTTATTCAAAATTCGATGACTCTATGTACCGTTATTTTATGACAATGTGAGAAATATACATACATTTACGCAGATTTTCATTATTTAATTTCTTCAAATATAATGCAGGACTCTAACCTTTTGTGGCAAAACTTTGAAAAGTGAACCGACATTTATGAGTCCGACGCAAAATGCCAAAACGAAACTAATAGTCCTTCGGGATTCAAATCCCTTTGGACTAAAAAAAAAAAAAAAAAGAAAGCAAAAAAAGAAAAAAAAAAAAAAAAACCTGAAATGTTTCTGATTTTAAATTACGTCCAAAGTGGCGTTTTTTAACATTTTGTGTGTTTCCTTTCTTTATTAAATATCATGTTCCTCGCACTTAAACCATAAGATCCAGTGCAACAGCAATATCGCAAAATAGTTTTAAAACGAGCATACCTTTAGAATTTCCGATACAGAGACTCACGCGCTGGAGATAAAAATGTTTTTTCTGCACAACTTTGCCATTGCTTGCTTTGAAATCCTTGAGTTTGTTAATCAAAAATTCGTCAAAGTTTTAAAAAATAGGAAATTGATCATAAAACAAATTTCAAATTTCAAATTTGGTCTTCCACATGCTCATATTCGTTGGAGGATTACGTTATTCAAAATTCGATGACTCTATGTACCGTTATTTTATCACATTGCGAGAAATATACATACATTTACGCAGATTTTCATTATTTAATTTCTTCAAATATAATGCAGGACTCTAACCTTTTGTGGCAACACTTTGAAAAGTGAACCGACATTTATGAGTCCGACGCAAAATGCCAAAACGAAACTAATAGTCCTTCGGGATTCAAATCCCTTTGGACTAAAAAAAAAAAAAAAAAAAAAAAAAAAATCTGAAATGTTTCAGATTTTAAATTATGTCCAAAGGGGCGTTTTTTAACATTTTGTATATTACCTTTCTTTATTAAATATCATGTTCCTCGCACTTAAACCATAAGATCCAGTGCAACAGCTATATCGCAAAATAGTTTTAAAACGAGCATATCTTTAGAATTTCCGATACAGAGACTCACGCGCTGGAGATAAAAATGTTTTTTCTGCACAACGTTGCCATTGCACGCTTTGAAATCCTTGAGCTTGTTAATCAAAAATTCGTCAAACTTTTAAAAAATAGGAAATCGATCATAAGACAAATTTCAAATTTGGTCTTCCACATGCTCATATTCGTTGGAGGATTACGTTATTCAAAATTCGATGACTCTACGTACCGTTATTTTATGACAATGTGAGAAATATACATACATTTACGCAGATTTTCATTATTTAATTTCTTCAAATATAATGCAGGACTCTAACATTTTATGGCAACAGTTTGAAAAGTGAAGCGACATATATGAGTCCGACGCAAAATGCCAAAACGAAACTAATAATCCTTCGGTATTCAAATCCCTTTGGACTAAAAAAAAAAAAAAAAATCTGAAATGTTTCAGATTTTAAATTATGTCCAAAGGGGCGTTTTTTAACATTTTGTATATTACCTTTCTTTATTAAATATCATGTTCCTCGCACTTAAACCATAAGATCCAGTGCAACAGCAATATCGCAAAATAGTTTTAAAACGAGCATATCTTTAGAATTTCCGATACAGAGACTCACGCGCTGGAGATAAAAATGTTTTTTCTGCACAACGTTGCCATTGCACGCTTTGAAATCCTTGAGCTTGTTAATCAAAAATTCGTCAAACTTTTAAAATATAGGAAATCGATCATAAGACAAATTTCAAATTTGGTCTTCCACATGCTCATATTCGTTGGAGGATTACGTTATTCAAAATTCGATGACTCTACGTACCGTTATTTTATGACAATGTGAGAAATATACATACATTTACGCAGATTTTCATTATTTAATTTCTTCAAATATAATGCAGGACTCTAACATTTTATTGCAACAGTTTGAAAAGTGAAGCGACATTTATGAGTCCGACGCAAAATGCCAAAACGAAACTAATAATCCTTCGGGATTCAAATCCCTTTGGACTAAAAAAAAAAAAAAAATCTGAAATGTTTCAGATTTTAAATTATGTCCAAAGGGGCGTTTTTTAACATTTTGTATATTACCTTTCTTTATTAAATATCATGTTCCTCGCACTTAAACCATAAGATCCAGTGCAACAGCAATATCGCAAAATAGTTTTAAAACGAGCATACCTTTAGAATTTCCGATACAGAGACTCACGCGCTGGAGATAAAAATGTTTTTTCTGCACAACTTTGCCATTGCTCGCTTTGAAATCCTTGAGTTTGTTAATCAAAAATTCGTCAAAGTTTTAAAAAATAGGAAATCGATCATAAAACAAATTTCAAATTTGGTCTTCCACATGCTCATATTCGTTGGAGGATTACGTTATTCAAAATTCGATGACTCTATGTACCGTTATTTTATGACAATGTGAGAAATATACATACATTTACGCAGATTTTCATTATTTAATTTCTTAAATATAATGCAGGACTCTAACATTTTATGGCAACAGTTTGAAAAGTGAACCGACATTTATCCGTCCGACGCAAAATGCCAAAACGAAACTAATAGTCCTTCGGGATTCAAATCCCTTTGGACTAAAAAAAAAAAAAAAATCTGAAATGTTTTAGATTTTAAATTATGTCCAAAGGGGCGTTTTTTAACATTTTGTATATTACCTTTCTTTATTAAATATCATGTTTCTCGCACTTAAACCATAAGATCCAGTGCAACAGCAATATCGCAAAATAGTTTTAAAACGAGCATATCTTTAGAATTTCCGATACAGAGACTGACGCGCTGGAGATAAAAATGTTTTTTCTGCACAAGGTTGCCATTGCACGCTTTGAAATCCTTGAGCTTGTTAATCAAAAATTCCTCAAAGCTTTAAAAAATAGGAAATCGATCATAAAACAAATTTCAAATTTGGTCTTCCACATGCTCATATTCGTTGGAGGATTACGTTATTCAAAATTCGATGACTCTATGTACCGTTATTTTATGACAATGTGAGAAATATACATACATTTACGCAGATTTTCATTATTTAATTTCTTCAAATATAATGCAGGACTCTAACCTTTTGTGGCAACACTTTGAAAAGTGAACCGACATTTATGAGTCCGACGCAAAATGCCAAAACGAAACTAATAGTCCTTCGGGATTCAAATCCCTTTGGACTAAAAAAAAAAAAAAAAAAACAAAACAAAACAAAACAAAAAAAAAATTTGAAATGTTTCAGATTTTAAATTACGTCCAAAGGGGCGTTTTTTAACATTTTGTGTGTTACCTTTCTTTATTAAATATCATGTTCCTCGCAATTAAACCATAAGATACAGTGCAACAGCAATATTGCAAAATAGTTTTAAAACGAGCATACCTTTAGAATTTCCTATACAGAATCTCACGCGCTGGAGATAAAAATGTTTTTTCTGCACAACGTTGCCATTGCTCGCTTTGAAATCCTTGAGTTTGTTAATCAAAAATTCGTCAAAGTTTTAAAAAATAGGAAATCGGTCATAAAACAAATTTCAAATTTCAAATTTGGTCTTCCACATGCTCATATTCGTTGGAGGATTACGTTATTCAAAATTCGATGACTCTATGTACCGTTATTTTATGACAATGTGAGAAATATACATACATTTACGCAGATTTTCATTATTTAATTTCTTAAATATAATGCAGGACTCTAACATTTTATGGCAACAGTTTGAAAAGTGAACCGACATTTATCCGTCCGACGCAAAATGCCAAAACGAAACTAATAGTCCTTCGGGATTCAAATCCCTTTGGACTAAAAAAAAAAAAAAAAATCTGAAATGTTTTAGATTTTAAATTATGTCCAAAGGGGCGTTTTTTAACATTTTGTATATTACCTTTCTTTATTAAATATCATGTTTCTCGCACTTAAACCATAAGATCCAGTGCAACAGCAATATCGCAAAATAGTTTTAAAACGAGCATATCTTTAGAATTTCCGATACAGAGACTGACGCGCTGGAGATAAAAATGTTTTTTCTGCACAAGGTTGCCATTGCACGCTTTGAAATCCTTGAGCTTGTTAATCAAAAATTCCTCAAAGCTTTAAAAAATAGGAAATCGATCATAAAACAAATTTCAAATTTGGTCTTCCACATGCTCATATTCGTTGGAGGATTACGTTATTCAAAATTCGATGACTCTATGTACCGTTATTTTATGACAATGTGAGAAATATACATACATTTACGCAGATTTTCATTATTTAATTTCTTCAAATATAATGCAGGACTCTAACCTTTTGTGGCAACACTTTGAAAAGTGAACCGACATTTATGAGTCCGACGCAAAATGCCAAAAAGAAACTAATAATCCTTCGGGATTCAAATCCCTTTGGACTAAAAAAAAAAAAAAAAAAAAATCTGAAATGTTTCAGATTTTAAATTATGTCCAAAGGGGCGTTTTTTAACATTTTGTGTGTTACCTTTCTTTATTAAATATCATGTTCCTCGCACTTAAACCATAAGATCCAGTGCAACAGCAATATCGCAAAATAATTTTAAAACGAGCATATCTTTAGAATTTCCGATACAGAGACTCACGCGCTGGAGATAAAAATGTTTTTTCTGCACAACGTTGCCATTGCTCGCTTTGAAATCCTTGAGTTTGTTAATCAAAAATTCGTCAAAGTTTTAAAAAATAGGAAATCGATCATAAAACAAATTTCAAATTTCAAATTTGGTCTTCCACATGCTCATATTCGTTGGAGGATTACTTTATTCAAAATTCGATGATTCTATGTACCGTTATTTTATGACAATGTGAGAAATATACATACATTTACGCAGATTTTCATTATTTAATTTCTTCAAATATAATGCAGGACTCTAAACTTTTGTGGCAACACTTTGAAAAGTGAACCGACATTTATGAGTCCGACGCAAAATGCCAAAACGAAACTAATAGTCCTTCGGGATTCAAATCCCTTTGGACTAAAAAAAAAAAAAAAAATCTGAAATGTTTTAGATTTTAAATTATGTCCAAAGGGGCGTTTTTTAACATTTTGTATATTACCTTTCTTTATTAAATATCATGTTTCTCGCACTTAAACCATAAGATCCAGTGCAACAGCAATATCGCAAAATAGTTTTAAAACGAGCATATCTTTAGAATTTCCGATACAGAGACTCACGCGCTGGAGATAAAAATGTTTTTTCTGCACAACGTTGCCATTGCACGCTTTGAAATCCTTGAGCTTGTTAATCAAAAATTCGTCAAACTTTTAAAAAATAGGAAATCGATCATAAGACAAATTTCAAATTTGGTCTTCCACATGCTCATATTCGTTGGAGGATTACGTTATTCAAAATTCGATGACTCTACGTACCGTTATTTTATCACAATGTGAGAAATATACATACATTTACGCAGATTTTCATTATTTAATTTCTTCAAATATAATGCAGGAATCTAACATTTTATGGCAACAGTTTGAAAAGTGAACCGACATTTATCCGTCCGACGCAAAATGCCAAAACGAAACTAATAGTCCTTCGGGATTCATATCCCTTTGGACTAAAAAAAAAAAAATCTGAAATGTTTTAGATTTTAAATTATGTCCAAAGGGGCGTTTTTTAACATTTTGTATATTACCTTTCTTTATTAAATATCATGTTTCTCGCACTTAAACCATAAGATCCAGTGCAACAGCAATATCGCAAAATAGTTTTAAAACGAGCATATCTTTAGAATTTCCGATACAGAGACTGACGCGCTGGAGATAAAAATGTTTTTTCTGCACAAGGTTGCCATTGCACGCTTTGAAATCCTTGAGCTTGTTAATCAAAAATTCCTCAAAGCTTTAAAAAATAGGAAATCGATCATAAAACAAATTTCAAATTTGGTCTTCCACATGCTCATATTCGTTGGAGGATTACGTTATTCAAAATTCGATGACTCTATGTACCGTTATTTTATGACAATGTGAGAAATATACATACATTTACGCAGATTTTCATTATTTAATTTCTTCAAATATAATGCAGGACTCTAACCTTTTGTGGCAACACTTTGAAAAGTGAACCGACATTTATGAGTCCGACGCAAAATGCCAAAACGAAACTAATAGTCCTTCGGGATTCAAATCCCTTTGGACTAAAAAAAAAAAAAAAAAAAAAAAACAAAACAAAACAAAAAAAAAATCTGAAATGTTTCAGATTTTAAATTACGTCCAAAGGGGCGTTTTTTAACATTTTGTGTGTTACCTTTCTTTATTAAATATCATGTTCCTCGCAATTAAACCATAAGATACAGTGCAACAGCAATATTGCAAAATAGTTTTAAAACGAGCATACCTTTAGAATTTCCTATACAGAGTCTCACGCGCTGGAGATAAAAATGTTTTTTCTGCACAACGTTGCCATTGCTCGCTTTGAAATCCTTGAGTTTGTTAATCAAAAATTCGTCAAAGTTTTAAAAAATAGGAAATCGGTCATAAAACAAATTTCAAATTTCAAATTTGGTCTTCCACATGCTCATATTCGTTGGAGGATTACGTTATTCAAAATTCGATGACTCTATGTACCGTTATTTTATGACAATGTGAGAAATATACATACATTTACGCAGATTTTCATTATTTAATTTCTTAAATATAATGCAGGACTCTAACATTTTATGGCAACAGTTTGAAAAGTGAACCGACATTTATCCGTCCGACGCAAAATGCCAAAACGAAACTAATAGTCCTTCGGGATTCAAATCCCTTTGGACTAAAAAAAAAAAAAAATCTGAAATATTTTAGATTTTAAATTATGTCCAAAGGGGCGTTTTTTAACATTTTGTATATTACCTTTCTTTATTAAATATCATGTTTCTCGCACTTAAACCATAAGATCCATTGCAACAGCAATATCGCAAAATAGTTTTAAAACGAGCATATCTTTAGAATTTCCGATACAGAGACTGACGCGCTGGAGATAAAAATGTTTTTTCTGCACAAGGTTGCCATTGCACGCTTTGAAATCCTTGAGCTTGTTAATCAAAAATTCCTCAAAGCTTTAAAAAATAGGAAATCGATCATAAAACAAATTTCAAATTTGGTCTTCCACATGCTCATATTCGTTGGAGGATTACGTTATTCAAAATTCGATGACTCTATGTACCGTTATTTTATGACAATGTGAGAAATATACATACATTTACGCAGATTTTCATTATTTAATTTCTTCAAATATAATGCAGGACTCTAACCTTTTGTGGCAACACTTTGAAAAGTGAACCGACATTTATGAGTCCGACGCAAAATGCCAAAAAGAAACTAATAATCCTTCGGGATTCAAATCCCTTTGGACTAAAAAAAAAAAAAAAAAAATCTGAAATGTTTCAGATTTTAAATTATGTCCAAAGGGGCGTTTTTTAACATTTTGTATATTACCTTTCTTTATTAAATATCATGTTCCTCGCACTTAAACCATAAGATCCAGTGCAACAGCAATATCGCAAAATAATTTTAAAACGAGCATATCTTTAGAATTTCCGATACAGAGACTCACGCGCTGGAGATAAAAATGTTTTTTCTGCACAACGTTGCCATTGCTCGCTTTGAAATCCTTGAGTTTGTTAATCAAAAATTCGTCAAAGTTTTAAAAAATAGGAAATCGATCATAAAACAAATTTCAAATTTCAAATTTGGTCTTCCACATGCTCATATTCGTTGGAGGATTACTTTATTCAAAATTCGATGATTCTATGTACCGTTATTTTATGACAATGTGAGAAATATACATACATTTACGCAGATTTTCATTATTTAATTTCTTCAAATATAATGCAGGACTCTAAACTTTTGTGGCAACACTTTGAAAAGTGAACCGACATTTATGAGTCCGACGCAAAATGCCAAAACGAAACTAATAGTCCTTCGGGATTCAAATCCCTTTGGACTAAAAAAAAAAAAAAAAGAAAGCAAAAAAAGAAAAAAAAAAAAAACCTGAAATGTTTCTGATTTTAAATTACGTCCAAAGTGGCGTTTTTTAACATTTTGTGTGTTACCTTTCTTTATTAAATATCATGTTCCTCGCACTTAAACCATAAGATCCAGTGCAACAGCAATATCGCAAAATAGTTTTAAAACGAGCATATCTTTAGAATTTCCGATACAGAGACTCAAGCGCTGGAGATAAAAATGTTTTTTCTGCACAACGTTGCCATTGCACGCTTTGAAATCCTTGAGCTTGTTAATCAAAAATTCGTCAAACTTTTAAAAAATAGGAAATCGATCATAAGACAAATTTCAAATTTGGTCTTCCACATGATCATATTCGTTGGAGGATTACGTTATTCAAAATTCGATGACTCTATCTACGTTATTTTATGACATTGCGAGAAATATACATACATTTACGCAGATTTTCATTATTTAATTTCTTCAAATATAATGCAGGTCTCTAACATTTTATGGCAACAGTTTGAAAAGTGAACCGACATTTATCCGTCCGACGCAAAATGCCAAAACGAAACTAATAGTCCTTCGGGATTCAAATCCCTTTGGACTAAAAAAAAAAAAAAAAAAAAAAAAAATCTGAAATGTTTCAGATTTTAAATTATGTCCAAAGGGGCGTTTTTTAACATTTTGTATATTACCTTTCTTTATTAAATATCATGTTCCTCGCACTTAAACCATAAGATCCAGTGCAACAGCAATATCGCAAAATAATTTTAAAACGAGCATATCTTTAGAATTTCCGATACAGAGACTCACGTGCTGGAGATAAAAATGTTTTTTCTGCACAACGTTGCCATTGCTCGCTTTGAAATCATTGAGTTTGTTAATCAAAAATTCGTCAAAGTTTTAAAAAATAGGAAATCGATCATAAAACAAATTTCAAATTTCAAATTTGGTCTTCCACATGCTCATATTCGTTGGAGGATTACGTTATTCAAAATTCGATGACTCTATGTACCGTTATTTTATGACAATGCGAGAAATATACATACACTTACGCAGATTTTCATTATTTAATTTCTTCAAATATAATGCAGGATTCTAACATTTTATGGCAACAGTTTGAAAAGGGAAGCGACATTTATGAGTCCGACGCAAAATGCCAAAACGAAACTAATAATCCTTCGGGATTCAAATCCCTTTGGATTAAAAAAAAAAAAAAAAATCTGAAATGTTTCAAATTTTAAATTATGTCCAAAGGGGCGTTTTTTAACATTTTGTATATTACCTTTCTTTATTAAATATCATGTTCCTCGCACTTAAACCATAAGATCCAGTGCAACAGCAATATCGCAAAATAATTTTAAAACGAGCATATCTTTAGAATTTCCGATACAGAGACTCACGTGCTGGAGATAAAAATGTTTTTTCTGCACAACGTTGCCATTGCTCGCTTTGAAATCATTGAGTTTGTTAATCAAAAATTCGTCAAAGTTTTAAAAAATAGGAAATCAATCATAAAACAAAATTCAAATTTCAAATTTGGTCTTCCACATGCTCATATTCGTTGGAGGATTACTTTATTCAAAATTCGATGACTCTATGTACCGTTATTTTATGACAATGTGAGAAATATACATACATTTACGCAGATTTTCATTATTTAATTTCTTCAAATATAATGCAGGACTCTAAACTTTTGTGGCAACACTTTGAAAAGTGAACCGACATTTATGAGTCCGACGCAAAATGCCAAAACGAAACTAATAGTCCTTCGGGATTCAAATCCCTTTGGACTAAAAAAAAAAAAAAAAGAAAGCAAAAAAAGAAAAAAAAAAAAAAAACCTGAAATGTTTCTGATTTTAAATTACGTCCAAAGTGGCGTTTTTTAACATTTTGTGTGTTACCTTTCTTTATTAAATATCATGTTCCTCGCACTTAAACCATAAGATCCAGTGCAACAGCAATATCGCAAAATAGTTTTAAAACGAGCATATCTTTAGAATTTCCGATACAGAGACTCACGCGCTGGAGATAAAAATGTTTTTTCTGCACAACGTTGCCATTGCACGCTTTGAAATCCTTGAGCTTGTTAATCAAAAATTCGTCAAACTTTTAAAAAATAGGAAATCGATCATAAGATAAATTTCAAATTTGGTCTTCCACATGCTCATATTCGTTGGAGGATTACGTTATTCAAAATTCGATGACTCTACGTACCGTTATTTTATGACAATGTGAGAAATATACATACATTTACGCAGATTTTCATTATTTAATTTCTTCAAATATAATGCAGGACTCTAACATTTTATGGCAACAGTTTGAAAAGTGAAGCGACATTTATGAGTCCGACGCAAAATGCCAAAACGAAACTAATAATCCTTCGGGATTCAAATCCCTTTGGACTAAAAAAAAAAAAAAAAATCTGAATTGTTTCAGATTTTAAATTATGTCCAAAGGGGGGTTTTTTAACATTTTGTATATTACCTTTCTTTATTAAATATCATGTTCCTCGCACTTAAACCATAAGGTCCAGTGCAACAGCAATATCGCAAAATAGTTTTAAAACGAGCATATCTTTAGAATTTCCGATACAGAGACTCACGCGCTGGAGATAAAAATGTTTTTTCTGCACAACGTTGCCATTGCACGCTTTGAAATCCTTGAGCTTGTTAATCAAAAATTCGTCAAAGTTTTAAAAAATAGGAAATTGATCATAAAAGAAATTTTAAATTTCAAATTTGGTCTTCCACATGCTCATATTCGTTGGAGGATTACGTTATTCAAAATTCGATGACTCTACGTACCGTTATTTTATGACAATGTGAGAAATATACATACATTTACGCAGATTTTCATTATTTAATTTCTTCAAATATAATGCAGGACTCTAACATTTTATGGCAACAGTTTGAAAAGTGAAGCGACATTTATGAGTCCGACGCAAAATGCCAAAACGAAACTAATAATCCTTCGGGATTCAAATCCCTTTGGACTAAAAAAAAAAAAAAATCTGAAATGTTTTAGATTTTAAATTATGTCCAAAGGGGCGTTTTTTAACATTTTGTATATTACCTTTCTTTATTAAATATCATGTTTCTCGCACTTAAACCATAAGATCCAGTGCAACAGCAATATCGCAAAATAGTTTTAAAACGAGTATATCTTTAGAATTTCCGATACAGAGACTGACGCGCTAGAGATAAAAATGTTTTTTCTGCACAAGGTTGCCATTGCACGCTTTGAAATCCTTGAGCTTGTTAATCAAAAATTCCTCAAAGCTTTAAAAAATAGGAAATCGATCATAAACAAATTTCAAATTTGGTCTTCCACATGCTCATATCCGTTGGAGGATTACGTTATTCAAAATTCGATGACTCTATGTACCGTTATTTTATGACAATGTGAGAAATATACATACATTTACGCAGATTTTCATTATTTAATTTCTTCAAATATAATGCAGGACTCTAACCTTTTGTGGCAAAACTTTGAAAAGTGAACCGACATTTATGAGTCCGACGCAAAATGCCAAAACGAAACTAATAGTCCTTCGGGATTCAAATCCCTTTGGACTAAAAAAAAAAAAAAAAAAGAAAGCAAAAAAAGAAAAAAAAAAAAACCTGAAATGTTTCTGATTTTAAATTACGTCCAAAGTGGCGTTTTTTAACATTTTGTGTGTTACCTTTCTTTATTAAATATCATGTTCCTCGCACTTAAA
The DNA here is from genome assembly GCF_044657685.1 of Stegodyphus dumicola. Taxonomy (NCBI): domain Eukaryota; kingdom Metazoa; phylum Arthropoda; class Arachnida; order Araneae; family Eresidae; genus Stegodyphus; species Stegodyphus dumicola. Next base: position 3,885,113 of record NC_140778.1, on the reverse strand, counting down.
CCATAAGATCCAGTGCAACAGCAATATCGCAAAATAGTTTTAAAACGAGCATACCTTTAGAATTTCCGATACAGAGACTCACGCGCTGGAGATAAAAATGTTTTTTCTGCACAACTTTGCCATTGCTTGCTTTGAAATCCTTGAGTTTGTTAATCAAAAATTCGTCAAAGTTTTAAAAAATAGGAAATTGATCATAAAAGAAATTTCAAATTTCAAATTTGGTCTTCCACATGCTCATATTCGTTGGAGGATTACGTTATTCAAAATTCGATGACTCTATGTACCGTTATTTTATCACATTGGGAGAAATATACATACATTTACGCAGATTTTCATTATTTAATTTCTTCAAATATAATGCAGGACTCTAACCTTTTGTGGCAACACTTTGAAAAGTGAACCGACATTTATGAGTCCGACGCAAAATGCCAAAACGAAACTAATAGTCCTTCGGGATTCAAATCCCTTTGGACTAAAAAAAAAAAAAAAAAAAAGAAAGCAAAAAAAGAAAAAAAAAAAAAAACCTGAAATGTTTCTGATTTTAAATTACGTCCAAAGTGGCGTTTTTTAACATTTTGTGTGTTACCTTTCTTTATTAAATATCATGTTCCTCGCACTTAAACCATAAGATCCAGTGCAACAGCAATATCGCAAAATAGTTTTAAAACGAGCATATCTTTAGAATTTCCGATACAGAGACTCACGCGCTGGAGATAAAAATGTTTTTTCTGCACAACGTTGCCATTGCACGCTTTGAAATCCTTGAGCTTGTTAATCAAAAATTCGTCAAACTTTTAAAAAATAGGAAATCGATCATAAGACAAATTTCAAATTTGGTCTTCCACATGCTCATATTCGTTGGAGGATTACGTTATTCAAAATTCGATGACTCTACGTACCGTTATTTTATGACAATGTGAGAAATATACATACATTTACGCAGATTTTCATTATTTAATTTCTTCAAATATAATGCAGGACTCTAACATTTTATGGCAACAGTTTGAAAAGTGAAGCGACATTTATGAGTCCGACGCAAAATGCCAAAACGAAACTAATAATCCTTCGGGATTCAAATCCCTTTGGACTAAAAAAAAAAAAAAAAAAAAAAAAAAATCTGAAATGTTTCAGATTTTAAATTATGTCCAAAGGGGCGTTTTTTAACATTTTGTATATTACCTTTCTTTATTAAATATCATGTTCCTCGCACTTAAACCATAAGATCCAGTGCAACAGCAATATCGCAAAATAGTTTTAAAACGAGCATATCTTTAGAATTTCCGATACAGAGACTCACGCGCTGGAGATAAAAATGTTTTTTCTGCACAACGTTGCCATTGCACGCTTTGAAATCCTTGAGCTTGTTAATCAAAAATTCGTCAAACTTTTAAAAAATAGGAAATCGATCATAAGACAAATTTCAAATTTGGTCTTCCACATGCTCATATTCGTTGGAGGATTACGTTATTCAAAATTCGATGACTCTACGTACCGTTATTTTATGACAATGTGAGAAATATACATACATTTACGCAGATTTTCATTATTTAATTTCTTCAAATATAATGCAGGACTCTAACATTTTATGGCAACAGTTTGAAAAGTGAAGCGACATATATGAGTCCGACGCAAAATGCCAAAACGAAACTAATAATCCTTCGGGATTCAAATCCCTTTGGACTAAAAAAAAAAAAAAAAAAATCTGAAATGTTTCAGATTTTAAATTATGTCCAAAGGGGCGTTTTTTAACATTTTGTATATTACCTTTCTTTATTAAATATCATGTTCCTCGCACTTAAACCATAAGATCCAGTGCAACAGCAATATCGCAAAATAGTTTTAAAACGAGCATATCTTTAGAATTTCCGATACAGAGACTCACGCGCTGGAGATAAAAATGTTTTTTCTGCACAACGTTGCCATTGCACGCTTTGAAATCCTTGAGCTTGTTAATCAAAAATTCGTCAAACTTTTAAAAAATAGGAAATCGATCATAAGACAAATTTCAAATTTGGTCTTCCACATGCTCATATTCGTTGGAGGATTACGTTATTCAAAATTCGATGACTCTACGTACCGTTATTTTATGACAATGTGAGAAATATACATACATTTACGCAGATTTTCATTATTTAATTTCTTCAAATATAATGCAGGACTCTAACATTTTATGGCAACAGTTTGAAAAGTGAAGCGACATTTATGAGTCCGACGCAAAATGCCAAAACGAAACTAATAATCCTTCGGGATTCAAATCCCTTTGGACTAAAAAAAAAAAAAAATCTGAAATGTTTCAGATTTTAAATTATGTCCAAAGGGGCGTTTTTTAACATTTTGTATATTACCTTTCTTTATTAAATATCATGTTCCTCGCACTTAAACCATAAGATCCAGTGCAACAGCAATATCGCAAAATAGTTTTAAAACGAGCATACCTTTAGAATTTCCGATACAGAGACTCACGCGCTGGAGATAAAAATGTTTTTTCTGCACAACTTTGCCATTGCTCGCTTTGAAATCCTTGAGTTTGTTAATCAAAAATTCGTCAAAGTTTTAAAAAATAGGAAATTGATCATAAAACAAATTTCAAATTTCAAATTTGGTCTTCCACATGCTCATATTCGTTGGAGGATTACGTTATTCAAAATTCGATGACTCTATGTACCGTTATTTTATGACAATGTGAGAAATATACATACATTTACGCAGATTTTCATTATATAATTTCTTCAAATATAATGCAGGACTCTAACCTTTTGTGGCAACACTTTGAAAAGTGAACCGACATTTATGAGTCCGACGCAAAATGCCAAAACGAAACTAATACTCCTTCGGGATTCAAATCCCTTTGGACTAAAAAAAAAAAAAAAAAAAAAAAAACAAAACAAAACAAAAAAAAAATCTGAAATGTTTCAGATTTTAAATTACGTCCAAAGGGGCGTTTTTTAACATTTTGTGTGTTACCTTTCTTTATTAAATATCATGTTCCTCGCAATTAAAACATAAGATACAGTGCAACAGCAATATTGCAAAATAGTTTTAAAACGAGCATACCTTTAGAATTTCCTATACAGAGTCTCACGCGCTGGAGATAAAAATGTTTTTTCTGCACAAGGTTGCCATTGCACGCTTTGAAATCCTTGAGCTTGTTAATCAAAAATTCCTCAAAGCTTTAAAAAATAGGAAATCGATCATAAAACAAATTTCAAATTTGGTCTTCCACATGCTCATATTCGTTGGAGGATTACGTTATTCAAAATTCGATGACTCTATGTACCGTTATTTTATGACAATGTGAGAAATATACATACATTTACGCAGATTTTCATTATTTAATTTCTTCAAATATAATGCAGGACTCTAACCTTTTGTGGCAACACTTTGAAAAGTGAACCGACATTTATGAGTCCGACGCAAAATGCCAAAAAGAAACTAATAGTCCTTCGGGATTCAAATCCCTTTGGACTAAAAAAAAAAAAAAGAAAGCAAAAAAAGAAAAAAAAAAAACCTGAAATGTTTCTGATTTTTAATTACGTCCAAAGTGGCGTTTTTTAACATTTTGTGTGTTACCTTTCTTTATTAAATATCATGTTCCTCGCACTTAAACCATAAGATCCAGTGCAACAGCAATATCGCAAAATAGTTTTAAAACGAGCATACCTTTAGAATTTCCGATACAGAGTCTCACGCGCTGGAGATAAAAATGTTTTTTCTGCACAACGTTGCCATTGCTCGCTTTAAAATCCTTGAGTTTGTTAATCAAAAATTCGTCAAAGTTTTAAAAAATAGGAAATCGGTCATAAAACAAATTTCAAATTTCAAATTTGGTCTTCCACATGCTCATATTCGTTGGAGGATTACGTTATTCAAAATTCGATGACTCTATGTACCGTTATTTTATCACATTGCGAGAAATATACATACATTTACGCAGATTTTCATTATTTAATTTCTTCAAATATAATGCAGGACTCTAACATTTTATGGCAACAGTTTGAAAAGTGAAGCGACATTCATGAGTCCGACGCAAAATGCCAAAACGAAACTAATAATCCTTCGGGATTCAAATCCCTTTGGACTAAAAAAAAAAAAAAAAAATCTGAAATGTTTCAGATTTTAAATTACATCCAAAGGGGCGTTTCTTAACATTTTGTATGTTACTTTCTTTATTAAATATCATGTTCCTCGCACTTAAACCATAAGATCCAGTGCAACAGCAATATCGCAAAATAATTTTAAAACGAGCATATTTTTAGAATTTCCGATACAGAGACTCACGCGCTGGAGATAAAAATGTTTTTTCTGCACAACGTTGCCATTGCACCCTTTAAAATCCTTGAGCTTGTTAATCAAAAATTCGTCAAACTTTTAAAAAAATAGGAAATCGATCATAAGACAAATTTCAAATTTGGTCTTCCACATGCTCATATTCGTTGGAGGATTACGTTATTCAAAATTCGATGACTCTACGTACCGTTATTTTATGACAATGTGAGAAATATACATACATTTACGCAGATTTTCATTATTTAATTTCTTCAAATATAATGCAGGACTCTAACATTTTATGGCAACAGTTTGAAAAGTGAAGCGACATTTAAGAGTCCGACGCAAAATGCCAAAACGAAACTAATAATCCTTCGGGATTCAAATCCCTTTGGACTAAAAAAAAAAAAAAAATCTGAAATGTTTCAGATTTTAAATTATGTCCAAAGGGGCGTTTTTTAACATTTTGTATATTACCTTTCTTTATTAAATATCATGTTCCTCGCACTTAAACCATAAGATCCAGTGCAACAGCAATATCGCAAAATAGTTTTAAAACGAGCATACCTTTAGAATTTCCGATACAGAGACTCACGCGCTGGAGATAAAAATGTTTTTTCTGCACAAGGTTGCCATTGCACGCTTTGAAATCCTTGAGCTTGTTAATCAAAAATTGGTCAAACTTTTAAAAAATAGGAAATCGATCATAAGACAAATTTCAAATTTGGTCTTCCACATGCTCATATTCGTTGGAGGATTACGTTATTCAAAATTCGATGACTCTACGTACCGTTATTTTATTGACAATGTGAGAAATATACATACATTTACGCAGATTTTCATTATTTAATTTCTTCAAATATAATGCAGGACTCTAACATTTTATGGCAACAGTTTGAAAAGTGAAGCGACATTTATGAGTCCGACGCAAAATGCCAAAACGAAACTAATAATCCTTCGGGATTCAAATCCCTTTGGACTAAAAAAAAAAAAAAATCCGAAATGTTTTAGATTTTAAATTATGTCCAAAGGGGCGTTTTTTAACATTTTGTATATTACCTTTCTTTATTAAATATCATGTTTCTCGCACTTAAACCATAAGATCCAGTGCAACAGCAATATCGCAAAATAGTTTTAAAACGAGCATATCTTTAGAATTTCCGATACAGAGACTGACGCGCTGGAGATAAAAATGTTTTTTCTGCACAAGGTTGCCATTGCACGCTTTGAAATCCTTGAGCTTGTTAATCAAAAATTCCTCAAAGCTTTAAAAAATAGGAAATCGATCATAAAACAAATTTCAAATTTGGTCTTCCACATGCTCATATTCGTTGGAGGATTACGTTATTCAAAATTCGATGACTCTATGTACCGTTATTTTATGACAATGTGAGAAATATACATACATTTACGCAGATTTTCATTATTTAATTTCTTCAAATATAATGCAGGACTCTAACATTTTATGGCAACAGTTTGAAAAGTGAACCGACATTTATCCGTCCGACGCAAAATGCCAAAACGAAACTAATAGTCCTTCGGGATTCAAATCTCTTTGGAGTAAAAAAAAAAAAAAATCTGAAATGTTTCAGATTTTAAATTACATCCAAAGGGCAGTTTCTTAACATTTTGTATGTTACTTTCTTTATTAAATATCATGTTCCTCGCACTTAAACCATAAGATCCAGTGCAACAGCAATATCGCAAAATAATTTTAAAACGAGCATATCTTTAGAATTTCCGATACAGAGACTCACGCGCTGGAGATAAAAATGTTTTTTTCTGCACAACGTTGCCATTGCACGCTTTGAAATCCTTGAGCTTGTTAATCAAAAATTGGTCAAACTTTTAAAAAATAGGAAATCGATCATAAGACAAATTTCAAATTTGGTCTTCCACATGCTCATATTCGTTGGAGGATTACGTTATTCAAAATTCGATGACTCTACGTACCGTTATTTTATTGACAATGTGAGAAATATACATACATTTACGCAGATTTTCATTATTTAATTTCTTCAAATATAATGCAGGACTCTAACATTTTATGGCAACAGTTTGAAAAGTGAAGCGACATTTATGAGTCCGACGCAAAATGCCAAAACGAAACTAATAATCCTTCGGGATTCAAATCCCTTTGGACTAAAAAAAAAAAAAAATCTGAAATGTTTCAGATTTTAAATTATGTCCAAAGGGGCGTTTTTTAACATTTTGTATATTACCATTCTTTATTAAATATCATGTTCCTCGCACTTAAACCATAAGATCCAGTGCAACAGCAATATCGCAAAATAGTTTTAAAACGAGCATACCTTTAGAATTTCCGATACAGAGACTCACGCGCTGGAGATAAAAATGTTTTTTCTGCACAACTTTGCCATTGCTCAATTTGAAATCCTTGAGTTTGTTAATCAAAAATTCGTCAAAGTTTTAAAAAATAGGAAAATGATCATAAAACAAATTTCAAATTTCAAATTTGGTCTTCCACATGCTCATATTCGTTGGAGGATTACGTTATTCAAAATTCGATGACTCTATGTACCGTTATTTTATGACAATGTGAGAAATATACATACATTTACGCAGATTTTCATTATTTAATTTCTTCAAATATAATGCAGGACTCTAACCTTTTGTGGCAACACTTTGAAAAGTGAACCGACATTTATGAGTCCGACGCAAAATGCCAAAACGAAACTAATAGTCCTTCGGGATTCAAATCCCTTTGGACTAAAAAAAAAAAAAAAAAAAAAAAACAAAACAAAACAAAAAAAAAATCTGAAATGTTTCAGATTTTAAATTACGTCCAAAGGGGCGTTTTTTAACATTTTGTGTGTTACCTTTCTTTATTAAATATCATGTTCCTCGCAATTAAACCATAAGATCCAGTGCAACAGCAATATCGCAAAATAATTTTAAAACGAGCATATCTTTAGAATTTCCGATACAGAGACTCACGCGCTGGAGATAAAAATGTTTTTTCTGCACAACGTTGCCATTGCTCGCTTTGAAATCCTTGAGTTTGTTAATCAAAAATTCGTCAAAGTTTTAAAAAATAGGAAATCGATCACAAAACAAATTTCAAATTTGGTTTTCCACATGCCTATATTCGTTGGAGGATTACGTTATTCAAAATTCGATGACTCTATGTACCGTTGTTTTATCACAATACGAGAAATATACATACATTTACGCAGATTTTTCATTATTTAATTTCTTCAAATATAATGCAGGACTCTAACCTTTTGTGGCAACACTTTTAAAAGTGAACCGACATTTATGAGTCCGACGCAAAATGCCAAAACGAAACTAATAGTCCTTCGGGATTCAAATCCCTTTGGACTAAAAACGAGTAAAGACTCGTTTCGATTCGTACCTTTGACATTTGGAGCTCCAAAATTAAAAAAAAAGAAAAAAAAAATCTGAAATGTTTCAGATTTTAAATTACGTCCAAAGGGGCGTTTTTAAACATTTTGTATATTACCTTTCTTTATTAAATATCATGTTCCTCGCACTTAAACCATAAGATCCAGTGCAACAGCAATATCGCAAAATAGTTTTAAAACGAGCATACCTTTAGAATTTCCGATACAGAGACTCACGCGCTGGAGATAAAAATGTTTTTTCTGCACAACTTTGCCATTGCTCGCTTTGAAATCCTTGAGTTTGTTAATCAAAAATTCGTCAAAGTTTTAAAAAATAGGAAATTGATCATAAAACAAATTTCAAATTTCAAATTTGGTCTTCCACATGCTCATATTCGTTGGAGGATTACGTTATTCAAAATTCGATGACTTTATGTACCCTTATTTTATGACAATGTGAGAAATATACATACATTTACGCAGATTTTCATTATTTAATTTCTTCAAATATAATGCAGGACTCTAACATTTTATGGCAACAGTTTGAAAAGTGAACCGACATTTATGAGTCCGACGCAAAATGCAAAAACGAAACTAATAATCCTTCGGGAATCAAATCCCTTTGGACTAAAAAAAAAAAAAATCTGAAATGTTTCAGATTTTAAATTATGTCCAAAGGGGCGTTTTCTAACATTTTGTGTGTTACATTTCTTTATTAAATATCATGTTCCTCGCACTTAAACCATAAGATCCAGTGCAACAGCAATATCGCAAAATAGTTTTAAAACGAGCATATCTTTAGAATTTCCGATACAGAGACTCACGCGCTGGAGATAAAAATGTTTTTTCTGCACAACGTTGCCATTGCTCGCTTTGAAATCCTTGAGTTTGTTAATCAAAAATTCGTCAAAGTTTTAAAAAATAGGAAATCGATCATAAAACGAATTTCAAATTTTAAATTTGGTCTTCCACATACCTATATTCGTTGGAGGATTACGTTATTCAAAATTCGATGACTCTATGTACCGTTGTTTTACCACAATACGAGAAATATACATACATTTATGCAGATTTTGCATTATTTAATTTCTTCAAATATAATGCAGGACTCTAACCTTTTGTGGCAACACTTTTAAAAGTGAACCGACATTTATGAGTCCGACGCAAAATGCCAAAACGAAACTAATAGTCCTTCGGGATTCAAATCCCTTTGGACAAAAACGAGTAAAAACTCGTTTCGATTCGTACCTTTGACATTTGGAGCTCCAAAATTAAAAAAAAAGAAAAAAAAAAAAAATCTGAAATGTTTCAGATTTTAAATTACGTCCAAAGGGGCGTTTTTTAACATTTTGTGTGTTACCTTTCTTTATTAAATATCATGTTCCTCGCACTTAAAACATAAGATTCAGTGCAACAGCAATATCGCAAAATAGTTTTAAAACGAGCATATCTTTAGAATTTCCGATACAGAGACTCACGCGCTGGAGATAAAAATGTTTTTTCTGCACAACGTTGCCATTGCTCGCTTTGAAATCCTTGAGTTTGTTAATCAAAAATTCGTCAAAGTTTTAAAAAGTAGGAAACCGATCATAAAACAAATTTCAAATTTGGTCTTCCACATGCTCATATTCGTTGGAGGATTACGTTATTCAAAATTCGATGACTCTATGTACCGTTATTTTATGACAATGCGAGAAATACACATACATTTACGCAGATTTTCATTATTTAATTTCTTCAAATATAATGCAGGACTCTAACATTTTATGGCAACAGTTCGAAAAGGGAACCGACATTTATCCGTCCGACGCAAAATGCCAAAACGAAAATAATAGTCCTTCGGGATTCAAATCCCTTTGGACTAAAAAAAAAAAAAAAAAATCTGAAATGTTTCAGATTTTAAATTACGTCCAAAGGGGCGTTTTTTTTTAACATTTTGTGTGTTACCTTTCTTTATTAAATATCATGTTCCTCGCACTTAAACCATAATATCCAGTGCAACAGCAATATCGCAAAATAGTTTTAAAACGAGCATATCTTTAGAATTTCCGATACAGAGACTCACGCGCTGGAGATAAAAATGTTTTTCTGCACAACGTTGCCATTGCTCGCTTTGAAATCCTTGAGCTTGTTAATCAAAAATTCGTCAAAGTTTTAAAAAATAGGAAATCGATCCTAAAAAAAATTTCAAATTTGGTCTTCCACATGCTCATATTCGTTGGAGGATTACGTTATTCAAAATTCGATGACTCTATGTACCGTTATTTTATGACAATGGGAGAAATCTACATACATTTACGCAGATTTTCATTATTTATTTTCTTCAAATATAATGCAGGACTCTAACATTTTATGGCAACAGTTTGAAAAGTGAACCGACATTTATGAGTCCGACGCAAAATGCCAAAACGAAAGTAATAATCCTTCGGGATTCAAATCCCTTTGGACTAAAAAAAAAAAAAAAAAAAAATCTGAAATGTTTCAGATTTTAAATTACGTCCAAAGGAGCGTTTTTTTTTAACATTTTGTGTGTTACCTTTCTTTATTAAATATCATGTTCCTCGCACTTAAACCATAAGATCCAGTGCAACAGCAATATCGCAAAATAATTTTAAAACGAGCATATCTTTAGAATTTCCGATACAGAGACTCACGCGCTGGAGATAAAAATGTTTTTTCTGCACAACGTTGCCATTGCTCGCTTTGAAATCCTTGAGTTTGTTAATCAAAAATTCGTCAAAGTTTTAAAAAGTAGGAAACCGATCATAAAACAAATTTCAAATTTGGTCTTCCACATGCTCATATTCGTTGGAGGATTACGTTATTCAAAATTCGATGACTCTATGTACCGTTATTTTATGACAATGCGAGAAATACACATACATTTACGCAGATTTTCATTATTTAATTTCTTCAAATATAATGCAGGACTCTAACATTTTATGGCAACAGTTCGAAAAGGGAACCGACATTTATCCGTCCGACGCAAAATGCCAAAACGAAAATAATAGTCCTTCGGGATTCAAATCCCTTTGGACTAAAAAAAAAAAAAAAAAAATCTGAAATGTTTCAGATTTTAAATTACGTCCAAAGGGGCGTTTTTTTTTAACATTTTGTGTGTTACCTTTCTTTATTAAATATCATGTTCCTCGCACTTAAACCATAATATCCAGTGCAACAGCAATATCGCAAAATAGTTTTAAAACGAGCATATCTTTAGAATTTCCGATACAGAGACTCACGCGCTGGAGATAAAAATGTTTTTCTGCACAACGTTGCCATTGCTCGCTTTGAAATCCTTGAGCTTGTTAATCAAAAATTCGTCAAAGTTTTAAAAAATAGGAAATCGATCCTAAAAAAAATTTCAAATTTGGTCTTCCACATGCTCATATTCGTTGGAGGATTACGTTATTCAAAATTCGATGACTCTATGTACCGTTATTTTATGACAATGGGAGAAATCTACATACATTTACGCAGATTTTCATTATTTATTTTCTTCAAATATAATGCAGGACTCTAACATTTTATGGCAACAGTTTGAAAAGTGAACCGACATTTATGAGTCCGACGCAAAATGCCAAAACGAAAGTAATAATCCTTCGGGATTCAAATCCCTTTGGACTAAAAAAAAAAAAAAAAAAAAATCTGAAATGTTTCAGATTTTAAATTACGTCCAAAGGGGCGTTTTTTTTTAACATTTTGTGTGTTACCTTTCTTTATTAAATATCATGTTCCTCGCACTTAAACCATAAGATCCAGTGCAACAGCAATATCGCAAAATAATTTTAAAACGAGCATATCTTTAGAATTTCCGATACAGAGACTCACGCGCTGGAGATAAAAATGTTTTTTCTGCACAACGTTGCCATTGCTCGCTTTGAAATCCTTGAGTTTGTTAATCAAAAATTCGTCAAAGTTTTAAAAAATAGGAAATCGATCATAAAACGAATTTCAAATTTCAAATTTGGTTTTCCACATGCTCATATTCGTTGGAGGATGACGTTATTCAAAATTCGATGACTCTATGTACCGTTGTTTTATCACAATACGAGAAATATACATACATTTATGCAGATTTTTCATTATTTAATTTCTTCAAATATAATGCAGGACTCTAACCTTTTGTGGCAACAGTTTGAAAAGTGAACCGACATTTATGAGTCCAAAGCAAAATGCCAAAACGAAGCTAATAGTCCTTCGGGATTCAAATCTTTTTGGACTAAAAAAAAAAAAAATCTGAAATGTTTCAGAATTTAAATTACATCCAAAGGGGCGTTATTTAACATTTTGTGTGTTACCTTTCTTTATTAAATATCATGTTCCTCGCACTTAAGCCATAAGATACAGTGCAACAGCAATATCGCAAAATAGTTTTAAAACGAGCATATCTTTAGAATTTCCGATACAGAGACTCACGCGCTGGAGATAAAAATGTTTTTCTGCACAACGTTGCCATTGCTCGCTTTGAAATCCTTGAGCTTGTTAATCAAAAATTCGTCAAAGTTTTAAAAAATAGGAAATCGATCATAAAAAAAATTTCAAATTTGGTCTTCCAGTTGCTCATATTCGTTGGAGGATTACGTTATTCCAAATTCGATGACTCTATGTACCGTTATTTTATGACAATGGGAGAAATATACATACATTTACGCAGATTTTCATTATTTATTTTCTTCAAATATAATGCAGGAATCTAACATTTTATGGCAACAGTTTGAAAAGTGAACCGACATTTATGAGTCCGACGAAAAATGCCAAAACGAAACTAATAATCCTTCGGGATTCAAATCCCTTTGGACTAAAAAAAAAAAAAAAAATTGAAATGTTTCAGATTTTAAATTACGTCCAAAGGGGCGTTTTTTTAACATTTTGTGTGTTACCTTTCTTTATTAAATATCATGTGCCTCGCACTTAAACCATAAGATCCAGTGCAACAGCAATATCGCAAAATAATTTTAAAACCAGCGTATCTTTAGAATTTCCGATACAGAGACTCACGCGCTGGAGATAAAAATGTTTTTTCTGCACAACGTTGCCATTGCTCGCTTTGAAATCCTTGAGTTTGTTAATCAAAAATTCGTCAAAGTTTTAAAAAATAGGAAATCGATCATAAAACGAATTTCAAATTTTAAATTTGGTCTTCCACATACCTATATTCGTTGGAGGATTACGTTATTCAAAATTCGATGACTCTATGTACCGTTGTTTTACCACAATACGAGAAATATACATACATTTATGCAGATTTTGCATTATTTAATTTCTTCAAATATAATGCAGGACTCTAACCTTTTGTGGCAACACTTTTAAAAGTGAACCGACATTTATGAGTCCGACGCAAAATGCCAAAACGAAACTAATAGTCCTTCGGGATTCAAATCCCTTTGGACAAAAACGAGTAAAAACTCGTTTCGATTCGTACCTTTGACATTTGGAGCTCCAAAATTAAAAAAAAAGAAAAAAAAAAAATCTGAAATGTTTCAGATTTTAAATTACGTCCAAAGGGGCGTTTTTTAACATTTTGTGTGTTACATTTCTTTATTAAATATCATGTTCCTCGCACCTAAACCATAAGATCCAGTGCAACAGCAATATCGCAAAATAATTTTAAAACGAGCATTGCTTGAGAATTTCCGATACAGAGACTGACGCGCTGGAGATAAAAATGTTTTTCTGCACAACGTCGCCATTGCTCGCTTTGAAATCCTTGAGTTTGTTAATCAAAAATTCGTCAAAGTTTTAAAAAATAGGAAATCGATCATAAAACGAATTTCAAATTTTAAATTTGGTCTTCCACATGCTCATATTCGTTGGAGAATTACGTTATTCAAAATTCGATGACTCTATGTACCGTTATTTTATGACAATGCGAGAAATACACATACATTTACGCAGATTTTCATTATTTAATTTCTTCAAATATAATGCAGGTCTCTAACATTTTATGGCAACAGTTTGAAAAGGGAACCGACATTTATCCGTCCGACGCAAAATGCCAAAACGAAAATAATAGTCCTTCGGGATTCAAATCCCTTTGGACTAAAAAAAAAAAAAAAAAATCTGAAATGTTTCAGATTTTAAATTACGTCCAAAGGGGCGTTTTTCTTTAACATTTTGTGTGTTACCTTTCTTTATTAAATATCATGTTCCTCGCACTTAAACCATAAGATCCAGTGCAACAGCAATATCGCAAAATAGTTTTAAAACGAGGATATCTTTAGAATTTCCGATACAGAGACTCACGCGCTGGAGATAAAAATGTTTTTCTGCACAACGTTGCCATTGCTCGCTTTGAAATCCTTGAGCTTGTTAATCAAAAATTCGTCAAAGTTTTAAAAAATAGGAAATCGATCCTAAAAAAAATTTCAAATTTGGTCTTCCACATGCTCATATTCGTTGGAGGATTACGTTATTCAAAATTCGATGACTCTATGTACCGTTATTTTATGACAATGGGAGAAATATACATACATTTACGCAGATTTTCATTATTTATTTTCTTCAAATATAATGCAGGAATCTAACATTTTATGGCAACAGTTTGAAAAGTGAATCGACATTTATCCGTCCGACGCAAAATGCCAAAACGAAACTAATAGTCGTTCGGGATTCAAATCCCTTTGGATAAAAACGAGTAAAAACTCGTTTCGATTCGTACCTTTGACATTTGGAGCTCCAAAATTAAAAAAAAAGAAAAAAAAAAAATCTGAAATGTTTCAGATTTTAAATTACGTCCAAAGGGGCGTTTTTTAACATTTTGTATGTTACTTTCTTTATTAAATATCATGTTCCTCGCACTTAAAACATAAGATTCAGTGCAACAGCAATATCGCAAAATAGTTTTAAAACGAGCATATCTTTAGAATTTCCGATACAGAGACTCACGCGCTGGAGATAAAAATGTTTTTTCTGCACAACGTTGCCATTGCTCGCTTTGAAATCCTTGAGTTTGTTAATCAAAAATTCGTCAAAGTTTTAAAAAGTAGGAAACCGATCATAAAACAAATTTCAAATTTGGTCTTCCACATGCTCATATTCGTTGGAGGATTACGTTATTCAAAATTCGATGACTCTATGTACCGTTATTTTATGACAATGCGAGAAATACACATACATTTACGCAGATTTTCATTATTTAATTTCTTCAAATATAATGCAGGACTCTAACATTTTATGGCAACAGTTCGAAAAGGGAACCGACATTTATCCGTCCGACGCAAAATGCCAAAACGAAAATAATAGTCCTTCGGGATTCAAATCCCTTTGGACTAAAAAAAAAAAAAAAAAAAATCTGAAATGTTTCAGATTTTAAATTACGTCCAAAGGGGCGTTTTTTTTTAACATTTTGTGTGTTACCTTTCTTTATTAAATATCATGTTCCTCGCACTTAAACCATAAGATACAGTGCAACAGCAATATCGCAAAATAGTTTTAAAACGAGCATATCTTTAGAATTTCCGATACAGAGACTCACGCGCTGGAGATAAAAATGTTTTTCTGCACAACGTTGCCATTGCTCGCTTTGAAATCCTTGAGCTTGTTAATCAAAAATTCGTCAAAGTTTTAAAAAATAGGAAATCGATCATAAAAAAAATTTCAAATTTGGTCTTCCAGTTGCTCATATTCGTTGGAGGATTACGTTATTCAAAATTCGATGACTCTATGTACCGTTATTTTATGACAATGGGAGAAATCTACATACATTTACGCAGATTTTCATTATTTATTTTCTTCAAATATAATGCAGGAATCTAACATTTTATGGCAACAGTTTGAAAAGTGAACCGACATTTATGAGTCCGACGAAAAATGCCAAAACGAAACTAATAATCCTTCGGGATTCAAATCCCTTTGGACTAAAAAAAAAAAAAAAAATTTGAAATGTTTCAGATTTTAAATTACGTCCAAAGGGGCGTTTTTTTAACATTTTGTGTGTTACCTTTCTTTATTAAATATCATGTGCCTCGCACTTAAACCATAAGATCCAGTGCAACAGCAATATCGCAAAATAATTTTAAAACCAGCGTATCTTTAGAATTTCCGATACAGAGACTAACGCGCTGGAGATAAAAATGTTTTTTCTGCACAACGTTGCCATTGCTCGCTTTGAAATCCTTGAGTTTGTTAATCAAAAATTCGTCAAAGTTTTAAAAAATAGGAAATCGATCATAAAACGAATTTCAAATTTCAAATTTGGTCTTCCACATGCTCATATTCGTTGGAGGATTACGTTATTCAAAATTCGATGACTCTATGTACCGTTGTTTTACCACAATACGAGAAATATACATACATTTATGCAGATTTTGCATTATTTAATTTCTTCAAATATAATGCAGGACTCTAACCTTTTGTGGCAACACTTTTAAAAGTGAACCGACATTTATGAGTCCGACGCAAAATGCCAAATCGAAACTAATAGTCCTTCGGGATTCAAATCCCTTTGGACAAAAACGAGTAAAAACTCGTTTCGATTCGTACCTTTGACATTTGGAGCTCCAAAATTAAAAAAAAAGAAAAAAAAAAATCTGAAATGTTTCAGATTTTAAATTACGTCCAAAGGGGCGTTTTTTAACATTTTGTGTGTTACCTTTCTTTATTAAATATCATGTGCCTCGCACTTAAACCATAAGATCCAGTGCAACAGCAATATCGCAAAATAGTTTTAAAACGAGCATATCTTTAGAATTTCCGATACAGAGACTCACGCGCTGGAGATAAAAATGTTTTTCTGCACAACGTTGCCATTGCTCGCTTTGAAATCCTTGAGCTTGTTAATCAAAAATTCGTCAAAGTTTTAAAAAATAGGAAATCGATCCTAAAAAAAATTTCAAATTTGGTCTTCCACATGCTCATATTCGTTGGAGGATTACGTTATTCAAAATTCGATGACTCTATGTACCGTTATTTTATGACAATGGGAGAAATATACATACATTTACGCAGATTTTCATTATTTATTTTCTTCAAATATAATGCAGGAATCTAACATTTTATGGCAACAGTTTGAAAAGTGAACCGACATTTATCCGTCCGACGCAAAATGCCAAAACGAAACTAATAGTCGTTCGGGATTCAAATCCCTTTGGACTAAAAAAAAAAAAAAAAAAAAAAAAAAAAAAAAAAAAAAAAAATCTGAAATGTTTCAGATTTTAAATTACGTCCAAAGGGGAGTTTTTTAACATTTTGTGTGTTACATTTCTTTATTAAATATCATGTTCCTCGCACCTAAACCATAAGATCCAGTGCAACAGCAATATCGCAAAATAATTTTAAAACGAGCATTGCTTGAGAATTTCCGATACAGAGACTCACGCGCTGGAGATAAAAATGTTTTTCTGCACAACGTCGCCATTGCTCGCTTTGAAATCCTTGAGTTTGTTAATCAAAAATTCGTCAAAGTTTTAAAAAATAGGAAATCGATCATAAAACGAATTTCAAATTTTAAATTTGGTCTTCCACATGCTCATATTCGTTGGAGGATTACGTTATTCAAAATTCGATGACTCTATGTACCGTTATTTTATGACAATGCGAGAAATACACATACATTTACGCAGATTTTCATTATTTAATTTCTTCAAATATAATGCAGGACTCTAACATTTTATGGCAACAGTTTGAAAAGGGAACCCACATTTATCCGTCCGACGCAAAATGCCAAAACGAAAATAATAGTCCTTCGGGATTCAAATCCCTTTGGACTAAAAAAAAAAAAAAAAAATCTGAAATGTTTCAGATTTTAAATTACGTCCAAAGGGGCGTTTTTTTTTAACATTTTGTGTGTTACCTTTCTTTATTAAATATCATGTTCCTCGCACTTAAACCATAATATCCAGTGCAACAGCAATATCGCAAAATAGTTTTAAAACGAGCATATCTTTAGAATTTCCGATACAGAGACTCACGCGCTGGAGATAAAAATGTTTTTCTGCACAACGTTGCCATTGCTCGCTTTGAAATCCTTGAGCTTGTTAATCAAAAATTCGTCAAAGTTTTAAAAAATAGGAAATCGATCCTAAAAAAAATTTCAAATTTGGTCTTCCACATGCTCATATTCGTTGGAGGATTACGTTATTCAAAATTCGATGACTCTATGTACCGTTATTTTATGACAATGGGAGAAATCTACATACATTTACGCAGATTTTCATTATTTATTTTCTTGAAATATAATGCAGGACTCTAACATTTTATGGCAACAGTTTGAAAAGTGAACCGACATTTATGAGTCCGACGCAAAATGCCAAAACGAAAGTAATAATCCTTCGGGATTCAAATCCCTTTGGACTAAAAAAAAAAAAAAAAAAATCTGAAATGTTTCAGATTTTAAATTACGTCCAAAGGGCGTTTTTTTTAACATTTTGTGTGTTACCTTTCCTTATTAAATATCATGTTCCTCGCACTTAAACCATAAGATCCAGTGCAACAGCAATATCGCAAAATAATTTTAAAACGAGCATATCTTTAGAATTTCCGATACAGAGACTCACGCGCTGGAGATAAAAATGTTTTTTCAGCACAACGTTGCCATTGCTCGCTTTGAAATCCTTGAGTTTGTTAATCAAAAATTCGTCAAAGTTTTAAAAAATAGGAAATCGATCATAAAACGAATTTCAAATTTCAAATTTGGTTTTCCACATGCTCATATTCGTTGGAGGATGACGTTATTCAAAATTCGATGACTCTATGTACCGTTGTTTTATCACAATACGAGAAATATACATACATTTATGCAGATTTTTCATTATTTAATTTCTTCAAATATAATGCAGGACTCTAACCTTTTGTGGCAACAGTTTGAAAAGTGAACCGACATTTATGAGTCCAAAGCAAAATGCCAAAACGAAACTAATAGTCCTTCGGGATTCAAATCTTTTTGGACTAAAAAAAAAAAAAAATCTGAAATGTTTCAGATTTTAAATTACATCCAAAGGGGCGTTATTTAACATTTTGTGTGTTACCTTTCTTTATTAAATATCATGTTCCTCGCACTTAAGCCATAAGATACAGTGCAACAGCAATATCGCAAAATAGTTTTAAAACGAGCATATCTTTAGAATTTCCGATACAGAGACTCACGCGCTGGAGATAAAAATGTTTTTCTGCACAACGTTGCCATTGCTCGCTTTGAAATCCTTGAGCTTGTTAATCAAAAATTCGTCAAAGTTTTAAAAAATAGGAAGTCGATCATAAAACGAATTTCAAATTTTAAATTTGGTCTTCCACATGCTCATATTCGTTGGAGGATTACGTTATTCAAAATTCGATGACTCTATGTACCCTTATTTTATGACAATGCGAGAAATACACATACATTTACGCAGATTTTCATTATTTAATTTCTTCAAATATAATGCAGGACTCTAACATTTTATGGCAACAGTTTGAAAAGGGAACCGACATTTATCCGTCCGACGCAAAATGCCAAAACGAAAATAATAGTCCTTCGGGATTCAAATCCCTTTGGACTAAAAAAAAAAAAAAAAAAAAAAAAAAAAAATATCTGAAATGTTTCAGATTTTAAATTACGTCCAAAGGGGCGTTTTTTTTTAACATTTTGTGTGTTACCTTTCTTTATTAAATATCATGTTCCTCGCACTTAAACCATAAGATCCAGTGCAACAGCAATATCGCAAAATAGTTTTAAAACGAGCATATCTTTAGAATTTCCGATACAGAGACTCACGCGCTGGAGATAAAAATGTTTTTCTGCACAACGTTGCCATTGCTCGCTTTGAAATCCTTGAGCTTGTTAATCAAAAATTCGTCAAAGTTTTAAAAAATAGGAAATCGATCCTAAAAAAAATTTCAAATTTGGTCTTCCACATGCTCATATTCGTTGGAGGATTACGTTATTCAAAATTCGATGACTCTATGTACCGTTATTTTATGACAATGGGAGAAATCTACATACATTTACGCAGATTTTCATTATTTATTTTCTTCAAATATAATGCAGGAATCTAACATTTTATGGCAACAGTTTGAAAAGTGAACCGACATTTATCCGTCCGACGCAAAATGCCAAAACGAAACTAATAGTCGTTCGGGATTCAAATCCCTTTGGACTAAAAAAAAAAAAAAAAAAAAAAAAAAAAAAAAAAAAAAATCTGAAATGTTTCAGATTTTAAATTACGTCCAAAGGGGAGTTTTTTAACATTTTGTGTGTTACATTTCTTTATTAAATATCATGTTCCTCGCACTTAAACCATAAGATCCAGTGCAACAGCAATATCGCAAAATAATTTTAAAACGAGCATTGCTTGAGAATTTCCGATACAGAGACTCACGCGCTGGAGATAAAAATGTTTTTCTGCACAACGTCGCCATTGCTCGCTTTGAAATCCTTGAGTTTGTTAATCAAAAATTCGTCAAAGTTTTAAAAAATAGGAAATCGATCATAAAACGAATTTCAAATTTTAAATTTGGTCTTCCACATGCTCATATTCGTTGGAGGATTACGTTATTCAAAATTCGATGACTCTATGTACCGTTATTTTATGACAATGCGAGAAATACACATACATTTACGCAGAATTTCATTATTTAATTTCTTCAAATATAATGCAGGACTCTAACATTTTATGGCAACAGTTTGAAAAGGGAACCGACATTTATCCGTCCGACGCAAAATGCCAAAACGAAAATAATAGTCCTTCGGGATTCAAATCCCTTTGGACTAAAAAAAAAAAAAAAAAAAAATCTGAAATGTTTCAGATTTTAAATTACGTCCAAAGGGGCGTTTTTTTTTAACATTTTGTGTGTTACCTTTCTTTATTAAATATCATGTTCCTCGCAATTAAACCATAATATCCAGTGCAACAGCAATATCGCAAAATAGTTTTAAAACGAGCATATCTTTAGAATTTCCGATACAGAGACTCACGCGCTGGAGATAAAAATGTTTTTCTGCACAACGTTGCCATTGCTCGCTTTGAAATCCTTGAGCTTGTTAATCAAAAATTCGTCAAAGTTTTAAAAAATAGGAAATCGATCCTAAAAAAAATTTCAAATTTGGTCTTCCACATGCTCATATTCGTTGGAGGATTACGTTATTCAAAATTCGATGACTCTATGTACCGTTATTTTATGACAATGGGAGAAATCTACATACATTTACGCAGATTTTCATTATTTATTTTCTTCAAATATAATGCAGGACTCTAACATTTTATGGCAACAGTTTGAAAAGTGAACCGACATTTATGAGTCCGACGCAAAATGCCAAAACGAAAGTAATAATCCTTCGGGATTCAAATCCCTTTGGACTAAAAAAAAAAAAAAAAAAAAATCTGAAATGTTTCAGATTTTAAATTACGTCCAAAGGGGCGTTTTTTTTTAACATTTTGTGTGTTACCTTTCTTTATTAAATATCATGTTCCTCTCACTTAAACCATAAGATCCAGTGCAACAGCAATATCGCAAAATTATTTTAAAACAAGCATATCTTTAGAATTTCCGATACAGAGACTCACGCGCTGGAGATAAAAATGTTTTTTCTGCACAACGTTGCCATTGCTCGCTTTGAAATCCTTGAGTTTGTTAATCAAAAATTCGTCAAAGTTTTAAAAAATAGGAAATCGATCATAAAACGAATTTCAAATTTCAAATTTGGTTTTCCACATGCTCATATTCGTTGGAGGATGACGTTATTCAAAATTCGATGACTCTATGTACCGTTGTTTTATCACAATACGAGAAATATACATACATTTATGCAGATTTTTCATTATTTAATTTCTTCAAATATAATGCAGGACTCTAACCTTTTGTGGCAACAGTTTGAAAAGTGAACCGACATTTATGAGTCCAAAGCAAAATGCCAAAACGAAACTAATAGTCCTTCGGGATTCAAATCTTTTTGGACTAAAAAAAAAAAAAAATCTGAAATGTTTCAGATTTTAAATTACATCCAAAGGGGCGTTATTTAACATTTTGTGTGTTACCTTTCTTTATTAAATATCATGTTCCTCGCACTTAAGCCATAAGATACAGTGCAACAGCAATATCGCAAAATAGTTTTAAAACGAGCATATCTTTAGAATTTCCGATACAGAGACTCACGCGCTGGAGATAAAAATGTTTTTCTGCACAACGTTGCCATTGCTCGCTTTGAAATCCTTGAGCTTGTTAATCAAAAATTCGTCAAAGTTTTAAAAAATAGGAAATCGATCATAAAAAAAAATTTCAAATTTGGTCTTCCAGTTGCTCATATTCGTTGGAGGATTACGTTATTCAAAATTCGATGACTCTATGTACCGTTATTTTATGACAATGGGAGAAATATACATACATTTACGCAGATTTTCATTATTTATTTTCTTCAAATATAATGCAGGAATCTAACATTTTATGGCAACAGTTTGAAAAGTGAACCGACATTTATCCGTCCGACGCAAAATGCCAAAACGAAACTAATAGT
The DNA here is from genome assembly GCF_044657685.1 of Stegodyphus dumicola. Classification (NCBI taxonomy): domain Eukaryota; kingdom Metazoa; phylum Arthropoda; class Arachnida; order Araneae; family Eresidae; genus Stegodyphus; species Stegodyphus dumicola. The sequence continues at coordinate 3,863,054 of NC_140778.1, read as the reverse complement.
CGTCGTTCGGGATTCAAATCCGTTTGGACTAAAAAAAAAAAAAAAAAAAAAAAAAAAAAAAAAAAAATATCTGAAATGTTTCAGATTTTAAATTACGTCCAAAGGGGAGTTTTTTAACATTTTGTGTGTTACATTTCTTTATTAAATATCATGTTCCTCGCACTTAAACCATAAGATCCAGTGAAACAGCAATATCGCAAAATAATTTTAAAACGAGCATTGCTTGAGAATTTCCGATACAGAGACTCACGCGCTGGAGATAAAAATGTTTTTCTGCACAACGTCACCATTGCTCGCTTTGAAATCCTTGAGTTTGTTAATCAAAAATTCGTCAAAGTTTTAAAAAATAGGAAATCGATCATAAAACGAATTTCAAATTTTAAATTTGGTCTTCCACATGCTCATATTCGTTGGAGGATTACGTTATTCAAAATTCGATGACTCTATGTACCCTTATTTTATGACAATGCGAGAAATACACATACATTTACGCAGATTTTCATTATTTAATTTCTTCAAATATAATGCAGGACTCTAACATTTTATGGCAACAGTTTGAAAAGGGAACCGACATTTATCCGTCCGACGCAAAATGCCAAAACGAAAATAATAGTCCTTCGGGATTCAAATCCCTTTGGACTAAAAAAAAAAAAAAAAAAATCTGAAATGTTTCAGATTTTAAATTACGTCCAAAGGGGCGTTTTTTTTTAACATTTTGTGTGTTACCTTTCTTTATTAAATATCATGTTCCTCCCACTTAAACCATAAGATCCAGTGCAACAGCAATATCGCAAAATAGATTTAAAACGAGCATATCTTTAGAATTTCCGATACAGAGACTCACGCGCTGGAGATAAAAATGTTTTTCTGCACAACGTTGCCATTGCTCGCTTTGAAATCCTTGAGCTTGTTAATCAAAAATTCGTCAAAGTTTTAAAAAATAGGAAATCGATCCTAAAAAAATTTCAAATTTGGTCTTCCACATGCTCATATTCGTTGGAGGATTACGTTATTCAAAATTCGATGACTCTATGTACCGTTATTTTATGACAATGGGAGAAATCTACATACATTTACGCAGATATTCATTATTTAATTTCTTCAAATATAATGCAGGACTCTAACATTTTATGGCAACAGTTTGAAAAGTGAACCGACATTTATGAGTCCGACGCAAAATGCAAAAACGAAACTAATAATCCTTTGGGATTCAAATCCCTTTGGACTAAAAAAAAAAAAAAAAATCTGAAATGTTTCAGATTTTAAATTATGTCCAAAGGGGCGTTTTCTAACATTATGTGTGTTACATTTCTTTATTAAATATCATGTTCCTCGCACTTAAACCATAAGATCCAGTGCAACAGCAATATCGCAAAATAGTTTTAAAACGAGCATATCTTTAGAATTTCCGATACAGAGACTCACGCGCTGGAGATAAAAATGTTTTTCTGCACAACGTTGCCATTGCTCGCTTTGAAATCCTTGAGCTTGTTAATCAAAAATTCGTCAAAGTTTTAAAAAATAGGAAATCGATCCTAAAAAAAATTTCAAATTTGGTCTTCCACATGCTCATATTCGTTGGAGGATTACGTTATTCAAAATTCGATGACTCTATGTACCGTTATTTTATGACAATGGGAGAAATCTACATACATTTACGCAGATTTTCATTATTTATTTTCTTCAAATATAATGCAGGACTCTAACATTTTATGGCAACAGTTTGAAAAGTGAACCGACATTTATGAGTCCGACGCAAAATGCCAAAACGAAACTAATAATCCTTCGGGATTCAAATCCCTTTGGACTAAAAAAAAAAAAATTTGAAATGTTTCAGATTTTAAATTACGTCCAAAGGGGCGTTTTTTTAACATTTTGTGTGTTACCTTTCTTTATTAAATATCATGTGCCTCGCACTTAAACCATAAGATCCAGTGCAACAGCAATATCGCAAAATAATTTTAAAACCAGCGTATCTTTAGAATTTCCGATACAGAGACTCACGCGCTGGAGATAAAAATGTTTTTCTGCACAACGTTGCCATTGCTCGCTTTGAAATCCTTGAGTTTGTTAATCAAAAATTCGTCAAAGTTTTAAAAAATAGGAAATCGATTATAAAACAAATTTCAAATTTCAAATTTGGTTTTCCACAAGCCTATATTCGTTGGAGGATTACGTTATTCAAAATTCGATGACTCTATGTACCGTTGTTTTACCACAATACGAGAAATATACATACATTTATGCAGATTTTTCATTATTTAATTTCTTCAAATATAATGCAGGACTCTAACATTTTATGGCAACAGTTTGAAAAGTGAACCGACATTTATCCGTCCGACGCAAAATGCCAAAACGAAACTAATAGTCCTTCGGGATTCAAATCTCTTTGGACTAAAAAAAAAAAAAAATCAGAAATGTTTCAGATCTTAAATTACGTCCAAAGGGGCGTTTTTTAACATTTTGTATGTTACTTTCTTTATTAAATATCATGTTCCTCGCACTTAAAACATAAGATTCAGTGCAACAGCAATATCGCAAAATAGTTTTAAAACGAGCATATCTTTAGAATTTCCGATACAGAGACTCACGCGCTGGAGATAAAAATGTTTTTTCTGCACAACGTTGCCATTGCTCGCTTTGAAATCCTTGAGTTTGTTAATCAAAAATTCGTCAAAGTTTTAAAAAGTAGGAAATCGATCATAAAACAAATTTCAAATTTGGTCTTCCACATGCTCATATTCGTTGGAGGATTACGTTATTCAAAATTCGATGACTCTATGTACCGTTATTTTATGACAATGTGAGAAATATACATACATTTACGCAGATATTCATTATTTAATTTCTTCAAATATAATGCAGGATTCTAACATTTCATGGCAACAGTTTAAAAAGTGAAGCGACATTTATCCGTCCGACGCAAAATGCCAAAACTAAACTAATAATCCTTCAGGATTCAAATCCCTTTGGACTAAAAAAAAAAAAAAAAAATCTGAAATGTTTCAGATTTTAAATTATGTCCAAAGGGGCGTTTTTTAACATTTTGCATATTACCTTTCTTTATTAAATATCATGTTCCTCGCACTTAAGCCATAAGATACAGTGCAACAGCAATATCGCAAAATAGTTTTAAAACGAGCATATCTTTAGAATTTCCGATACAGAGACTCACGCGCTGGAGATAAAAATGTTTTTCTCCACAACGTTGCCATTGCTCGCTTTGAAATCCTTGAGTTTGTTAATCAAAAATTCGTCAAAGTTTTAAAAAATAGGAAATCGATCATAAAACAAATTTCAAATTTCAAATTTGGTCTTCCACATGCTCATATTCGTTGGAGGATTACGTTATTCAAAATTCGATGACTCTATGTACCGTTGTTTTATCACAATACGAGAAATATACATACATTTATGCAGATTTTTCATTATTTAATTTCTTCAAATATAATGCAGGACTCTAACATTTTATGGCAACAGTTTGAAAAGTGAACCGACATTTATCCGTCCGACGCAAAATGCCAAAACGAAACTAATAGTCCTTCGGGATTCAAATCTCTTTGGACTAAAAAAAAAAAAAAAAATCTGAAAAGTTTCAGATTTTAAATTACGCCCAAAGGGGCGTTTTTTAACATTTTGTATGTTACTTTCTTTATTAAATATCATGCTCCTCGCACTTAAAACATAAGTTTCAGTGCAACAGCAATATCGCAAAATAGTTTTAAAACGAGCATATCTTTAGAATTTCCGATACAGAGACTCACGCGCTGGAGATAAAAATGTTTTTTCTGCACAACGTTGCCACTGCTCGCTTTGAAATCCTTGAGTTTGTTAATCAAAGATTCGTCAAAGTTTTAAAAAATTGGAAATCGATCATAAAACAAATTTCAAATTTAGTCTTCCACATGCTCATATTCGTTGGAGGATTACGTCATTCAAAACTCGAAGACTCTATGTACCGTTATTTTATGACAATGTGAGAAATATACATACATTTACGCAGATATTCATTATTTAATTTCTTCAAATATAATGCAGGACTCTAACAATTTATGGCAACAGTTTGAAAAGTAAACCGACATTTATCCGTCCGACGCAAAATGCCAAATCGAAATTAATTGTTCTTCGGGATTCAAATCCATTTGGACTATAAAAAAAAAAAAAAAAAAAAAAAAAAAAAAAATCTGAAATGTTTCAGATTTTAAATTACGTCCAAAGGGGCATTTTTTAACATTTTGTGTGTTACCTTTCTTTATTAAATATCATGTTCCTCGCACTTAAGCCATAAGATACAGTGCAACAGCAGTATCGCAAAATAGTTTTAAAACGAGTATATCTTTAGAATTTCCGATACAGAGACTCACGCGGTGGAGATAAAAATGTTTTCTGCACAACGTCGCCATTGCTCGCTTTGAAATCCTTGAGTTTGTTAATCAAAAATTCGTCAAAGTTTTAAAAAATAGGAAATCGATCATAAAACAAATTTCAAATTTCAAATTTGGTCTTCCACATACTCATATTCGTTGGAGGATTACGTTGTTCAAAATTCGATGACTCTATGTACCGTTGTTTTATCACAATACGAGAAATATACATACATTTACGCAGATTTTCATTATTTAATTTCTTCAAATATAATGCAGGACTCTAACAATTTATGGCAACAATTTGAAAAGTGAACCGACATTTATCCGTCCGACGCAAAATGCCAAAACGAAACTAATAGTCCTTCGGGATTCAAATCTCTTTGGACTAAAAAAAAAAAAAATCAGAAATGTTTCAGATCTTAAATTACGTCCAAAGGGGCGTTTTTTAACATTTTGTATGTTACTTTCTTTATTAAATATCATGTTCCTCGCACTTAAAACATAAGATTCAGTGCAACAGCAATATCGCAAAATAGTTTTAAAACGAGCATATCTTTAGAATTTTCGATACAGAGACTCACGCGCTGGAGATAAAAATGTTTTTCTCCACAACGTTGCCATTGCTCGCTTTGAAATCCTTGAGTTTGTTAATCAAAAATTCGTCAAAGTTTTAAAAAATAGGAAATCGATCATAAAACAAATTTCAAATTTCAAATTTGGTCTTCCACATGCTCATATTCGTTGGAGGATTACGTTATTCAAAATTCCATGACTCTATGTACCGTTGTTTTATCACAATACGAGAAATATACATACATTTATGCAGATTTTTCATTATTTAATTTCTTCAAATATAATGCAGGACTCTAACATTTTATGGCAACAGTTTGAAAAGTGAACCGACATTTATCCGTCCGACGCAAAATGCCAAAACGAAACTAATAGTCCTTCGGGATTCAAATCTCTTTGGACTAAAAAAAAAAAAAAATCTGAAAAGTTTCAGATTTTAAATTACGCCCAAAGGGGCGTTTTTTAACATTTTGTATGTTACTTTCTTTATTAAATATCATGCTCCTCGCACTTAAAACATAAGCTTCAGTGCAACAGCAATATCGCAAAATAGTTTTAAAACGAGCATATCTTTAGAATTTCCGATACAGAGACTCACGCGCTGGAGATAAAAATGTTTTTTCTGCACAACGTTGCCATTGCTCGCTTTGAAATCCTTGAGTTTGTTAATCAAAAATTCGTCAAAGTTTTAAAAAGTAGGAAATCGATCATAAAACAAATTTCAAATTTGGTCTTCCACATGCTCATATTCGTTGGAGGATTACGTCATTCAAAACTCGAAGACTCTATGTACCGTTATTTTATGACAATGTGAGAAATATACATACATTTACGCAGATATTCATTATTTAATTTCTTCAAATATAATGCAGGACTCTAACAATTTATGGCAACAGTTTGAAAAGTAAACCGACATTTATCCGTCCGACGCAAAATGCCAAATCGAAATTAATTGTTCTTCGGGATTCAAATCCATTTGGACTATAAAAAAAAAAAAAAAAAAAAAAAAAAAAGAAATCTGAAATGTTTCAGATTTTAAATTACGTCCAAAGGGGCATTTTTTAACATTTTGTGTGTTACCTTTCTTTATTAAATATCATGTTCCTCGCACTTAAGCCATAAGATACAGTGCAACAGCAGTATCGCAAAATAGTTTTAAAACGAGTATATCTTTAGAATTTCCGATACAGAGACTCACGCGGTGGAGATAAAAATGTTTTTCTGCACAACGTCGCCATTGCTCGCTTTGAAATCCTTGAGTTTGTTAATCAAAAATTCGTCAAAGTTTTAAAAAATAGGAAATCGATCATAAAACAAATTTCAAATTTCAAATTTGGTCTTCCACATACTCATATTCGTTGGAGGATTACGTTGTTCAAAATTCGATGACTCTATGTACCGTTGTTTTATCACAATACGAGAAATATACATACATTTACGCAGATTTTCATTATTTAATTTCTTCAAATATAATGCAGGACTCTAACAATTTATGGCAACAATTTGAAAAGTGAACCGACATTTATCCGTCCGACGCAAAATGCCAAAACGAAACTAATAGTCCTTCGGGATTCAAATCTCTTTGGACTAAAAAAAAAAAAAATCAGAAATGTTTCAGATCTTAAATTACGTCCAAAGGGGCGTTTTTTAACATTTTGTATGTTACTTTCTTTATTAAATATCATGTTCCTCGCACTTAAAACATAAGATTCAGTGCAACAGCAATATCGCAAAATAGTTTTAAAACGAGCATATCTTTAGAATTTCCGATACAGAGACTCACGCGCTGGAGATAAAAATGTTTTTTCTGCACAACGTTGCCATTGCTCGCTTTGAAATCCTTGAGTTTGTTAATCAAAAATTCGTCAAAGTTTTAAAAAGTAGGAAATCGATCATAAAACAAATTTCAAATTTGGTCTTCCACATGCTCATATTCGTTGGAGGATTACGTTATTCAAAATTCGATGACTCTATGTACCGTTATTTTATGACAATGTGAGAAATATACATACATTTACGCAGATATTCATTATTTAATTTCTTCAAATATAATGCAGGATTCTAACATTTCATGGCAACAGTTTAAAAAGTGAAGCGACATTTATCCGTCCGACGCAAAATGCCAAAACTAAACTAATAATCCTTCAGGATTCAAATCCCTTTGGACTAAAAAAAAAAAAAAAAATCTGAAAAGTTTCAGATTTTAAATTACGCCCAAAGGGGCGTTTTTTAACATTTTGTATGTTACTTTCTTTATTAAATATCATGCTCCTCGCACTTAAAACATAAGCTTCAGTGCAACAGCAATATCGCAAAATAGTTTTAAAACGAGCATATCTTTAGAATTTCCGATACAGAGACTCACGCGCTGGAGATAAAAATGTTTTTTCTGCACAACGTTGCCACTGCTCGCTTTGAAATCCTTGAGTTTGTTAATCAAAGATTCGTCAAAGTTTTAAAAAATTGGAAATCGATCATAAAACAAATTTCAAATTTAGTCTTCCACATGCTCATATTCGTTGGAGGATTAAGTCATTCAAAACTCGAAGACTCTATGTACCGTTATTTTATGACAATGTGAGAAATATACATACATTTACGCAGATATTCATTATTTAATTTCTTCAAATATAATGCAGGACTCTAACAATTTATGGCAACAGTTTGAAAAGTAAACCGACATTTATCCGTCCGACGCAAAATGCCAAATCGAAATTAATTGTTCTTCGGGATTCAAATCCATTTGGACTATAAAAAAAAAAAAAAAAAAAAAAAAATCTGAAATGTTTCAGATTTTAAATTACGTCCAAAGGGGCATTTTTTAACATTTTGTGTGTTACCTTTCTTTATTAAATATCATGTTCCTCGCACTTAAGCCATAAGATACAGTGCAACAGCAGTATCGCAAAATAGTTTTAAAACGAGTATATCTTTAGAATTTCCGATACAGAGACTCACGCGGTGGAGATAAAAATGTTTTTCTGCACAACGTCGCCATTGCTCGCTTTGAAATCCTTGAGTTTGTTAATCAAAAATTCGTCAAAGTTTTAAAAAATAGGAAATCGATCATAAAACGAATTTCAAATTTTAAATTTGGTCCTCCACATGCTCATATTCGTTGGAGGATTACGTTATTCAAAATTCGATGACTCTATGTACCGTTATTTTATGACAATGCGAGAAATATACGTACATTTACGCAGATTTTCATTATTTAATTTCTTCAAATATAATGCAGGACTCTAACATTTTATGGCAACAGTTTGAAAAGAGAGCCGACATTTATGAGTCCGACGCAAAATGCCAAAACGAAACTAATAATCCTTCGGGATTCAAATCCCTTTGGACTAAAAAAAAAAAAAATATGAACTGTTTCAGATTTTAAATTATGTCCAAAGGGGCGTTTTTTAACATTTTGTATGTTACCTTTCTTTATTAAATATCATGCTCCTCGCACTTAAACCATAAGATCCGGTGCAACAGCAATATCGCAAAATAGTTTTAAAACGAGTATATCTTTAGAATTTCCGATACAGAGACTCACGCGCTGGAGATAAAAATGTTTTTTCTGCACAACGTTGCCATTGCTCGCTTTGAAATCCTTAAGTTTGTTAATTAAAAATTCGTCAAAGTTTTAAAAAATAGGAAATCGATCATAAAACAAATTTCAAATTTCAAATTTGGTCTTCCACATGCTCATATTCGTTGGAGGATTACGTTATTCAAAATTCGATGACTCTATGTACCGTTATTTTATGACATTGCGAGAAATATACATACATTTACGCAGATTTTCATTATTTATTTTCTTCAAATATAATGCAGGACTCTAACATTTTATGGCAACAGTTTGAAAAGGGAACCGACATTTATCCGTCCGACGCAAAATGCAAAAACGAAACTAATAATCCTTAGGGATTCAAATCCCTTTGGACCAAAAAAAAAAAAAATCTGAAATGTTTCAGATTTTAAATTATGTCCAAAGGGGCGTTTTCTAACATTTCGTGTGTTACATTTCTTTATTAAATATCATGTTCCTCGCACTTAAACCATAAGATCCAGTGCAACAGCAATATCGCAAAATAGTTTTAAAACGAGCATATCTTTAGAATTTCCGATACAGAGACTCACGCGCTGGAGATAAAAATGTTTTTCTGCACAACGTTGCCATTGCTCGCTTTGAAATCTTTGAGCTTGTTAATCAAAAATTCGTCAAAGTTTTAAAAAATAGGAAATCGATCATAAAAAAAATTTCAAATATGGTCTTCCACATGCTCATATTCGTTGGAGGATTACGTTATTCAAAATTCGATGACTCTATGTACCGTTATTTTATGACAATGGGAGAAATATACATACATTTACGCAGATTTTCATTATTTATTTTCTTCAAATATAATGCAGGACTCTAACATTTTATGGCAACAGTTTGAAAAGTGAACCGACATTTATGAGTCCGACGCAAAATGCCAAAACGAAACTAATAATCCTTCGGGATTCAAATCCCTTTGGACTAAAAAAAAAAAAAAAATTTGAAATGTTTCAGATTTTAAATTACGTCCAAAGGGGCGTTTTTTTAACATTTTGTGTGTTACCTTTCTTTATTAAATATCATGTGCCTCGCACTTAAACCATAAGATCCAGTGCAACAGCAATATCGCAAAATAATTTTAAAACCAGCGTATCTTTAGAATTTCCGATACAGAGACTCACGCGCTGGAGATAAAAATGTTTTTTCTGCACAACGTTGCCATTGCTCGCTTTGAAATCCTTGAGTTTGTTAATCAAAAATTCGTCAAAGTTTTAAAAAATAGGAAATCGATTATAAAACAAATTTCAAATTTCAAATTTGGTTTTCCACATGCCTATATTCGTTAGAGGATTACGTTATTCAAAATTCGATGACTCTATGTACCGTTATTTTATGACAATGGGAGAAATATACATACATTTACGCAGATTTTCATTATTTATTTTCTTCAAATATAATGCAGGACTCTAACATTTTATGGCAACAGTTTGAAAAGTGAACCGACATTTATGAGTCCGACGCAAAATGCCAAAACGAAACTAATAGTTCTTCGGGATTCAATTCCCTTTGGACTAAAAAAAAAAAAAAAATATGAACTGTTTCAGATTTTAAATTACGTCCAAAGGGGCGTTTTTTTTAACATTTTGTGTGTTACCTTTCTTTATTAAATATCATGTTCCTCGCACTTAAACCATAAGATCCAGTGCAACAGCTATATCGCAAAATAATTTTAAAACGAGCATATCTTTAGAATTTCCGATACAGAGACTCACGCGCTGGAGATAAAAATGTTTTTTCTGCACAACGTTGCCATTGCTCGCTTTGAAATCCTTGAGCTTGTTAATCAAAAATTCGTCAAAGTTTTAAAAAATAGGAAATCGATCATAAAAAAAATTTCAAATTTCAAATTTGGTCTTCCACATGCTCATATTCGTTGGAGGATTACGTTATTCAAAATTCGATGACTCTATGTACCGTTATTTTATGACAATGGGAGAAATATACATACATTTACGCAGATTTTCATTATTTATTTTCTTCAAATATAATGCAGGACTCTAACATTTTATGGCAACAGTTTGAAAAGTGAACCGACATTTATGAGTCCGACGCAAAATGCCAAAACGAAACTAATAATCCTTCGGGATTCAAATCCCTTTGGACTAAAAAAAAAAAAAAATTTGAAATGTTTCAGATTTTAAATTACGTCCAAAGGGGCGTTTTTTTAACATTTTGTGTGTTACCTTTCTTTATTAAATATCATGTGCCTCGCACTTAAACCATAAGATCCAGTGCAACAGCAATATCGCAAAATAGTTTTAAAACGAGTATATCTTTAGAATTTCCGATACAGAGACTCACGCGCTGGAGATAAAAATGTTTTTTCTGCACAACGTTGCCATTGCTCGCTTTGAAATCCTTAAGATTGTTAATCAAAAATTCGTCAAAGTTTTAAAAAATAGGAAATCGATCCTAAAAAAAATTTCAAATTTGGTCTTCCACATGCTCATATTCGTTGGAGGATTACGTTATTCAAAATTCGATGACTCTATGTACCGTTATTTTATGACAATGGGAGAAATCTACATACATTTACGCAGATTTTCATTATTTATTTTCTTCAAATATAATGCAGGACTCTAACATTTTATGGCAACAGTTTGAAAAGTGAACCGACATTTATGAGTCCGACGCAAAATGCCAAAACGAAACTAATAATCCTTCGGGATTCAAATCCCTTTGGACTAAAAAAAAAAAAAATTTGAAATGTTTCAGATTTTAAATTACGTCCAAAGGGGCGTTTATTTAACATTTTGTGTGTTACCTTTCTTTATTAAATATCATGTGCCTCGCACTTAAACCATAAGATCCAGTGCAACAGCAATATCGCAAAATAGTTTTAAAACGAGCATATCTTTAGAATTTTCGATACAGAGACTCACGCGCTGGAGATAAAAATGTTTTTCTCCACAACGTTGCCATTGCTCGCTTTGAAATCCTTGAGTTTGTTAATCAAAAATTCGTCAAAGTTTTAAAAAATAGGAAATCGATCATAAAACAAATTTCAAATTTCAAATTTGGTCTTCCACATGCTCATATTCGTTGGAGGATTACGTTATTCAAAATTCGATGACTCTATGTACCGTTGTTTTATCACAATACGAGAAATATACATACATTTATGCAGATTTTTCATTATTTAATTTCTTCAAATATAATGCAGGACTCTAACATTTTATGGCAACAGTTTGAAAAGTGAACCGACATTTATCCGTCCGACGCAAAATGCCAAAACGAAACTAATAGTCCTTCGGGATTCAAATCTCTTTGGACTAAAAAAAAAAAAAAAAATCTGAAAAGTTTCAGATTTTAAATTACGCCCAAAGGGGCGTTTTTTAACATTTTGTATGTTACTTTCTTTATTAAATATCATGCTCCTCGCACTTAAAACATAAGTTTCAGTGCAACAGCAATATCGCAAAATAGTTTTAAAACGAGCATATCTTTAGAATTTCCGATACAGAGACTCACGCGCTGGAGATAAAAATGTTTTTTCTGCACAACGTTGCCACTGCTCGCTTTGAAATCCTTGAGTTTGTTAATCAAAGATTCGTCAAAGTTTTAAAAAATTGGAAATCGATCATAAAACAAATTTCAAATTTAGTCTTCCACATGCTCATATTCGTTGGAGGATTACGTCATTCAAAACTCGAAGACTCTATGTACCGTTATTTTATGACAATGTGAGAAATATACATACATTTACGCAGATATTCATTATTTAATTTCTTCAAATATAATGCAGGACTCTAACAATTTATGGCAACAGTTTGAAAAGTAAACCGACATTTATCCGTCCGACGCAAAATGCCAAATCGAAATTAATTGTTCTTCGGGATTCAAATCCATTTGGACTATAAAAAAAAAAAAAAAAAAAAAAAAAAAAAAATCTGAAATGTTTCAGATTTTAAATTACGTCCAAAGGGGCGTTTTTTTAACATTTTGTGTGTTACCTTTCTTTATTAAATATCATGTGCCTCGCACTTAAACCATAAGATCCAGTGCAACAGCAATATCGCAAAATAATTTTAAAACCAGCGTATCTTTAGAATTTCCGATACAGAGACTCACGCGCTGGAGATAAAAATGTTTTTTCTGCACAACGTTGCCATTGCTCGCTTTGAAATCCTTAAGTTTGTTAATTAAAAATTCGTCAAAGTTTTAAAAAATAGGAAATCGATCATAAAACAAATTTCAAATTTCAAATTTGGTCTTCCACATGCTCATATTCGTTGGAGGATTACGTTATTCAAAATTCGATGACTCTATGTACCGTTATTTTATGACATTGCGAGAAATATACATACATTTACGCAGATTTTCATTATTTATTTTCTTCAAATATAATGCAGGACTCTAACATTTTATGGCAACAGTTTGAAAAGGGAACCGACATTTATCCGTCCGACGCAAAATGCAAAAACGAAACTAATAATCCTTAGGGATTCAAATCCCTTTGGACCAAAAAAAAAAAAAAATCTGAAATGTTTCAGATTTTAAATTATGTCCAAAGGGGCGTTTTCTAACATTTCGTGTGTTACATTTCTTTATTAAATATCATGTTCCTCGCACTTAAACCATAAGATCCAGTGCAACAGCAATATCGCAAAATAGTTTTAAAACGAGCATATCTTTAGAATTTCCGATACAGAGACTCACGCGCTGGAGATAAAAATGTTTTTCTGCACAACGTTGCCATTGCTCGCTTTGAAATCTTTGAGCTTGTTAATCAAAAATTCGTCAAAGTTTTAAAAAATAGGAAATCGATCATAAAAAAAATTTCAAATATGGTCTTCCACATGCTCATATTCGTTGGAGGATTACGTTATTCAAAATTCGATGACTCTATGTACCGTTATTTTATGACAATGGGAGAAATATACATACATTTACGCAGATTTTCATTATTTATTTTCTTCAAATATAATGCAGGACTCTAACATTTTATGGCAAGAGTTTGAAAAGTGAACCGACATTTATGAGTCCGACGCAAAATGCCAAAACGAAACTAATAATCCTTCGGGATTCAAATCCCTTTGGACTAAAAAAAAAAAAAAAATTTGAAATGTTTCAGATTTTAAATTACGTCCAAAGGGGCGTTTTTTTAACATTTTGTGTGTTACCTTTCTTTATTAAATATCATGTGCCTCGCACTTAAACCATAAGATCCAGTGCAACAGCAATATCGCAAAATAATTTTAAAACCAGCGTATCTTTAGAATTTCCGATACAGAGACTCACGCGCTGGAGATAAAAATGTTTTTTCTGCACAACGTTGCCATTGCTCGCTTTGAAATCCTTGAGTTTGTTAATCAAAAATTCGTCAAAGTTTTAAAAAATAGGAAATCGATTATAAAACAAATTTCAAATTTCAAATTTGGTTTTCCACATGCCTATATTCGTTAGAGGATTACGTTATTCAAAATTCGATGACTCTATGTACCGTTATTTTATGACAATGGGAGAAATATACATACATTTACGCAGATTTTCATTATTTATTTTCTTCAAATATAATGCAGGACTCTAACATTTTATGGCAACAGTTTGAAAAGTGAACCGACATTTATGAGTCCGACGCAAAATGCCAAAACGAAACTAATAGTTCTTCGGGATTCAATTCCCTTTGGACTAAAAAAAAAAAAAAAATATGAACTGTTTCAGATTTTAAATTACGTCCAAAGGGGCGTTTTTTTTAACATTTTGTGTGTTACCTTTCTTTATTAAATATCATGTTCCTCGCACTTAAACCATAAGATCCAGTGCAACAGCAATATCGCAAAATAATTTTAAAACGAGCATATCTTTAGAATTTCCGATACAGAGACTCACGCGCTGGAGATAAAAATGTTTTTTCTGCACAACGTTGCCATTGCTCGCTTTGAAATCCTTGAGCTTGTTAATCAAAAATTCGTCAAAGTTTTAAAAAATAGGAAATCGATCATAAAAAAAATTTCAAATTTCAAATTTGGTCTTCCACATGCTCATATTCGTTGGAGGATTACGTTATTCAAAATTCGATGACTCTATGTACCGTTATTTTATGACAATGGGAGAAATATACATACATTTACGCAGATTTTCATTATTTATTTTCTTCAAATATAATGCAGGACTCTAACATTTTATGGCAACAGTTTGAAAAGTGAACCGACATTTATGAGTCCGACGCAAAATGCCAAAACGAAACTAATAATCCTTCGGGATTCAAATCCCTTTGGACTAAAAAAAAAAAAAAAATTTGAAATGTTTCAGATTTTAAATTACGTCCAAAGGGGCGTTTTTTTAACATTTTGTGTGTTACCTTTCTTTATTAAATATCATGTGCCTCGCACTTAAACCATAAGATCCAGTGCAACAGCAATATCGCAAAATAGTTTTAAAACGAGTATATCTTTAGAATTTCCGATACAGAGACTCACGCGCTGGAGATAAAAATGTTTTTTCTGCACAACGTTGCCATTGCTCGCTTTGAAATCCTTAAGATTGTTAATCAAAAATTCGTCAAAGTTTTAAAAAATAGGAAATCGATCCTAAAAAAAATTTCAAATTTGGTCTTCCACATGCTCATATTCGTTGGAGGATTACGTTATTCAAAATTCGCTGACTCTATGTACCGTTATTTTATGACAATGGGAGAAATCTACATACATTTACGCAGATTTTCATTATTTATTTTCTTCAAATATAATGCAGGACTCTAACATTTTATGGCAACAGTTTGAAAAGTGAACCGACATTTATGAGTCCGACGCAAAATGCCAAAACGAAACTAATAATCCTTCGGGATTCAAATCCCTTTGGACTAAAAAAAAAAAAAAAATTTGAAATGTTTCAGATTTTAAATTACGTCCAAAGGGGCGTTTTTTTAACATTTTGTGTGTTACCTTTCTTTATTAAATATCATGTGCCTCGCACTTAAACCATAAGATCCAGTGCAACAGCAATATCGCAAAATAGTTTTAAAACGAGTATATCTTTAGAATTTCCGATACAGAGACTCACGCGCTGGAGATAAAAATGTTTTTTCTGCACAACGTTGCCATTGCTCGCTTTGAAATCCTTAAGATTGTTAATCAAAAATTCGTCAAAGTTTTAAAAAATAGGAAATCGATCCTAAAAAAAATTTCAAATTTGGTCTTCCACATGCTCATATTCGTTGGAGGATTACGTTATTCAAAATTCGATGACTCTATGTACCGTTATTTTATGACAATGGGAGAAATCTACATACATTTACGCAGATTTTCATTATTTATTTTCTTCAAATATAATGCAGGACTCTAACATTTTATGGCAACAGTTTGAAAAGTGAACCGACATTTATGAGTCCGACGCAAAATGCCAAAACGAAACTAATAATCCTTCGGGATTCAAATCCCTTTGGACTAAAAAAAAAAAAAATTTGAAATGTTTCAGATTTTAAATTACGTCCAAAGGGGCGTTTTTTTAACATTTTGTGTGTTACCTTTCTTTATTAAATATCATGTGCCTCGCACTTAAACCATAAGATCCAGTGCAACAGCAATATCGCAAAATAGTTTTAAAACGAGCATATCTTTAGAATTTTCGATACAGAGACTCACGCGCTGGAGATAAAAATGTTTTTCTCCACAACGTTGCCATTGCTCGCTTTGAAATCCTTGAGTTTGTTAATCAAAAATTCGTCAAAGTTTTAAAAAATAGGAAATCGATCATAAAACAAATTTCAAATTTCAAATTTGGTCTTCCACATGCTCATATTCGTTGGAGGATTACGTTATTCAAAATTCGATGACTCTATGTACCGTTGTTTTATCACAATACGAGAAATATACATACATTTATGCAGATTTTTCATTATTTAATTTCTTCAAATATAATGCAGGACTCTAACATTTTATGGCAACAGTTTGAAAAGTGAACCGACATTTATCCGTCCGACGCAAAATGCCAAAACGAAACTAATAGTCCTTCGGGATTCAAATCTCTTTGGACTAAAAAAAAAAAAAAAAATCTGAAAAGTTTCAGATTTTAAATTACGCCCAAAGGGGCGTTTTTTAACATTTTGTATGTTACTTTCTTTATTAAATATCATGCTCCTCGCACTTAAAACATAAGTTTCAGTGCAACAGCAATATCGCAAAATAGTTTTAAAACGAGCATATCTTTAGAATTTCCGATACAGAGACTCACGCGCTGGAGATAAAAATGTTTTTTCTG
Source organism: Stegodyphus dumicola (assembly GCF_044657685.1). Taxonomy (NCBI): domain Eukaryota; kingdom Metazoa; phylum Arthropoda; class Arachnida; order Araneae; family Eresidae; genus Stegodyphus; species Stegodyphus dumicola. The sequence goes on along the minus strand of NC_140778.1, from coordinate 3,846,323 downwards.
CACAACGTTGCCACTGCTCGCTTTGAAATCCTTGAGTTTGTTAATCAAAGATTCGTCAAAGTTTTAAAAAATTGGAAATCGATCATAAAACAAATTTCAAATTTAGTCTTCCACATGCTCATATTCGTTGGAGGATTACGTCATTCAAAACTCGAAGACTCTATGTACCGTTATTTTATGACAATGTGAGAAATATACATACATTTACGCAGATATTCATTATTTAATTTCTTCAAATATAATGCAGGACTCTAACAATTTATGGCAACAGTTTGAAAAGTAAACCGACATTTATCCGTCCGACGCAAAATGCCAAATCGAAATTAATTGTTCTTCGGGATTCAAATCCATTTGGACTATAAAAAAAAAAAAAAAAAAAAAAAAAAAAAAATCTGAAATGTTTCAGATTTTAAATTACGTCCAAAGGGGCGTTTTTTTAACATTTTGTGTGTTACCTTTCTTTATTAAATATCATGTGCCTCGCACTTAAACCATAAGATCCAGTGCAACAGCAATATCGCAAAATAATTTTAAAACCAGCGTATCTTTAGAATTTCCGATACAGAGACTCACGCGCTGGAGATAAAAATGTTTTTTCTGCACAACGTTGCCATTGCTCGCTTTGAAATCCTTAAGTTTGTTAATTAAAAATTCGTCAAAGTTTTAAAAAATAGGAAATCGATCATAAAACAAATTTCAAATTTCAAATTTGGTCTTCCACATGCTCATATTCGTTGGAGGATTACGTTATTCAAAATTCGATGACTCTATGTACCGTTATTTTATGACATTGCGAGAAATATACATACATTTACGCAGATTTTCATTATTTATTTTCTTCAAATATAATGCAGGACTCTAACATTTTATGGCAACAGTTTGAAAAGGGAACCGACATTTATCCGTCCGACGCAAAATGCAAAAACGAAACTAATAATCCTTAGGGATTCAAATCCCTTTGGACCAAAAAAAAAAAAAAATCTGAAATGTTTCAGATTTTAAATTATGTCCAAAGGGGCGTTTTCTAACATTTCGTGTGTTACATTTCTTTATTAAATATCATGTTCCTCGCACTTAAACCATAAGATCCAGTGCAACAGCAATATCGCAAAATAGTTTTAAAACGAGCATATCTTTAGAATTTCCGATACAGAGACTCACGCGCTGGAGATAAAAATGTTTTTCTGCACAACGTTGCCATTGCTCGCTTTGAAATCTTTGAGCTTGTTAATCAAAAATTCGTCAAAGTTTTAAAAAATAGGAAATCGATCATAAAAAAAATTTCAAATATGGTCTTCCACATGCTCATATTCGTTGGAGGATTACGTTATTCAAAATTCGATGACTCTATGTACCGTTATTTTATGACAATGGGAGAAATATACATACATTTACGCAGATTTTCATTATTTATTTTCTTCAAATATAATGCAGGACTCTAACATTTTATGGCAAGAGTTTGAAAAGTGAACCGACATTTATGAGTCCGACGCAAAATGCCAAAACGAAACTAATAATCCTTCGGGATTCAAATCCCTTTGGACTAAAAAAAAAAAAAAAATTTGAAATGTTTCAGATTTTAAATTACGTCCAAAGGGGCGTTTTTTTAACATTTTGTGTGTTACCTTTCTTTATTAAATATCATGTGCCTCGCACTTAAACCATAAGATCCAGTGCAACAGCAATATCGCAAAATAATTTTAAAACCAGCGTATCTTTAGAATTTCCGATACAGAGACTCACGCGCTGGAGATAAAAATGTTTTTTCTGCACAACGTTGCCATTGCTCGCTTTGAAATCCTTGAGTTTGTTAATCAAAAATTCGTCAAAGTTTTAAAAAATAGGAAATCGATTATAAAACAAATTTCAAATTTCAAATTTGGTTTTCCACATGCCTATATTCGTTAGAGGATTACGTTATTCAAAATTCGATGACTCTATGTACCGTTATTTTATGACAATGGGAGAAATATACATACATTTACGCAGATTTTCATTATTTATTTTCTTCAAATATAATGCAGGACTCTAACATTTTATGGCAACAGTTTGAAAAGTGAACCGACATTTATGAGTCCGACGCAAAATGCCAAAACGAAACTAATAGTTCTTCGGGATTCAATTCCCTTTGGACTAAAAAAAAAAAAAAAATATGAACTGTTTCAGATTTTAAATTACGTCCAAAGGGGCGTTTTTTTTAACATTTTGTGTGTTACCTTTCTTTATTAAATATCATGTTCCTCGCACTTAAACCATAAGATCCAGTGCAACAGCAATATCGCAAAATAATTTTAAAACGAGCATATCTTTAGAATTTCCGATACAGAGACTCACGCGCTGGAGATAAAAATGTTTTTTCTGCACAACGTTGCCATTGCTCGCTTTGAAATCCTTGAGCTTGTTAATCAAAAATTCGTCAAAGTTTTAAAAAATAGGAAATCGATCATAAAAAAAATTTCAAATTTCAAATTTGGTCTTCCACATGCTCATATTCGTTGGAGGATTACGTTATTCAAAATTCGATGACTCTATGTACCGTTATTTTATGACAATGGGAGAAATATACATACATTTACGCAGATTTTCATTATTTATTTTCTTCAAATATAATGCAGGACTCTAACATTTTATGGCAACAGTTTGAAAAGTGAACCGACATTTATGAGTCCGACGCAAAATGCCAAAACGAAACTAATAATCCTTCGGGATTCAAATCCCTTTGGACTAAAAAAAAAAAAAAAATTTGAAATGTTTCAGATTTTAAATTACGTCCAAAGGGGCGTTTTTTTAACATTTTGTGTGTTACCTTTCTTTATTAAATATCATGTGCCTCGCACTTAAACCATAAGATCCAGTGCAACAGCAATATCGCAAAATAGTTTTAAAACGAGTATATCTTTAGAATTTCCGATACAGAGACTCACGCGCTGGAGATAAAAATGTTTTTTCTGCACAACGTTGCCATTGCTCGCTTTGAAATCCTTAAGATTGTTAATCAAAAATTCGTCAAAGTTTTAAAAAATAGGAAATCGATCCTAAAAAAAATTTCAAATTTGGTCTTCCACATGCTCATATTCGTTGGAGGATTACGTTATTCAAAATTCGCTGACTCTATGTACCGTTATTTTATGACAATGGGAGAAATCTACATACATTTACGCAGATTTTCATTATTTATTTTCTTCAAATATAATGCAGGACTCTAACATTTTATGGCAACAGTTTGAAAAGTGAACCGACATTTATGAGTCCGACGCAAAATGCCAAAACGAAACTAATAATCCTTCGGGATTCAAATCCCTTTGGACTAAAAAAAAAAAAAAAATTTGAAATGTTTCAGATTTTAAATTACGTCCAAAGGGGCGTTTTTTTAACATTTTGTGTGTTACCTTTCTTTATTAAATATCATGTGCCTCGCACTTAAACCATAAGATCCAGTGCAACAGCAATATCGCAAAATAGTTTTAAAACGAGTATATCTTTAGAATTTCCGATACAGAGACTCACGCGCTGGAGATAAAAATGTTTTTTCTGCACAACGTTGCCATTGCTCGCTTTGAAATCCTTAAGATTGTTAATCAAAAATTCGTCAAAGTTTTAAAAAATAGGAAATCGATCCTAAAAAAAATTTCAAATTTGGTCTTCCACATGCTCATATTCGTTGGAGGATTACGTTATTCAAAATTCGATGACTCTATGTACCGTTATTTTATGACAATGGGAGAAATCTACATACATTTACGCAGATTTTCATTATTTATTTTCTTCAAATATAATGCAGGACTCTAACATTTTATGGCAACAGTTTGAAAAGTGAACCGACATTTATGAGTCCGACGCAAAATGCCAAAACGAAACTAATAATCCTTCGGGATTCAAATCCCTTTGGACTAAAAAAAAAAAAAATTTGAAATGTTTCAGATTTTAAATTACGTCCAAAGGGGCGTTTTTTTAACATTTTGTGTGTTACCTTTCTTTATTAAATATCATGTGCCTCGCACTTAAACCATAAGATCCAGTGCAACAGCAATATCGCAAAATAGTTTTAAAACGAGCATATCTTTAGAATTTTCGATACAGAGACTCACGCGCTGGAGATAAAAATGTTTTTCTCCACAACGTTGCCATTGCTCGCTTTGAAATCCTTGAGTTTGTTAATCAAAAATTCGTCAAAGTTTTAAAAAATAGGAAATCGATCATAAAACAAATTTCAAATTTCAAATTTGGTCTTCCACATGCTCATATTCGTTGGAGGATTACGTTATTCAAAATTCGATGACTCTATGTACCGTTGTTTTATCACAATACGAGAAATATACATACATTTATGCAGATTTTTCATTATTTAATTTCTTCAAATATAATGCAGGACTCTAACATTTTATGGCAACAGTTTGAAAAGTGAACCGACATTTATCCGTCCGACGCAAAATGCCAAAACGAAACTAATAGTCCTTCGGGATTCAAATCTCTTTGGACTAAAAAAAAAAAAAAAAATCTGAAAAGTTTCAGATTTTAAATTACGCCCAAAGGGGCGTTTTTTAACATTTTGTATGTTACTTTCTTTATTAAATATCATGCTCCTCGCACTTAAAACATAAGTTTCAGTGCAACAGCAATATCGCAAAATAGTTTTAAAACGAGCATATCTTTAGAATTTCCGATACAGAGACTCACGCGCTGGAGATAAAAATGTTTTTTCTGCACAACGTTGCCACTGCTCGCTTTGAAATCCTTGAGTTTGTTAATCAAAGATTCGTCAAAGTTTTAAAAAATTGGAAATCGATCATAAAACAAATTTCAAATTTAGTCTTCCACATGCTCATATTCGTTGGAGGATTACGTCATTCAAAACTCGAAGACTCTATGTACCGTTATTTTATGACAATGTGAGAAATATACATACATTTACGCAGATATTCATTATTTAATTTCTTCAAATATAATGCAGGACTCTAACAATTTATGGCAACAGTTTGAAAAGTAAACCGACATTTATCCGTCCGACGCAAAATGCCAAATCGAAATTAATTGTTCTTCGGGATTCAAATCCATTTGGACTATAAAAAAAAAAAAAAAAAAAAAAAAAAAAAAAATCTGAAATGTTTCAGATTTTAAATTACGTCCAAAGGGGCGTTTTTTTAACATTTTGTGTGTTACCTTTCTTTATTAAATATCATGTGCCTCGCACTTAAACCATAAGATCCAGTGCAACAGCAATATCGCAAAATAATTTTAAAACCAGCGTATCTTTAGAATTTCCGATACAGAGACTCACGCGCTGGAGATAAAAATGTTTTTTCTGCACAACGTTGCCATTGCTCGCTTTGAAATCCTTAAGTTTGTTAATTAAAAATTCGTCAAAGTTTTAAAAAATAGGAAATCGATCATAAAACAACTTTCAAATTTCAAATTTGGTCTTCCACATGCTCATATTCGTTGGAGGATTACGTTATTCAAAATTCGATGACTCTATGTACCGTTATTTTATGACATTGCGAGAAATATACATACATTTACGCAGATTTTCATTATTTATTTTCTTCAAATATAATGCAGGACTCTAACATTTTATGGCAACAGTTTGAAAAGGGAACCGACATTTATCCGTCCGACGCAAAATGCAAAAACGAAACTAATAATCCTTAGGGATTCAAATCCCTTTGGACCAAAAAAAAAAAAAATCTGAAATGTTTCAGATTTTAAATTATGTCCAAAGGGGCGTTTTCTAACATTTCGTGTGTTACATTTCTTTATTAAATATCATGTTCCTCGCACTTAAACCATAAGATCCAGTGCAACAGCAATATCGCAAAATAGTTTTAAAACGAGCATATCTTTAGAATTTCCGATACAGAGACTCACGCGCTGGAGATAAAAATGTTTTTCTGCACAACGTTGCCATTGCTCGCTTTGAAATCTTTGAGCTTGTTAATCAAAAATTCGTCAAAGTTTTAAAAAATAGGAAATCGATCATAAAAAAAATTTCAAATATGGTCTTCCACATGCTCATATTCGTTGGAGGATTACGTTATTCAAAATTCGATGACTCTATGTACCGTTATTTTATGACAATGGGAGAAATATACATACATTTACGCAGATTTTCATTATTTATTTTCTTCAAATATAATGCAGGACTCTAACATTTTATGGCAAGAGTTTGAAAAGTGAACCGACATTTATGAGTCCGACGCAAAATGCCAAAACGAAACTAATAATCCTTCGGGATTCAAATCCCTTTGGACTAAAAAAAAAAAAAAAATTTGAAATGTTTCAGATTTTAAATTACGTCCAAAGGGGCGTTTTTTTAACATTTTGTGTGTTACCTTTCTTTATTAAATATCATGTGCCTCGCACTTAAACCATAAGATCCAGTGCAACAGCAATATCGCAAAATAATTTTAAAACCAGCGTATCTTTAGAATTTCCGATACAGAGACTCACGCGCTGGAGATAAAAATGTTTTTTCTGCACAACGTTGCCATTGCTCGCTTTGAAATCCTTGAGTTTGTTAATCAAAAATTCGTCAAAGTTTTAAAAAATAGGAAATCGATTATAAAACAAATTTCAAATTTCAAATTTGGTTTTCCACATGCCTATATTCGTTAGAGGATTACGTTATTCAAAATTCGATGACTCTATGTACCGTTATTTTATGACAATGGGAGAAATATACATACATTTACGCAGATTTTCATTATTTATTTTCTTCAAATATAATGCAGGACTCTAACATTTTATGGCAACAGTTTGAAAAGTGAACCGACATTTATGAGTCCGACGCAAAATGCCAAAACGAAACTAATAGTTCTTCGGGATTCAATTCCCTTTGGACTAAAAAAAAAAAAAAAAATATGAACTGTTTCAGATTTTAAATTACGTCCAAAGGGGCGTTTTTTTTAACATTTTGTGTGTTACCTTTCTTTATTAAATATCATGTTCCTCGCACTTAAACCATAAGATCCAGTGCAACAGCAATATCGCAAAATAATTTTAAAACGAGCATATCTTTAGAATTTCCGATACAGAGACTCACGCGCTGGAGATAAAAATGTTTTTTCTGCACAACGTTGCCATTGCTCGCTTTGAAATCCTTGAGCTTGTTAATCAAAAATTCGTCAAAGTTTTAAAAAATAGGAAATCGATCATAAAAAAAATTTCAAATTTCAAATTTGGTCTTCCACATGCTCATATTCGTTGGAGGATTACGTTATTCAAAATTCGATGACTCTATGTACCGTTATTTTATGACAATGGGAGAAATATACATACATTTACGCAGATTTTCATTATTTATTTTCTTCAAATATAATGCAGGACTCTAACATTTTATGGCAACAGTTTGAAAAGTGAACCGACATTTATGAGTCCGACGCAAAATGCCAAAACGAAACTAATAATCCTTCGGGATTCAAATCCCTTTGGACTAAAAAAAAAAAAAAAATTTGAAATGTTTCAGATTTTAAATTACGTCCAAAGGGGCGTTTTTTTAACATTTTGTGTGTTACCTTTCTTTATTAAATATCATGTGCCTCGCACTTAAACCATAAGATCCAGTGCAACAGCAATATCGCAAAATAGTTTTAAAACGAGTATATCTTTAGAATTTCCGATACAGAGACTCACGCGCTGGAGATAAAAATGTTTTTTCTGCACAACGTTGCCATTGCTCGCTTTGAAATCCTTAAGATTGTTAATCAAAAATTCGTCAAAGTTTTAAAAAATAGGAAATCGATCCTAAAAAAAATTTCAAATTTGGTCTTCCACATGCTCATATTCGTTGGAGGATTACGTTATTCAAAATTCGATGACTCTATGTACCGTTATTTTATGACAATGGGAGAAATCTACATACATTTACGCAGATTTTCATTATTTATTTTCTTCAAATATAATGCAGGACTCTAACATTTTATGGCAACAGTTTGAAAAGTGAACCGACATTTATGAGTCCGACGCAAAATGCCAAAACGAAACTAATAATCCTTCGGGATTCAAATCCCTTTGGACTAAAAAAAAAAAAAAAATTTGAAATGTTTCAGATTTTAAATTACGTCCAAAGGGGCGTTTTTTTAACATTTTGTGTGTTACCTTTCTTTATTAAATATCATGTGCCTCGCACTTAAACCATAAGATCCAGTGCAACAGCAATATCGCAAAATAGTTTTAAAACGAGTATATCTTTAGAATTTCCGATACAGAGACTCACGCGCTGGAGATAAAAATGTTTTTTCTGCACAACGTTGCCATTGCTCGCTTTGAAATCCTTAAGATTGTTAATCAAAAATTCGTCAAAGTTTTAAAAAATAGGAAATCGATCCTAAAAAAAATTTCAAATTTGGTCTTCCACATGCTCATATTCGTTGGAGGATTACGTTATTCAAAATTCGATGACTCTATGTACCGTTATTTTATGACAATGGGAGAAATCTACATACATTTACGCAGATTTTCATTATTTATTTTCTTCAAATATAATGCAGGACTCTAACATTTTATGGCAACAGTTTGAAAAGTGAACCGACATTTATGAGTCCGACGCAAAATGCCAAAACGAAACTAATAATCCTTCGGGATTCAAATCCCTTTGGACTAAAAAAAAAAAAAATTTGAAATGTTTCAGATTTTAAATTACGTCCAAAGGGGCGTTTTTTTAACATTTTGTGTGTTACCTTTCTTTATTAAATATCATGTGCCTCGCAATTAAACCATAAGATCCAGTGCAACAGCAATATCGCAAAATAATTTTAAAACCAGCGTATCTTTAGAATTTCCGATACAGAGACTCACGCGCTGGAGATAAAAATGTTTTTCTTCACAACGTTGCCATTGCTCGCTTTGAAATCCTTGAGTTTGTTAATCAAAAATTCGTCAAAGTTTTAAAAAATAGGAAATCGATTATAAAACAAATTTCAAATTTCAAATTTGGTTTTCCACAAGCCTATATTCGTTGGAGGATTACGTTATTCAAAATTCGATGACTCTATGTACCGTTGTTTTACCACAATACGAGAAATATACATACATTTATGCAGATTTTTCATTATTTAATTTCTTCAAATATAATGCAGGACTCTAACCTTTTGTGGCAACACTTTTAAAAGTGAACCGACATTTATGAGTCCGACGCAAAATGCCAAAACGAAACTAATAGTCCTTCGGGATTCAAATCCCTTTGGACAAAAACGAGTAAAAACTCGTTTCGATTCGTACCTTTGACATTTGGAGCTCCAAAATTAAAAAAAAAGAAAAAAAAAAAAAAAAAAATCTGAAATGTTTCAGATTTTAAATTACGTCCAAAGGGGCGTTTTTTAACATTTTGTGTGTTACCTTTCTTTATTAAATATCATGTGCCTCGCACTTAAACCATAAGATCCAGTGCAACAGCAATATCGCAAAATAGTTTTAAAAACGAGCATATCTTTAGAATTTCCGATACAGAGACTCACGCGCTGGAGATAAAAATGTTTTTCTGCACAACGTTGCCATTGCTCGCTTTGAAATCCTTGAGCTTGTTAATCAAAAATTCGTCAAAGTTTTAAAAAATAGGAAATCTATCCTAAAAAAAATTTCAAATTTGGTCTTCCACATGCTCATATTCGTTGGAGGATTACGTTATTCAAAATTCGATGACTCTATGTACCGTTATTTTATGACAATGCGAGAAATACACATACATTTACGCAGATTTTCATTATTTAATTTCTTCAAATATAATGCAGGACTCTAACATTTTATGGCAACAGTTTGAAAAGGGAACCGACATTTATCCGTCCGACGCAAAATGCCAAAACGAAAATAATAGTCCTTCGGGATTCAAATCCCTTTGGACTAAAAAAAAAAAAAAAAATCTGAAATGTTTCAGATTTTAAATTACGTCCAAAGGGGCGTTTTTTTTTAACATTTTGTGTGTTACCTTTCTTTATTAAATATCATGTTCCTCGCAATTAAACCATAATATCCAGTGCAACAGCAATATCGCAAAATAGTTTTAAAACGAGCATATCTTTAGAATTTCCGATACAGAGACTCACGCGCTGGAGATAAAAATGTTTTTCTGCACAACGTTGCCATTGCTCGCTTTGAAATCCTTGAGCTTGTTAATCAAAAATTCGTCAAAGTTTTAAAAAATAGGAAATCGATCCTAAAAAAAATTTCAAATTTGGTCTTCCACATGCTCATATTCGTTGGAGGATTACGTTATTCAAAATTCGATGACTCTATGTACCGTTATTTTATGACAATGGGAGAAATCTACATACATTTACGCAGATTTTCATTATTTATTTTCTTCAAATATAATGCAGGACTCTAACATTTTATGGCAACAGTTTGAAAAGTGAACCGACATTTATGAGTCCGACGCAAAATGCCAAAACGAAAGTAATAATCCTTCGGGATTCAAATCCCTTTGGACTAAAAAAAAAAAAAAAAAAATCTGAAATGTTTCAGATTTTAAATTACGTCCAAAGGGGCGTTTTTTTTTAACATTTTGTGTGTTACCTTTCTTTATTAAATATCATGTTCCTCTCACTTAAACCATAAGATCCAGTGCAACAGCAATATCGCAAAATTATTTTAAAACGAGCATATCTTTAGAATTTCCGATACAGAGACTCACGCGCTGGAGATAAAAATGTTTTTTCTGCACAACGTTGCCATTGCTCGCTTTGAAATCCTTGAGTTTGTTAATCAAAAATTCGTCAAAGTTTTAAAAAATAGGAAATCGATCATAAAACGAATTTCAAATTTCAAATTTGGTTTTCCACATGCTCATATTCGTTGGAGGATGACGTTATTCAAAATTCGATGACTCTATGTACCGTTATTTTATGACAATGGGAGAAATCTACATACATTTACGCAGATTTTCATTATTTATTTTCTTCAAATATAATGCAGGACTCTAACATTTTATGGCAACAGTTTGAAAAGTGAACCGACATTTATGAGTCCAAAGCAAAATGCCAAAACGAAACTAATAGTCCTTCGGGATTCAAATCTTTTTGGACTAAAAAAAAAAAAAAAAATCTGAAATGTTTCAGATTTTAAATTACATCCAAAGGGGCGTTATTTAACATTTTGTGTGTTACCTTTCTTTATTAAATATCATGTTCCTCGCACTTAAGCCATAAGATACAGTGCAACAGCAAAATCGCAAAATAGTTTTAAAACGAGCATATCTTTAGAATTTCCGATACAGAGACTCACGCGCTGGAGATAAAAATGTTTTTCTGCACAACGTTGCCATTGCTCGCTTTGAAATCCTTGAGCTTGTTAATCAAAAATTCGTCAAAGTTTTAAAAAATAGGAAATCGATCATAAAAAAAAATTCAAATTTGGTCTTCCAGTTGCTCATATTCGTTGGAGGATTACGTTATTCAAAATTCGATGACTCTATGTACCGTTATTTTATGACAATGGGAGAAATATACATACATTTACGCAGATTTTCATTATTTATTTTCTTCAAATATAATGCAGGAATCTAACATTTTATGGCAACAGTTTGAAAAGTGAACCGACATTTATCCGTCCGACGCAAAATGCCAAAACGAAACTAATAGTCGTTCGGGATTCAAATCCCTTTGGACTAAAAAAAAAAAAAAAAAAAAAAAAAAAAAAAAAAATATCTGAAATGTTTCAGATTTTAAATTACGTCCAAAGGGGAGTTTTTTAACATTTTGTGTGTTACATTTCTTTATTAAATATCATGTTCCTCGCACTTAAACCATAAGATCCAGTGAAACAGCAATATCGCAAAATAATTTTAAAACGAGCATTGCTTGAGAATTTCCGATACAGAGACTCACGCGCTGGAGATAAAAATGTTTTTCTGCACAACGTCGCCATTGCTCGCTTTGAAATCCTTGAGTTTGTTAATCAAAAATTCGTCAAAGTTTTAAAAAATAGGAAATCGATCATAAAACGAATTTCAAATTTTAAATTTGGTCTTCCACATACTCATATTCGTTGGAGGATTACGTTATTCAAAATTCGATGACTCTATGTACCCTTATTTTATGACAATGCGAGAAATACACATACATTTACGCAGATTTTCATTATTTAATTTCTTCAAATATAATGCAGGACTCTAACATTTTATGGCAACAGTTTGAAAAGGGAACCGACATTTATCCGTCCGACGCAAAATGCCAAAACGAAAATAATAGTCCTTCGGGATTCAAATCCCTTTGGACTAAAAAAAAAAAAAAAAAAATCTGAAATGTTTCAGATTTTAAATTACGTCCAAAGGGGCGTTTTTTTTTAACATTTTGTGTGTTACCTTTCTTTATTAAATATCATGTTCCTCGCACTTAAACCATAAGATCCAGTGCAACAGCAATATCGCAAAATAGTTTTAAAACGAGCATATCTTTAGAATTTCCGATACAGAGACTCACGCGCTGGAGATAAAAATGTTTTTCTGCACAACGTTGCCATTGCTCGCTTTGAAATCCTTGAGCTTGTTAATCAAAAATTCGTCAAAGTTTTAAAAAATAGGAAATCGATCCTAAAAAAAATTTCAAATTTGGTCTTCCACATGCTCATATTCGTTGGAGGATTACGTTATTCAAAATTCGATGACTCTATGTACCGTTATTTTATGACAATGGGAGAAATCTACATACATTTACGCAGATATTCATTATTTAATTTCTTCAAATATAATGCAGGACTCTAACATTTTATGGCAACAGTTTGAAAAGTGAACAGACATTTATGAGTCCGACGCAAAATGCAAAAACGAAACTAATAATCCTTTGGGATTCAAATCCCTTTGGACTAAAAAAAAAAAAAAAATCTGAAATGTTTCAGATTTTAAATTATGTCCAAAGGGGCGTTTTCTAACATTTTGTGTGTTACATTTCTTTATTAAATATCATGTTCCTCGCACTTAAACCATAAGATCCAGTGCAACAGCAATATCGCAAAATAGTTTTAAAACGAGCATATCTTTAGAATTTCCGATACAGAGACTCACGCGCTGGAGATAAAAATGTTTTTCTCCACAACGTTGCCATTGCTCGCTTTGAAATCCTTGAGTTTGTTAATCAAAAATTCGTCAAAGTTTTAAAAAATAGGAAATCGATCATAAAACGAATTTCAAATTTTAAATTTGGTCTTCCACATACTCATATTCGTTGGAGGATTACGTTATTCAAAATTCGATGACTCTATGTACCCTTATTTTATGACAATGCGAGAAATACACATACATTTACGCAGATTTTCATTATTTAATTTCTTCAAATATAATGCAGGACTCTAACATTTTATGGCAACAGTTTGAAAAGGGAACCGACATTTATCCGTCCGACGCAAAATGCCAAAACGAAACTAATAATCCTTCGGGATTCAAATCCCTTTGGACTAAAAAAAAAAAAAAAATTTGAAATGTTTCAGATTTTAAATTACGTCCAAAGGGGCGTTTTTTTAACATTTTGTGTGTTACCTTTCTTTATTAAATATCATGTGCCTCGCACTTAAACCATAAGATCCAGTGCAACAGCAATATCGCAAAATAGTTTTAAAACGAGTATATCTTTAGAATTTCCGATACAGAGACTCACGCGCTGGAGATAAAAATGTTTTTTCTGCACAACGTTGCCATTGCTCGCTTTGAAATCCTTAAGATTGTTAATCAAAAATTCGTCAAAGTTTTAAAAAATAGGAAATCGATCCTAAAAAAAATTTCAAATTTGGTCTTCCACATGCTCATATTCGTTGGAGGATTACGTTATTCAAAATTCGATGACTCTATGTACCGTTATTTTATGACAATGGGAGAAATCTACATACATTTACGCAGATTTTCATTATTTATTTTCTTCAAATATAATGCAGGACTCTAACATTTTATGGCAACAGTTTGAAAAGTGAACCGACATTTATGAGTCCGACGCAAAATGCCAAAACGAAACTAATAATCCTTCGGGATTCAAATCCCTTTGGACTAAAAAAAAAAAAAATTTGAAATGTTTCAGATTTTAAATTACGTCCAAAGGGGCGTTTTTTTAACATTTTGTGTGTTACCTTTCTTTATTAAATATCATGTGCCTCGCAATTAAACCATAAGATCCAGTGCAACAGCAATATCGCAAAATAATTTTAAAACCAGCGTATCTTTAGAATTTCCGATACAGAGACTCACGCGCTGGAGATAAAAATGTTTTTCTTCACAACGTTGCCATTGCTCGCTTTGAAATCCTTGAGTTTGTTAATCAAAAATTCGTCAAAGTTTTAAAAAATAGGAAATCGATTATAAAACAAATTTCAAATTTCAAATTTGGTTTTCCACAAGCCTATATTCGTTGGAGGATTACGTTATTCAAAATTCGATGACTCTATGTACCGTTGTTTTACCACAATACGAGAAATATACATACATTTATGCAGATTTTTCATTATTTAATTTCTTCAAATATAATGCAGGACTCTAACCTTTTGTGGCAACACTTTTAAAAGTGAACCGACATTTATGAGTCCGACGCAAAATGCCAAAACGAAACTAATAGTCCTTCGGGATTCAAATCCCTTTGGACAAAAACGAGTAAAAACTCGTTTCGATTCGTACCTTTGACATTTGGAGCTCCAAAATTAAAAAAAAAGAAAAAAAAAAAAAAAAAAATCTGAAATGTTTCAGATTTTAAATTACGTCCAAAGGGGCGTTTTTTAACATTTTGTGTGTTACCTTTCTTTATTAAATATCATGTGCCTCGCACTTAAACCATAAGATCCAGTGCAACAGCAATATCGCAAAATAGTTTTAAAAACGAGCATATCTTTAGAATTTCCGATACAGAGACTCACGCGCTGGAGATAAAAATGTTTTTCTGCACAACGTTGCCATTGCTCGCTTTGAAATCCTTGAGCTTGTTAATCAAAAATTCGTCAAAGTTTTAAAAAATAGGAAATCTATCCTAAAAAAAATTTCAAATTTGGTCTTCCACATGCTCATATTCGTTGGAGGATTACGTTATTCAAAATTCGATGACTCTATGTACCGTTATTTTATGACAATGCGAGAAATACACATACATTTACGCAGATTTTCATTATTTAATTTCTTCAAATATAATGCAGGACTCTAACATTTTATGGCAACAGTTTGAAAAGGGAACCGACATTTATCCGTCCGACGCAAAATGCCAAAACGAAAATAATAGTCCTTCGGGATTCAAATCCCTTTGGACTAAAAAAAAAAAAAAAAATCTGAAATGTTTCAGATTTTAAATTACGTCCAAAGGGGCGTTTTTTTTTAACATTTTGTGTGTTACCTTTCTTTATTAAATATCATGTTCCTCGCAATTAAACCATAATATCCAGTGCAACAGCAATATCGCAAAATAGTTTTAAAACGAGCATATCTTTAGAATTTCCGATACAGAGACTCACGCGCTGGAGATAAAAATGTTTTTCTGCACAACGTTGCCATTGCTCGCTTTGAAATCCTTGAGCTTGTTAATCAAAAATTCGTCAAAGTTTTAAAAAATAGGAAATCGATCCTAAAAAAAATTTCAAATTTGGTCTTCCACATGCTCATATTCGTTGGAGGATTACGTTATTCAAAATTCGATGACTCTATGTACCGTTATTTTATGACAATGGGAGAAATCTACATACATTTACGCAGATTTTCATTATTTATTTTCTTCAAATATAATGCAGGACTCTAACATTTTATGGCAACAGTTTGAAAAGTGAACCGACATTTATGAGTCCGACGCAAAATGCCAAAACGAAAGTAATAATCCTTCGGGATTCAAATCCCTTTGGACTAAAAAAAAAAAAAAAAAAATCTGAAATGTTTCAGATTTTAAATTACGTCCAAAGGGGCGTTTTTTTTTAACATTTTGTGTGTTACCTTTCTTTATTAAATATCATGTTCCTCTCACTTAAACCATAAGATCCAGTGCAACAGCAATATCGCAAAATTATTTTAAAACGAGCATATCTTTAGAATTTCCGATACAGAGACTCACGCGCTGGAGATAAAAATGTTTTTTCTGCACAACGTTGCCATTGCTCGCTTTGAAATCCTTGAGTTTGTTAATCAAAAATTCGTCAAAGTTTTAAAAAATAGGAAATCGATCATAAAACGAATTTCAAATTTCAAATTTGGTTTTCCACATGCTCATATTCGTTGGAGGATGACGTTATTCAAAATTCGATGACTCTATGTACCGTTATTTTATGACAATGGGAGAAATCTACATACATTTACGCAGATTTTCATTATTTATTTTCTTCAAATATAATGCAGGACTCTAACATTTTATGGCAACAGTTTGAAAAGTGAACCGACATTTATGAGTCCAAAGCAAAATGCCAAAACGAAACTAATAGTCCTTCGGGATTCAAATCTTTTTGGACTAAAAAAAAAAAAAAAAATCTGAAATGTTTCAGATTTTAAATTACATCCAAAGGGGCGTTATTTAACATTTTGTGTGTTACCTTTCTTTATTAAATATCATGTTCCTCGCACTTAAGCCATAAGATACAGTGCAACAGCAAAATCGCAAAATAGTTTTAAAACGAGCATATCTTTAGAATTTCCGATACAGAGACTCACGCGCTGGAGATAAAAATGTTTTTCTGCACAACGTTGCCATTGCTCGCTTTGAAATCCTTGAGCTTGTTAATCAAAAATTCGTCAAAGTTTTAAAAAATAGGAAATCGATCATAAAAAAAAATTCAAATTTGGTCTTCCAGTTGCTCATATTCGTTGGAGGATTACGTTATTCAAAATTCGATGACTCTATGTACCGTTATTTTATGACAATGGGAGAAATATACATACATTTACGCAGATTTTCATTATTTATTTTCTTCAAATATAATGCAGGAATCTAACATTTTATGGCAACAGTTTGAAAAGTGAACCGACATTTATCCGTCCGACGCAAAATGCCAAAACGAAACTAATAGTCGTTCGGGATTCAAATCCCTTTGGACTAAAAAAAAAAAAAAAAAAAAAAAAAAAAAAAAAATATCTGAAATGTTTCAGATTTTAAATTACGTCCAAAGGGGAGTTTTTTAACATTTTGTGTGTTACATTTCTTTATTAAATATCATGTTCCTCGCACTTAAACCATAAGATCCAGTGAAACAGCAATATCGCAAAATAATTTTAAAACGAGCATTGCTTGAGAATTTCCGATACAGAGACTCACGCGCTGGAGATAAAAATGTTTTTCTGCACAACGTCGCCATTGCTCGCTTTGAAATCCTTGAGTTTGTTAATCAAAAATTCGTCAAAGTTTTAAAAAATAGGAAATCGATCATAAAACGAATTTCAAATTTTAAATTTGGTCTTCCACATACTCATATTCGTTGGAGGATTACGTTATTCAAAATTCGATGACTCTATGTACCCTTATTTTATGACAATGCGAGAAATACACATACATTTACGCAGATTTTCATTATTTAATTTCTTCAAATATAATGCAGGACTCTAACATTTTATGGCAACAGTTTGAAAAGGGAACCGACATTTATCCGTCCGACGCAAAATGCCAAAACGAAAATAATAGTCCTTCGGGATTCAAATCCCTTTGGACTAAAAAAAAAAAAAAAAAAATCTGAAATGTTTCAGATTTTAAATTACGTCCAAAGGGGCGTTTTTTTTTAACATTTTGTGTGTTACCTTTCTTTATTAAATATCATGTTCCTCGCACTTAAACCATAAGATCCAGTGCAACAGCAATATCGCAAAATAGTTTTAAAACGAGCATATCTTTAGAATTTCCGATACAGAGACTCACGCGCTGGAGATAAAAATGTTTTTCTGCACAACGTTGCCATTGCTCGCTTTGAAATCCTTGAGCTTGTTAATCAAAAATTCGTCAAAGTTTTAAAAAATAGGAAATCGATCCTAAAAAAAATTTCAAATTTGGTCTTCCACATGCTCATATTCGTTGGAGGATTACGTTATTCAAAATTCGATGACTCTATGTACCGTTATTTTATGACAATGGGAGAAATCTACATACATTTACGCAGATATTCATTATTTAATTTCTTCAAATATAATGCAGGACTCTAACATTTTATGGCAACAGTTTGAAAAGTGAACAGACATTTATGAGTCCGACGCAAAATGCAAAAACGAAACTAATAATCCTTTGGGATTCAAATCCCTTTGGACTAAAAAAAAAAAAAAAATCTGAAATGTTTCAGATTTTAAATTATGTCCAAAGGGGCGTTTTCTAACATTTTGTGTGTTACATTTCTTTATTAAATATCATGTTCCTCGCACTTAAACCATAAGATCCAGTGCAACAGCAATATCGCAAAATAGTTTTAAAACGAGCATATCTTTAGAATTTCCGATACAGAGACTCACGCGCTGGAGATAAAAATGTTTTTCTCCACAACGTTGCCATTGCTCGCTTTGAAATCCTTGAGTTTGTTAATCAAAAATTCGTCAAAGTTTTAAAAAATAGGAAATCGATCATAAAACAAATTTCAAATTTCAAATTTGGTCTTCCACATGCTCATATTCGTTGGAGGATTACGTTATTCAAAATTCGATGACTCTATGTACCGTTGTTTTATCACAATACGAGAAATATACATACATTTATGCAGATTTTTCATTATTTAATTTCTTCAAATATAATGCAGGACTCTAACATTTTATGGCAACAGTTTGAAAAGTGAACCGACATTTATGAGTCCGACGCAAAATGCCAAAACGAAACTAATAATCCTTTGGGATTCAAATCCCTTTGGACTAAAAAAAAAAAAAAAATCTGAAATGTTTCAGATTTTAAATTACGTCCAAAGGGGCGTTTTTTTAACATTTTGTGTGTTACCTTTCTTTATTAAATATCATGTGCCTCGCACTTAAACCATAAGATCCAGTGCAACAGCAATATCGCAAAATAATTTTAAAACCAGCGTATCTTTAGAATTTCCGATACAGAGACTCACGCGCTGGAGATAAAAATGTTTTTCTGCACAACGTTGCCATTGCTCGCTTTGAAATCCTTGAGCTTGTTAATCAAAAATTCGTCAAAGTTTTAAAAAATAGGAAATCGATCATAAAAAAAATTTCAAATTTGGTCTTCCAGTTGCTCATATTCGTTGGAGGATTACGTTATTCAAAATTCGATGACTCTATGTACCGTTATTTTATGACAATGGGAGAAATATACATACATTTACGCAGATTTTCATTATTTATTTTCTTTAAATATAATGCAGGAATCTAACATTTTATGGCAACAGTTTGAAAAGTGAAGCGACATTTATCCGTCCGACGCAAAATGCCAAAACGAAACTAATAGTCGTTCGGGATTCAAATCCCTTTGGACTAAAAAAAAAAAAAAAAAAAAAAAAAAAAAAAAAAAAATGTTTCAGATTTTAAATTACGTCCAAAGGGGAGTTTTTTAACATTTTGTGTGTTACATTTCTTTATTAAATATCATGTTCCTCGCACTTAAACCATAAGATCCAGTGAAACAGCAATATCGCAAAATAATTTTAAAACGAGCATTGCTTAAGAATTTCCGATACAGAGACTCACGCGCTGGAGATAAAAATGTTTTTCTGCACAACGTCGCCATTGCTCGCTTTGAAATCCTTGAGTTTGTTAATCAAAAATTCGTCAAAGTTTTAAAAAATAGGAAATCGATCATAAAACGAATTTCAAATTTTAAATTTGGTCTTCCACATGCTCATATTCGTTGGAGGATTACGTTATTCAAAATTCGATGACTCTATGTACCGTTATTTTATGACAATGGGAGAAATCTACATACATTTACGCAGATTTTCATTATTTATTTTCTTCAAATATAATGCAGGACTCTAACATTTTATGGCAACAGTTTGAAAAGTGAACCGACATTTATGAGTCCGACGCAAAATGCCAAAACGAAACTAATAATCCTTTGGGATTCAAATCCCTTTGGACTAAAAAAAAAAAAAATCTGAAATGTTTCAGATTTTAAATTACGTCCAAAGGGGCGTTTTTTTAACATTTTGTGTGTTACCTTTCTTTATTAAATATCATGTGCCTCGCACTTAAACCATAAGATCCAGTGCAACAGCAATATCGCAAAATAATTTTAAAACCAGCGTATCTTTAGAATTTCCGATACAGAGACTCACGCGCTGGAGATAAAAATGTTTTTCTGCACAACGTTGCCATTGCTCGCTTTGAAATCCTTGAGTTTGTTAATCAAAATTTCGTCAAAGTTTTAAAAAATAGGAAATCGATTATAAAACAAATTTCAAATTTCAAATTTGGTTTTCCACAAGCCTATATTCGTTGGAGGATTACGTTATTCAAAATTCGATGACTCTATGTACCGTTGTTTTACCACAATACGAGAAATATACATACATTTACGCAGATATTCATTATTTAATTTCTTCAAATATAATGCAGGATTCTAACATTTCATGGTAACAGTTTAAAAAGTGAAGCGACATTTATCCGTCTGACGCAAAATGCCAAAACTAAACTAATAATCCTTCAGGATTCAAATCCCTTTGGACTAAAAAAAAAAAAAAAAAAAATCTGAAATGTTTCAGATTTTAAATTATGTCCAAAGGGGCGTTTTTTAACATTTTGCATATTACCTTTCTTTATTAAATATCATGTTCCTCGCACTTAAACCATAAGATCCAGTGCAACAGCAATATCGCAAAATAGTTTTAAAACGAGCATATCTTTAGAATTTCCGATACAGAGACTCACGCGCTGGAGATAAAAATGTTTTTTCTGCACAACGTTGCCACTGCTCGCTTTGAAATCCTTGAGTTTGTTAATCAAAGATTCGTCAAAGTTTTAAAAAATTGGAAATCGATCATAAAACAAATTTCAAATTTAGTCTTCCACATGCTCATATTCGTTGGAGGATTACGTCATTCAAAACTCGAAGACTCTATGTACCGTTATTTTATGACAATGTGAGAAATATACATACATTTACGCAGATATTCATTATTTAATTTCTTCAAATATAATGCAGGACTCTAACATTTTATGGCAAGAGTTTGAAAAGTGAACCGACATTTATGAGTCCGACGCAAAATGCCAAAACGAAACTAATAATCCTTTGGGATTCAAATCCCTTTGGACTAAAAAAAAAAAAAAAATCTGAAATGTTTCAGATTTTAAATTACGTCCAAAGGGGCGTTTTTTTAACATTTTGTGTGTTACCTTTCTTTATTAAATATCATGTGCCTCGCACTTAAACCATAAGATCCAGTGCAACAGCAATATCGCAAAATAATTTTAAAACCAGCGTATCTTTAGAATTTCCGATACAGAGACTCACGCGCTGGAGATAAAAATGTTTTTCTGCACAACGTTGCCATTGCTCGCTTTGAAATCCTTGAGCTTGTTAATCAAAAATTCGTCAAAGTTTTAAAAAATAGGAAATCGATCATAAAAAAAATTTCAAATTTGGTCTTCCAGTTGCTCATATTCGTTGGAGGATTACGTTATTCAAAACTCGAAGACTCTATGTACCGTTGTTTTACCACAATACGAGAAATATACATACATTTACGCAGATATTCATTATTTAATTTCTTCAAATATAATGCAGGATTCTAACATTTCATGGTAACAGTTTAAAAAGTGAAGCGACATTTATCCGTCTGACGCAAAATGCCAAAACTAAACTAATAATCCTTCAGGATTCAAATCCCTTTGGACTAAAAAAAAAAAAAAAAAAATCTGAAATGTTTCAGATTTTAAATTATGTCCAAAGGGGCGTTTTTTAACATTTTGCATATTACCTTTCTTTATTAAATATCATGTTCCTCGCACTTAAACCATAAGATCCAGTGCAACAGCAATATCGCAAAATAGTTTTAAAACGAGCATATCTTTAGAATTTCCGATACAGAGACTCACGCGCTGGAGATAAAAATGTTTTTTCTGCACAACGTTGCCACTGCTCGCTTTGAAATCCTTGAGTTTGTTAATCAAAGATTCGTCAAAGTTTTAAAAAATTGGAAATCGATCATAAAACAAATTTCAAATTTAGTCTTCCACATGCTCATATTCGTTGGAGGATTACGTCATTCAAAACTCGAAGACTCTATGTACCGTTATTTTATGACAATGTGAGAAATATACATACATTTACGCAGATATTCATTATTTAATTTCTTCAAATATAATGCAGGACTCTAACAATTTATGGCAACAGTTTGAAAAGTAAACCGACATTTATCCGTCCGACGCAAAATGCCAAATCGAAATTAATAGTCCTTCGGGATTCAAATCCATTTGGACTAAAAAAAAAAAAAAAAAAAAAAAAAAAAAAAAAAAAAAAAAAAAAATCTGAAATGTTTCAGATTTTAAATTACGTCCAAAGGGGCATTTTTTAACATTTTGTGTGTTACCTTTCTTTATTAAATATCTTGTTCCTCGCACTTAAGCCATAAGATACAGTGCAACAGCAATATCGCAAAATAGTTTTAAAACGAGTATATCTTTAGAATTTCCGATACAGAGACTCACGCGGTGGAGATAAAAATGTTTTTCTGCACAACGTCGCCATTGCTCGCTTTGAAATCCTTGAGTTTGTTAATCAAAAATTCGTCAAAGTTTTAAAAAATAGGAAATCGATCATAAAACGAATTTCAAATTTTAAATTTGGTCCTCCACATGCTCATATTCGTTGGAGGATTACGTTATTCAAAATTCGATGACTATATGTACCGTTATTTTATGACAATGCGAGAAATATACATACATTTACGCAGATTTTCATTATTTAATTTCTTCAAATATAATGCAGGACTCTAACATTTTATGGCAACAATTTGAAAAGTGAACCGACATTTATCCGTCCGACGCAAAATGCCAAAACGAAACTAATAGTTCTTCGGGATTCAAATCCCTTTGGACTAAAAAAAAAAAAAAAAATATGAACTGTTTCAGATTTTAAATTATGTCCAAAGGGGCGTTTTTTAACATTTTGTATGTTACCTTTCTTTATTAAATATCATGCTCCTCGCACTTAAACCATAAGATCCGGTGCAACAGCAATATCGCAAAATAGTTTTAAAACGAGTATATCTTTAGAATTTCCGATACAGAGACTCACGCGCTGGAGATAAAAATGTTTTTTCTGCACAACGTTGCCATTGCTCGCTTTGAAATCCTTAAGTTTGTTAATTAAAAATTCGTCAAAGTTTTAAAAAATAGGAAATCGATCATAAAACAAATTTCAAATTTCAAATTTGGTCTTCCACATGCTCATATTCGTTGGAGGATTACGTTATTCAAAATTCGATGACCCTATGTACCGTTATTTTATGACATTGCGAGAAATATACATACATTTACGCAGATTTTCATTATTTATTTTCTTCAAATATAATGCAGGATTCTAACATTTTATGGCAACAGTTTGAAAAGGGAACCGACATTTATCCGTCCGACGCAAAATGCAAAAACGAAACTAATAATCCTTAGGGATTCAAATCCCTTTGGACCAAAAAAAAAAAAAAAAAATCTGAAATGTTTCAGATTTTAAATTATGTCCAAAGGGGCGTTTTCTAACATTTCGTGTGTTACATTTCTTTATTAAATATCATGTTCCTCGCACTTAAACCATAAGATCCAGTGCAACAGCAATATCGGAAAATAGTTTTAAAACGAGCATATCTTTAGAATTTCCGATACAGAGACTCACGCGCTGGAGATAAAAATGTTTTTCTGCACAACGTTGCCATTGCTCGCTTTGAAATCCTTGAGCTTGTTAATCAAAAATTCGTCAAAGTTTTAAAAAATAGGAAATCGATCATAAAAAAA
This sequence comes from Stegodyphus dumicola, assembly GCF_044657685.1. Classification (NCBI taxonomy): domain Eukaryota; kingdom Metazoa; phylum Arthropoda; class Arachnida; order Araneae; family Eresidae; genus Stegodyphus; species Stegodyphus dumicola. The sequence continues at coordinate 3,822,523 of NC_140778.1, read as the reverse complement.
ATTTCAAATATGGTCTTCCACATGCTCATATTCGTTGGAGGATTACGTTATTCAAAATTCGATGACTCTATGTACCGTTATTTTATGACAATGGGAGAAATATACATACATTTACGCAGATTTTCATTATTTATTTTCTTCAAATATAATGCAGGACTCTAACATTTTATGGCAACAGTTTGAAAAGTGAACCGACATTTATGAGTCCGACGCAAAATGCCAAAACGAAACTAATAATCCTTCGGGATTCAAATCCCTTTGGACTAAAAAAAAAAAAAAATTGAAATGTTTCAGATTTTAAATTACGTCCAAAGGGGCGTTTTTTTAACATTTTGTGTGTTACCTTTCTTTATTAAATATCATGTGCCTCGCACTTAAACCATAAGATCCAGTGCAACAGCAATATCGCAAAATAATTTTAAAACCAGCGTATCTTTAGAATTTCCGATACAGAGGCTCACGCGCTGGAGATAAAAATGTTTTTCTGCACAACGTTGCCATTGCTCGCTTTGAAATCCTTGAGTTTGTTAATCAAAAATTCGTCAAAGTTTTAAAAAATAGGAAATCGATTATAAAACAAATTTCAAATTTCAAATTTGGTTTTCCACATGCCTATATTCGTTGGAGGATTACGTTATTCAAAATTCGATGACTCTATGTACCGTTATTTTATGACAATGGGAGAAATATACATACATTTACACAGATTTTCATTATTTATTTTCTTCAAATATAATGCAGGACTCTAACATTTTATGGCAACAGTTTGAAAAGTGAACCGACATTTATGAGTCCGACGCAAAATGCCAAAACGAAACTAATAGTTCTTCGGGATTCAAATCCCTTTGGACTAAAAAAAAAAAAAAAAAATATGAACTGTTTCAGATTTTAAATTACGTCCAAAGGGGCGTTTTTTTTAACATTTTGTGTGTTACCTTTCTTTATTAAATATCATGTTCCTCGCACTTAAACCATAAGATCCAGTGCAACAGCAATATCGCAAAATAATTTTAAAACGAGCATATCTTTAGAAATTCCGATACAGAGACTCACGCGCTGGAGATAAAAATGTTTTTTCTGCACAACGTTGCCATTGCTCGCTTTGAAATCCTTAAGTTTGTTAATTAAAAATTCGTCAAAGTTTTAAAAAATAGGAAATCGATCATAAAACAAATTTCAAATTTCAAATTTGGTCTTCCACATGCTCATATTCGTTGGAGGATTACGTTATTCAAAATTCGATGACTCTATGTACCGTTATTTTATGACATTGCGAGAAATATACATACATTTACGCAGATTTTCATTGTTTAATTTCTTCAAATATAATGCAGGACTCTAACATTTTATGGCAACAGTTTGAAAAGTGAACCGACATTTATGAGTCCGACGCAAAATGCCAAAACGAAACTAATAATCCTTCGGGATTCAAATCCCTTTGGACTAAAAAAAAAAAAAAAATTTGAAATGTTTCAGATTTTAAATTACGTTCAAAGGGGCGTTTTTTTAACATTTTGTGTGTTACCTTTCTTTATTAAATATCATGTGCCTCGCACTTAAACCATAAGATCCAGTGCAACAGCAATATCGCAAAATAATTTTAAATCCAGCGTATCTTTAGAATTTCCGATACAGAGACTCACGCGCTGGAGATAAAAATGTTTTTTCTGCACAACGTTGCCATTGCTCGCTTTGAAATCCTTGAGTTTGTTAATCAAAAATTCGTCAAAGTTTTAAAAAATAGGAAATCGATTATAAAACAAATTTCAAATTTCAAATTTAGTTTTCCACATGCCTATATTCGTTGGAGGATTACGTTATTCAAAATTCGATGACTCTATGTACCGTTATTTTATGACAATGGGAGAAATATACATACATTTACGCAGATTTTCATTATTTATTTTCTTCAAATATAATGCAGGACTCTAACATTTTATGGCAACAGTTTGAAAAGTGAACCGACATTTATGAGTCCGACGCAAAATGCCAAAACGAAACTAATAGTTCTTCGGGATTCAAATCCCTTTGGACTAAAAAAAAAAAAAAAAATATGAACTGTTTCAGATTTTAAATTACGTCCAAAGGGGCGTTTTTTTTAACATTTTGTGTGTTACCTTTCTTTATTAAATATCATGTGCCTCGCACTTAAACCATAAGATCCAGTGCAACAGCAATATCGCAAAATAATTTTAAAACGAGCATATCTTTAGAATTTCCGATACAGAGACTCACGCGCTGGAGATAAAAATGTTTTTTCTGCACAACGTTGCCATTGCTCGCTTTGAAATCCTTAAGTTTGTTAATTAAAAATTCGTCAAAGTTTTAAAAAATAGGAAATCGATCATAAAACAAATTTCAAATTTCAAATTTGGTCTTCCACATGCTCATATTCGTTGGAGGATTACGTTATTCAAAATTCGATGACTCTATGTACCGTTATTTTATGACATTGCGAGAAATATACATACATTTACGCAGATTTTCATTGTTTAATTTCTTCAAATATAATGCAGGACTCTAACATTTTATGGCAACAGTTTGAAAAGTGAACCGACATTTATGAGTCCGACGCAAAATGCAAAAACGAAACTAATAATCCTTCGGGATTCAAATCCCTTTGGACCAAAAAAAAAAAAAAATCTGAAATGTTTCAGATTTTAAATTATGTCCAAAGGGGCGTTTTCTAACATTTTGTGTGTTACATTTCTTTATTAAATATCATGTTCCTCGCACTTAAACCATAAGATCCAGTGCAACAGCAATATCGCAAAATAGTTTTAAAACGAGCATATCTTTAGAATTTCCGATACAGAGACTCACGCGCTGGAGATAAAAATGTTTTTCTGCACAACGTTGCCATTGCTCGCTTTGAAATCCTTGAGCTTGTTAATCAAAAATTCGTCAAAGTTTTAAAAAATAGGAAATCGATCATAAAAAAAATTTCAAATATGGTCTTCCACATGCTCATATTCGTTGGAGGATTACGTTATTCAAAATTCGATGACTCTATGTACCGTTATTTTATGACAATGGGAGAAATATACATACATTTACGCAGATTTTCATTATTTATTTTCTTCAAATATAATGCAGGACTCTAACATTTTATGGCAACAGTTTGAAAAGTGAACCGACATTTATGAGTCCGACGCAAAATGCCAAAACGAAACTAATAATCCTTCGGGATTCAAATCCCTTTGGACTAAAAAAAAAAAAAAATTTGAAATGTTTCAGATTTTAAATTACGTCCAAAGGGGCGTTTTTTTAACATTTTGTGTGTTACCTTTCTTTATTAAATATCATGTGCCTCGCACTTAAACCATAAGATCCAGTGCAACAGCAATATCGCAAAATAGTTTTAAAACGAGTATATCTTTAGAATTTCCGATACAGAGACTCACGCGCTGGAGATAAAAATGTTTTTTCTGCACAACGTTGCCATTGCTCGCTTTGAAATCCTTAAGATTGTTAATTAAAAATTCGTCAAAGTTTTAAAAAATAGGAAATCGATCATAAAACAAATTTCAAATTTCAAATTTGGTCTTCCACATGCTCATATTCGTTATTCAAATTCGTTATTCAATTCATATTCGTTATTCAATTCATAATTCGTTATTCAGGATTACGTTATTCAAAATTCGATGACTCTATGTACCGTTGTTTTATCACAATACGAGAAATATACATACATTTATGCAGATTTTTCATTATTTAATTTCTTCAAATATAATGCAGGACTCTAACATTTTATGGCAACAGTTTGAAAAGTGAACCGACATTTATCCGTCCGACGCAAAATGTTAAAACGAAACTAATAGTCCTTCGGGATTCAAATCTCTTTGGACTAAAAAAAAAAAAAAATCTGAAAAGATTCAGATTTTAAATTACGCCCAAAGGGGCGTTTTTTAACATTTTGTATGTTACTTTCTTTATTAAATATCATGCTCCTCGCACTTAAAACATAAGTTTCAGTGCAACAGCAATATCGCAAAATAGTTTTAAAACGAGTATATCTTTAGAATTTCCGATACAGAGACTCACGCGCTGGAGATAAAAATGTTTTTCTGCACAACGTCGCCATTGCTCGCTTTGAAATCCTTGAGTTTGTTAATCAAAAATTCGTCAAAGTTTTAAAAAATAGGAAATCGATCATAAAACGAATTTCAAATTTTAAATTTGGTCCTCCACATGCTCATATTCGTTGGAGGATTACGTTATTCAAAATTCGATGACTCTATGTACCGTTATTTTATGACAATGGGAGAAATATACATACATTTACGCAGATTTTCATTATTTATTTTCTTCAAATATAATGCAGGACTCTAACAATTTATGGCAACAGTTTGAAAAGTGAACCGACATTTATCCGTCCGACGCAAAATGCCAAATCGAAATTAATAGTCCTTCGGGATTCAAATCCATTTGGACTATAAAAAAAAAAAAAAAAAAAAAAAAAAAATCTGAAATGTTTCAGATTTTAAATTACGTCCAAAGGGGCGTTTTTTTAACATTTTGTGTGTTACCTTTCTTTATTAAATATCATGTGCCTCGCACTTAAACCATAAGATCCAGTGCAACAGCAATATCGCAAAATAATTTTAAAACGAGCATATCTTTAGAATTTCCGATACAGAGACTCACGCGCTGGAGATAAAAATGTTTTTTCTGCACAACGTTGCCATTGCTCGCTTTGAAATCCTTAAGTTTGTTAATTAAAAATTCGTCAAAGTTTTAAAAAATAGGAAATCGATCATAAAACAAATTTCAAATTTCAAATTTGGTCTTCCACATGCTCATATTCGTTGGAGGATTACGTTATTCAAAATTCGATGACTCTATGTACCGTTATTTTATGACATTGCGAGAAATATACATACATTTACGCAGATTTTCATTGTTTAATTTCTTCAAATATAATGCAGGACTCTAACATTTTATGGCACCAGTTTGAAAAGTGAACCGACATTTATGAGTCCGACGCAAAATGCCAAAACGAAACTAATAATCCTTCGGGATTCAAATCCCTTTGGACTAAAAAAAAAAAAAAATTTGAAATGTTTCAGATTTTAAATTACGTCCAAAGGGGCGTTTTTTTAACATTTTGTGTGTTACCTTTCTTTATTAAATATCATGTGCCTCGCACTTAAACCATAAGATCCAGTGCAACAGCAATATCGCAAAATAATTTTAATACCAGCGTATCTTTAGAATTTCCGATACAGAGACTCACGCGCTGGAGATAAAAATGTTTTTTCTGCACAACGTTGCCATTGCTCGCTTTGAAACCCTTGAGTTTGTTAATCAAAAATTCGTCAAAGTTTTAAAAAATAGGAAATCGATTATAAAACAAATTTCAAATTTCAAATTTGGTTTTCCACATGCCTATATTCGTTGGAGGATTACGTTATTCAAAATTCGATGACTCTATGTACCGTTATTTTATGACAATGGGAGAAATATACATACATTTACGCAGATTTTCATTATTTATTTTCTTCAAATATAATGCAGGACTCTAACATTTTATGGCAACAGTTTGAAAAGTGAACCGACATTTATGAGTCCGACGCAAAATGCCAAAACGAAACTAATAGTTCTTCGGGATTCAAATCCCTTTGGACTAAAAAAAAAAAAAAATATGAACTGTTTCAGATTTTAAATTACGTCCAAAGGGGCGTTTTTTTTAACATTTTGTGTGTTACCTTTCTTTATTAAATATCATGTTCCTCGCACTTAAACCATAAGATCCATTGCAACAGCAATATCGCAAAATAATTTTAAAACGAGCATATCTTTAGAATTTCCGATACAGAAACTCACGCGCTGGAGATAAAAATGTTTTTTCTGCACAACGTTGCCATTGCTCGCTTTGAAATCCTTAAGTTTGTTAATTAAAAATTCGTCAAAGTTTTAAAAAATAGGAAATCGATCATAAAACAAATTTCAAATTTCAAATTTGGTCTTCCACATGCTCATATTCGTTGGAGGATTACGTTATTCAAAATTCGATGACTCTATGTACCGTTATTTTATGACATTGCGAGAAATATACATACATTTACGCAGATTTTCATTGTTTAATTTCTTCAAATATAATGCAGGACTCTAACATTTTATGGCAACAGTTTGAAAAGTGAACCGACATTTATGAGTCCGACGCAAAATGCAAAAAAGAAACTAATAATCCTTCGGGATTCAAACCCCTTTGGAACAAAAAAAAAAAAAAATCTGAAATGTTTCAGATTTTAAATTATGTCCAAAGGGGCGTTTTCTAACATTTTGTGTGTTACATTTCTTTATTAAATATCATGTTCCTCGCACTTAAACCATAAGATCCAGTGCAACAGCAATATCGCAAAATAGTTTTAAAACGAGCATATCTTTAGAATTTCCGATACAGAGACTCACGCGCTGGAGATAAAAATGTTTTTCTGCACAACGTTGCCATTGCTCGCTTTGAAATCCTTGAGCTTGTTAATCAAAAATTCGTCAAAGTTTTAAAAAATAGGAAATCGATCATAAAAAAAATTTCAAATATGGTCTTCCACATGCTCATATTCGTTGGAGGATTACGTTATTCAAAATTCGATGACTCTATGTACCGTTATTTTATGACAATGGGAGAAATATACATACATTTACGCAGATTTTCATTATTTATTTTCTTCAAATATAATGCAGGACTCTAACATTTTATGGCAACAGTTTGAAAAGTGAACCGACATTTATGAGTCCGACGCAAAATGCCAAAACGAAACTAATAATCCTTCGGGATTCAAATCCCTTTGGACTAAAAAAAAAAAAAAATTTGAAATGTTTCAGATTTTAAATTACGTCCAAAGGGGCGTTTTTTTAACATTTTGTGTGTTACCTTTCTTTATTAAATATCATGTTCCTCGCACTTAAACCATAAGATCCAGTGCAACAGCAATATCGCAAAATAATTTTAAAACGAGCATTTCTTTAGAATTTCCGATACAGAGACTCACGCGCTGGAGATAAAAATGTTTTTTCTGCACAACGTTGCCATTGCTCGCTTTAAAATCCTTGAGTTTGTTAATCAAAAATTCGTCAAAGTTTTAAAAAATAGGAAATCGATTATAAAATAAAATTTCAAATTTCAAATTTGGTTTTCCACATGCCTATATTCGTTGGAGGATTACGTTATTCAAAATTCGATGACTCTATGTACCGTTGTTTTACCACAATACGAGAAATATACATACATTTATGCAGATTTTTCATTATTTAATTTCTTCAAATATAATGCAGGACTCTAACATTTTATGGCAACAGTTTGAAAAGTGAACCGACATTTATCCGTCCGACGCAAAATGCCAAAACGAAACTAATAGTCCTTCGGGATTCAAATCTCTTTGGACTAAAAAAAAAAAAAAAAATCTGAAATGTTTCAGATTTTAAATTACGTCCAAAGGGGCGTTTTTTAACATTTTGTATGTTACTTTCTTTATTAAATATCATGTTCCTCGCACTTAAAACATAAGATTCAGTGCAACAGCAATATCGCAAAATAGTTTTAAAACGAGCATATCTTTAGAATTTCCGATACAGAGACTCACGCCCTGGAGATAAAAATGTTTTTTCTGCACAACGTTGCCATTGCTCGCTTTGAAATCCTTGAGTTTGTTAATCAAAAATTCGTCAAAGTTTTAAAAAGTAGGAAATCGATCATAAGACAAATTTCAAATTTGGTCTTCCACATGCTCATATTCGTTGGAGGATTACGTTATTCAAAATTCGATGACTCTATGTACCGTTATTTTATGACAATGTGAGAAATATACATACATTTACGCAGATATTCATTATTTAATTTCTTCAAATATAATGCAGGATTCTAACATTTCATGGCAACAGTTTAAAAAGTGAAGCGACATTTATCTGTCCGACGCAAAATGCCAAAACTAAACTAATAATCCTTCGGGATTCAAATCCCTTTGGACTAAAAAAAAAAAAAAAAATTTGAAATGTTTCAGATTTTAAATTACGTCCAAAGGGGCGTTTTTTTAACATTTTGTGTGTTACCTTTCTTTATTAAATAACATGTGCCTCGCACTTAAACCATAAGATCCAGTGCAACAGCAATATCGCAAAATAGTTTTAAAACGAGCATATCTTTAGAATTTCCGATACAGAGACTCACGCGCTGGAGATAAAAATGTTTTTTCTGCACAACGTTGCCACTGCTCGCTTTGAAATCCTTGAGTTTGTTAATCAAAGATTCGTCAAAGTTTTAAAAAATTGGAAATCGATCATAAAACAAATTTCAAATTTGGTCTTCCACATGCTCATATTCGTTGGAGGATTACGTCATTCAAAACTCGAAGACTCTATGTACCGTTATTTTATGACAATGTGAGAAATATACATACATTTACGCAGATATTCATTATTTAATTTCTTCAAATATAATGCAGGACTCTAACAATTTATGGCAACAGTTTGAAAAGTGAACCGACATTTATCCGTCCGACGCAAAATGCCAAATCTAAATTAATAGTCCTTCGGGATTCAAATCCATTTCGACTATAAAAAAAAAAAAAGAAAAAAAAAATCTGAAATGTTTCAGATTTTAAATTACGTCCAAAGGGGCGTTTTTGAACATTTTGTGTGTTACCTTTCTTTATTAAATATCATGTTCCTCGCACTTAAAACATAAGATTCAGTGCAACAGCAATATCGCAAAATAGTTTTAAAACGAGCATATCTTTAGAATTTCCGATACAGAGACTCACGCCCTGGAGATAAAAATGTTTTTTCTGCACAACGTTGCCATTGCTCGCTTTGAAATCCTTGAGTTTGTTAATCAAAAATTCGTCAAAGTTTTAAAAAGTAGGAAATCGATCATAAGACAAATTTCAAATTTGGTCTTCCACATGCTCATATTCGTTGGAGGATTACGTTATTCAAAATTCGATGACTCTATGTACCGTTATTTTATGACAATGTGAGAAATATACATACATTTACGCAGATATTCATTATTTAATTTCTTCAAATATAATGCAGGATTCTAACATTTCATGGCAACAGTTTAAAAAGTGAAGCGACATTTATCTGTCCGACGCAAAATGCCAAAACTAAACTAATAATCCTTCGGGATTCAAATCCCTTTGGACTAAAAAAAAAAAAAAAAATTTGAAATGTTTCAGATTTTAAATTACGTCCAAAGGGGCGTTTTTTTAACATTTTGTGTGTTACCTTTCTTTATTAAATAACATGTGCCTCGCACTTAAACCATAAGATCCAGTGCAACAGCAATATCGCAAAATAGTTTTAAAACGAGCATATCTTTAGAATTTCCGATACAGAGACTCACGCGCTGGAGATAAAAATGTTTTTTCTGCACAACGTTGCCACTGCTCGCTTTGAAATCCTTGAGTTTGTTAATCAAAGATTCGTCAAAGTTTTAAAAAATTGGAAATCGATCATAAAACAAATTTCAAATTTGGTCTTCCACATGCTCATATTCGTTGGAGGATTACGTCATTCAAAACTCGAAGACTCTATGTACCGTTATTTTATGACAATGTGAGAAATATACATACATTTACGCAGATATTCATTATTTAATTTCTTCAAATATAATGCAGGACTCTAACAATTTATGGCAACAGTTTGAAAAGTGAACCGACATTTATCCGTCCGACGCAAAATGCCAAATCTAAATTAATAGTCCTTCGGGATTCAAATCCATTTCGACTATAAAAAAAAAAAAAGAAAAAAAAAAATCTGAAATGTTTCAGATTTTAAATTACGTCCAAAGGGGCGTTTTTGAACATTTTGTGTGTTACCTTTCTTTATTAAATATCATGTTCCTCGCACTTAAACCATAAGATCCAGTGCAACAGCAATATCGCAAAATAGTTTTAAAACGAGCATATCTTTAGAATTTCCGATACAGAGACTCACGCGCTGGAGATAAAAATGTTTTTCTCCACAACGTTGCCATTGCTCGCTTTGAAATCCTTGAGTTTGTTAATCAAAAATTCGTCAAAGTTTTAAAAAATAGGAAATCGATCATAAAACAAATTTCAAATTTCAAATTTGGTCTTGCACATGCTCATATTCGTTGGAGGATTACGTTATTCAAAATTCGATGACTCTATGTACCGTTATTTTATGACAATGTGAGAAATATACATACATTTACGCAGATATTCATTATTTAATTTCTTCAAATATAATGCAGGATTCTAACATTTCATGGCAACAGTTTAAAAAGTGAAGCGACATTTATCTGTCCGACGCAAAATGCCAAAACTAAACTAATAATCCTTCGGGATTCAAATCCCTTTGGACTAAAAAAAAAAAAAAAAATTTGAAATGTTTCAGATTTTAAATTACGTCCAAAGGGGCGTTTTTTTAACATTTTGTGTGTTACCTTTCTTTATTAAATAACATGTGCCTCGCACTTAAACCATAAGATCCAGTGCAACAGCAATATCGCAAAATAGTTTTAAAACGAGCATATCTTTAGAATTTCCGATACAGAGACTCACGCGCTGGAGATAAAAATGTTTTTTCTGCACAACGTTGCCACTGCTCGCTTTGAAATCCTTGAGTTTGTTAATCAAAGATTCGTCAAAGTTTTAAAAAATTGGAAATCGATCATAAAACAAATTTCAAATTTGGTCTTCCACATGCTCATATTCGTTGGAGGATTACGTCATTCAAAACTCGAAGACTCTATGTACCGTTATTTTATGACAATGTGAGAAATATACATACATTTACGCAGATATTCATTATTTAATTTCTTCAAATATAATGCAGGACTCTAACAATTTATGGCAACAGTTTGAAAAGTGAACCGACATTTATCCGTCCGACGCAAAATGCCAAATCTAAATTAATAGTCCTTCGGGATTCAAATCCATTTCGACTATAAAAAAAAAAAAAGAAAAAAAAAAATCTGAAATGTTTCAGATTTTAAATTACGTCCAAAGGGGCGTTTTTGAACATTTTGTGTGTTACCTTTCTTTATTAAATATCATGTTCCTCGCACTTAAACCATAAGATCCAGTGCAACAGCAATATCGCAAAATAGTTTTAAAACGAGCATATCTTTAGAATTTCCGATACAGAGACTCACGCGCTGGAGATAAAAATGTTTTTCTCCACAACGTTGCCATTGCTCGCTTTGAAATCCTTGAGTTTGTTAATCAAAAATTCGTCAAAGTTTTAAAAAATAGGAAATCGATCATAAAACAAATTTCAAATTTCAAATTTGGTCTTGCACATGCTCATATTCGTTGGAGGATTACGTTATTCAAAATTCGATGACTCTATGTACCGTTGTTTTATCACAATACGAGAAATATACATACATTTATGCAGATTTTTCATTATTTAATTTCTTCAAATATAATGCAGGACTCTAACATTTTATGGCAACAGTTTGAAAAGTGAACCGACATTTATCCGTCCGACGCAAAATGCCAAAACGAAACTAATAGTCCTTCGGGATTCAAATCTCTTTGGACTAAAAAAAAAAAAAAAAATCTGAAATGTTTCAGATTTTAAATTACGTCCAAAGGGGCGTTTTTTAACATTTTGTATGTTACTTTCTTTATTAAATATCATGTTCCTCGCACTTAAAACATAAGATTCAGTGCAACAGCAATATCGCAAAATAGTTTTAAAACGAGCATATCTTTAGAATTTCCGATACAGAGACTCACGCGCTGGAGATAAAAATGTTTTTTCTGCACAACGTTGCCATTGCTCGCTTTGAAATCCTTGAGTTTGTTAATCAAAAATTCGTCAAAGTTTTAAAAAGTAGGAAATCGATCATAAAACAAATTTCAAATTTGGTCTTCCACATGCTCATATTCGTTGGAGGATTACGTTATTCAAAATTCGATGACTCTATGTACCGTTATTTTATGACAATGTGAGAAATATACATACATTTACGCAGATATTCATTATTTAATTTCTTCAAATATAATGCAGGACTCTAACATTTCATGGCAACAGTTTAAAAAGTGAAGCGACATTTATCCGTCCGACGCAAAATGCCAAAATTAAACTAATAATCCTTCGGGATTCAAATCCCTTTGGACTAAAAAAAAAAAAAAATCTGAAATGTTTCAGATTCTAAATTATGTCCAAAGGGGCGTTTTTTAACATTTTGTATATTACCTTTCTTTATTAAATATCATGTTCCTCGCACTTAAACCATAAGATCCAGTGCAACAGCAATATCGCAAAATAGTTTTAAAACGAGCATATCTTTAGAATTTGCGATACAGAGACTCACGCGCTGGAGATAAAAATGTTTTTTCTGCACAACGTTGCCACTGCTCGCTTTGAAATCCTTGAGTTTGTTAATCAAAGATTCGTCAAAGTTTTAAAAAATTGGAAATCGATCATAAAACAAATTTCAAATTTGGTCTTCCACATGCTCATATTCGTTGGAGGATTACGTCATTCAAAACTCGAAGACTCTATGTACCGTTATTTTATGACAATGTGAGAAATATACATACATTTACGCAGATATTCATTATTTAATTTCTTCAAATATAATGCAGGACTCTAACAATTTATGGCAACAGTTTGAAAAGTGAACCGACATTTATCCGTCCGACGCAAAATGCCAAAACGAAACTAATAGTCCTTCGGGATTCAAATCTCTTTGGACTAAAAAAAAAAAAAAAAAAAAAATCTGAAATGTTTCAGATTTTAAATTACGTCCAAAGGGGCGTTTTTTAACATTTTGTATGTTACTTTCTTTATTAAATATCATGTTCCTCGCACTTAAAACATAAGATTCAGTGCAACAGCAATATCGCAAAATAGTTTTAAAACGAGCATATCTTTAGAATTTCCGATACAGAGACTCACGCGCTGGAGATAAAAATGTTTTTTCTGCACAACGTTGCCATTGCTCGCTTTGAAATCCTTGAGTTTGTTAATCAAAAATTCGTCAAAGTTTTAAAAAATAGGAAATCGATTATAAAACAAATTTCAAATTTCAAATTTGGTTTTCCACATGCCTATATTCGTTGGAGGATTACGTTATTCAAAATTCGATGACTCTATGTACCGTTGTTTTACCACAATACGAGAAATATACATACATTTATGCAGATTTTTCATTATTTAATTTCTTCAAATATAATGCAGGACTCTAACCTTTTGTGGCAAAACTTTTAAAAGTGAACCGACATTTATGAGTCCGACGCAAAATGCCAAAATTAAACTAATAATCCTTCGGGATTCAAATCCCTTTGGACTAAAAAAAAAAAAAAAATCTGAAATGTTTCAGATTCTAAATTATGTCCAAAGGGGCGTTTTTTAACATTTTGTATATTACCTTTCTTTATTAAATATCATGTTCCTCGCACTTAAACCATAAGATCCAGTGCAACAGCAATATCGCAAAATAGTTTTAAAACGAGCATATCTTTAGAATTTCCGATACAGAGACTCACCCGCTGGAGATAAAAATGTTTTTTCTGCACAACGTTGCCACTGCTCGCTTTGAAATCCTTGAGTTTGTTAATCAAAGATTCGTCAAAGTTTTAAAAAATTGGAAATCGATCATAAAACAAATTTCAAATTTGGTCTTCCACATGCTCATATTCGTTGGAGGATTACGTCATTCAAAACTCGAAGACTCTATGTACCGTTATTTTATGACAATGTGAGAAATATATATACATTTACGCAGATATTCATTATTTAATTTCTTCAAATATAATGCAGGAATCTAACAATTTATGGCAACAGTTTAAAAAGTGAAGCGACATTTATGAGTCCGACGCAAAATGCCAAAATTAAACTAATAATCATTCGGGATTCAAATCCCTTTGGAATAAAAAAAAAAAAAAAATCTGATATGTTTCAGATTTTAAATTATGTCCAAAGGGGCGTTTTTTAACATTTTGTATATTACCTTTCTTTATTAAATATCATGTTCCTCGCACTTAAACCATAAGATCCAGTGCAACAGCAATATCGCAAAATAGTTTTAAAACGAGCATATCTTTAGAATTTCCGATACAGAGACTCACGCGCTGGAGATAAAAATGTTTTTTCTGCACAACGTTGCCATTGCTCGCTTTGAAATCCTTGAGTTTGTTAATCAAAAATTCGTCAAAGTTTTAAAAAGTAGGAAATCGATCATAAAACAAATTTCAAATTTGGTCTTCCACATGCTCATATTCGTTGGAGGATTACGTTATTCAAAATTCGATGACTCTATGTACCGTTTTTTTATGACAATGTGAGAAATATACATACATTTACGCAGATATTCATTATTTAATTTCTTCAAATATAATGCAGGATTCTAACATTTCATGGCAACAGTTTGAAACGTGAACCGACATTTATCCGTCCGACGCAAAATGCCAAAACGAAACTAATAGTCTTTCGGGATTCAAATCTCTTTGGACTAAAAAAAAAAAAAAAAAAAAAAAAAAAAAAAAAAAAAATCTGAAATGTTTCAGATTTTAAATTATGTCCAAAGGGGCGTTTTTTAACATTTTGTATATTACCTTTCTTTATTAAATATCATGTTCCTCGCACTTAAACCATAAGATCCAGTGCAACAGCAATATCGCAAAATAGTTTTAAAACGAGTATATCTTTAGAATTTCCGATACAGAGACTCACGCGCTGGAGATAAAAATGTTTTTTCTGCACAACGTTGCCACTGCTCGCTTTGAAATCCTTGAGTTTGTTAATCAAAGATTCGTCAAAGTTTTAAAAAATTGGAAATCGATCATAAAACAAATTTCAAGTTTGGTCTTCCACATGCTCATATTCGTTGGAGGATTACGTCATTCAAAACTCGAAGACTCTATGTACCGTTATTTTATGACAATGTGAGAAATATACATACATTTACGCAGATATTCATTACTTAATTTCTTCAAATATAATGCAGGACTCTAACAATTTATGGCAACAGTTTAAAAAGTGAAGCGACATTTATCCGTCCGACGCAAAATGCCAAAATTAAACTAATAATCATTCGGGATTCAAATCCCTTTGGACTAAAAAAAAAAAAAAAAAATCTGAAATGTTTCAGATTTTAAATTATGTCCAAAGGGGCGTTTTTTAACATTTTGTATATTACCTTTCTTTATTAAATATCATGTTCCTCGCACTTAAACCATAAGATCCAGTGCAACAGCAATATCGCAAAATAGTTTTAAAACGAGCATATCTTTAGAATTTCCGATACAGAGACTCACGCGCTGGAGATAAAAATTTTTTTTCTGCACAACGTTGCCACTGCTCGCTTTGAAATCCTTGAGTTTGTTAATCAAAAATTCGTCAAAGTTTTAAAAAATAGGAAATCGATCATAAAACAAATTTCAAATTTCAAATTTGGTTTTCCACATGCCTATATTCGTTGGAGGATTATGTTATTCAAAATTCGATGACTCTATGTACCGTTGTTTTATCACAATACGAGAAATATACATACATTTATGCAGATTTTTCATTATTTAATTTCTTCAAATATAACGCAGGACTCTAACCTTTTGTGGCAACACTTTTAAAAGTGAACCGACATTTATGAGTCCGACGCAAAATGCCAAAACTAAACTAATAATCCTTCGGGATTCAAATCCCTTTGGACTAAAAAAAAAAAAAAAATCTGAAATGTTTCAGATTTTAAATTATGTCCAAGGGGGCTTTTTTTAACATTTTGTATATTACCTTTCTTTATTAAATATCATGTTCCTCGCACTTAAAGCATAAGATCCAGTGCAACAGCAATATCGCAAAATAGTTTTAAAACGAGCATATCTTTAGAATTTCCGATACAGAGACTCACGCGCTGGAGATAAAAATGTTTTTTCTGCACAACGTTGCCACTGCTCGCTTTGAAATCCTTGAGTTTGTTAATCAAAAATTCGTCAAAGTTTTAAAAAATAGGAAATCGATCATAAAACAAATTTCAAATTTCAAATTTGGTCTTCCACATGCTCATATTCGTTGGAGGATTACGTTATTCAAAATTCGATGACTCTATGTACCGTTGTTTTATCACAATACGAGAAATATACATACATTTATGCAGATTTTTCATTATTTAATTTCTTCAAATATAATGCAGGACTCTAACATTTCATGGCAACAGTTTAAAAAGTGAAACGACATTTATCCGTCCGACGCAAAATGCCAAAAACTAATAATCCTTCGGGATTCAAATCCCTTTGGACTAAAAAAAAAAAAATCTGAAATGTTTCAGATTTTAAATTATGTCCAAAGGGGCGTTTTTTAACATTTTGTATATTACCTTTCTTTATTAAATATCATGTTCCTCGCACTTAAACCATAAGATTCAGTGCAACAGCTATATCGCAAATTAGTTTTAAAACGAGCATATCTTTAGAATTTCCGATACAGAGACTTACGCGCTGGAGATAAAAATGTTTTTTCTGCACAACGTTGCCATTGCTCGCTTTGAAATCCTTGAGTTTGTTAATCAAAAATTCGTCAAAGTTTTAAAAAATAGGAAATCGATCATAAAACAAATTTCAAATTTCAAATTTGGTCTTCCACATGCTCATATTCGTTGGAGGATTACGTTATTAAAAATTCGATGACTCTATGTACCGTTGTTTTATCAGAATACGAGAAATATACATACATTTACGCAGATTTTCATTATTTAATTTCTTCAAATATAATGCAGGACTCTTAACATTTTATGGCAACAGTTTGAAAAGTGAACCGACATTTATCCGACCGACGCAAAATGCCAAAACGAAACTAATAGTCCTTCGGGATTCAAATCCCTTTGGACCAAAAAAAAAAAAAAAGAAAAAAAAAATCTGAAATTAAGACACAATAACACGCCGAATAAATACTAATTCAGAAGTCAAACAACAAAATTGCGTTTGTTGTTTGACTTCTGAATTAGTATTTATTCGGCGTGTCATTTGCGGTTTTGCAGCTGAAGATGGTGGTTCGGTAAAAACATCGAAACTAGTCCTGTGAAAATTTTGTGGATTGACGCTGATGTTTGTTGTTTGACTTCTGAATTAGTAAAATCTGAAATGTTTCAGATTTTAAATTACGTCCAAAGGGGCGTTTTTTAACATTTTGTATATTATCTTTCTTTATTAAATATCATGTTCCTCGCACTTAAACCATAAGATCCAGTGCAACAGCAATATCGCAAAATAATTTCAAAAAGGAGCATATCTTTAGAATTTCCGATACAGAGACTCACGCGCTAGAGGTAAAAATGTTTTTTCTCCACAACTTTGCCATTGCTCGCTTTGAAATCCTTAAGTTTGTTAATCAAAAATTCGTCAAAGTTTTAAAAAATAGGAAATCGATCATAAAACAAATTTCAAATTTGGTCTTCCACATGCTCATATTCATTGGAGGATTACGTTATTCAAAATTCGATGACGCTATGTACCGTTGTTTTATCACAATACGAGAAATATACATACATTTATGCAGATTTTTCATTATTTAATTTCTTCAAATATAATGCAGGACTCTTAACATTTTATGGCAACAGTTTGAAAAGTGAACCGACATTTATCCGACCGACGCAAAATGCCAAAACGAAACTAATAGTCCTTCGGGATTCAAATCTCTTTGGACTAAAAAAAAAAAAAAAAATCTGAAATTAAGACACAATAACACGCCGAATAAATACTAATTCAGAAGTCAAACAACAAAATTGCGTTTGTTGTTTGACTTCTGAATTAGTATTTATTCGGCGTGTCATTTGCGGTTTTGCAGCTGAAGATGGTGGTTCGGTAAAACCATCGAAACTAGTCCTGTGAAAATTTTGTGGATTGACGCGGATTTTTGTTGTTTCACTTCTGAATTAGTAAAATCTGAAATGTTTCACATTTTAAATTACGTCCGAAGGGGCTTTTTTTAACATTTTGTGTGTTACCTTTCATTATTAAATATCATGTTCCTCGCACTTAAACCATAAGATCCAGTGCAACAGCAATATCGCAAAATAATTTCAAAAAGGAGCATATCTTTAGAATTTCCGATACAGAGACTCACGCGCTAGAGATAAAAATGTTTTTTCTCCACAACTTTGCCATTGCTCGCTTTGAAATCCTTGAGTTTGTTAATCAAAAATTCGTCAAAGTTTTAAAAAATAGGAAATCGATCATAAAACAAATTTCAAATTTGGTCTTCCACATGCTCATATTCGTTGGAGGATTACGTTATTCAAAATTCGATGACTCTATGTACCGTTATTTTATGACAATGTGAGAAATATACATACATTTACGCAGATATTCATTATTTAATTTCTTCAAATATAATGCAGGACTCTAACATTTCATGGCAACAGTTTAAAAAGTGAAGCGACATTTATCCGTCCGACGCAAAATGCCAAAACGAAACTAATAGTCCTTCGGGATTCAAATCCCTTTGGACTAAAAACGAGTAAAGACTCGTTTCGATTCGTACCTTTGACATTTGGAGCTCCAAAATAAAAAAAAAAAAATAAAAAAATAAAAAAAAAAAAAAAAACTGAAATGTTTCAGATTTTAAATTACGTCCAAAGGGGCGTTTTTTAACATTTTGTATGTTACTTTCTTTATTAAATATCATGTTCCTCGCATATAAAACATAAGATTCAGTGCAACAGCAATATCGCAAAATAGATTTAAAACGAGCATACCTTTAGAATTTCCGATACAGAGACTCACGCGCTGGAGATAAAAATGTTTTTTGTGCACAACGTTGCCACTGCTCGCTTTGAAATCCTTGAGTTTGTTAATCAAAAATTCGTCAAAGTTTTAAAAAATAGGAAATCGATCATAAAACAAATTTCATATTTCAAATTTGGTTTTCCACATGCCTGTATTCGTTGGAGGATTACGTTATTCAAAATTCGATGACTCTATGTACCGTTGTTTTATCACAATACGAGAAATATACATACATTTATGCAGATTTTTCATTATTTAATTTCTTCAAATATAATGCAGGAGTCTAACCTTTTTTGGCAACACTTTCAAAAGTGAACCGACATTTATGAGTCCGAAGCAAAATGCCAAAACGAAACTAATAGTCCTTCGGGATTCAAATCCCTTTGGACTAAAAACGAGTAAAGACTCGTTTCGATTCGTACCTTTGACATTTGGAGCTCCAAAATTAAAAAAAAAGAAAAAAAAAAAAAAATCCGAAATGTTTCAGATTTTAAATTACGTCCAAAGGGGCGTTTTTTAACATTTTGTATGTTACTTTCTTTATTAAATATCATGTTCCTCGCACTTAAAACATAAGATTCAGTGCAACAGCTATATCGCAAAATAGTTTTAAAACGAGCATATCTTTAGAATTTACGATACAGAGACTCACGCGCTGGAGATAAAAATGTTTTTCTGCACAACGTTGCCAATGCACGCTTTGAAATCCTTGAGCTTGTTAATCAAAAATTCGTCAAAGTTTTAAAAAATAGGAAATCGATCATAAAACAAATTTCAAATTTGGTCTTCCACATGCTCATATTCGTTGGAGGATTACGTTATTCAAAATTCGATGAGTCTATGTACCGTTATTTTATGACAATGTGAGAAATATACATGCATTTACGCAGATTTTCATTATTTAGTTTCTTCAAATATAATGCAGGACTCTAACATTTTATGGCAACAGTTTGAAAAGTGAACCGACATTTATCAGTTCGACACAAAATGCCAAAACGAAACTAATAATCCTTCGGGATTCAAATCTCTTTGGACTAAAAAAAAAAAAAAAAAAAAACTGAAATGTTTCAGATTTTAAATTACGTCCAAAGGGGCGTTTTTTAACATTTTGTATGTTACTTTCTTTATTAAATATCATGTTCCTCGCACATAAAACATAAGATTCAGTGCAACAGCAATATCGCAAAATAGATTTAAATCGAGCATATCTTTAGAATTTCCGATACAGAAACTCACGCGCTGGAGATAAAAATGTTTTTTCTGCACAACGTTGCCATTGCAAGCTTTGAAATCCTTGAGCTTGTTAATCAAAAATTCGTCAAAGTTTTAAAAAATAGGAAATCGATCATAAAACAAATTTCAAATTTGGTTTTCCCAATGCTCATATTCGTTGGAGGATTACGTTATTCAAAATTCGATGAATCTATGTACCGTTATTTTATGACAATGTGAGAAATATACATACATTTACGCAGATTTTCATTATTTAATTTCTTCAAATATAATGTAGGAATCTAACATTTCATGGCAACAGTTTGAAAAGTGAAGCAACATTTATGAGTCCGACGCAAAATGCCAAAAGTAAACTAATAATCCTTCGGGATTCAAATCCCTTTGGACTAAAAAAAAAAAAATCTGAAATGTTTCAGATTTTAAATTATGTCCAAAGGGGCGTTTTTTAACATTTTGTATGTTACTTTCTTTATTAAATATCATGTTCCTCGCATATAAACCATAAGATCCAGTGCAACAGCAATATCGCAAAATAGTTTTAAAACGAGCATACCTTTAGAATTTCCGATACAGAGACTCACGCGCTGGAGATAAAAATGTTTTTTCTGCACAACGTTGCCATTGCTCGCTTTGAAATCCTTGAGTTTGTTAATCAAAAATTCGTCAAAGTTTTAAAAAATAGGAAATCGATCATAAAACAAATTTCAAATTTCAAATTTGGTCTTCCACATGCTCATATTCGTTGGAGGATTACGTTATTCAAAATTCGATGACTCTATGTACCGTTGTTTTATCACAATACGAGAAATATACATACATTTATGCAGATTTTTCATTATTTAATTTCTTCAAATATAATGCAGGACTCTAACATTTCATGGCAAAAGTTTAAAAAGTGAAACGACATTTATCCGTCCGACGCAAAATGCCAAAAACTAATAATCCTTCGGGATTCAAATCCCTTTGGACTAAAAAAAAAAAATCTGAAATGTTTCAGATTTTAAATTATGTCCAAAGGGGCGTTTTTTAACATTTTGTATATTACCTTTCTTTATTAAATATCATGTTCCTCGCACTTAAACCATAAGATTCAGTGCAACAGCTATATCGCAAATTAGTTTTAAAACGAGCATATCTTTAGAATTTCCGATACAGAGACTTACGCGCTGGAGATAAAAATGTTTTTTCTGCACAACGTTGCCATTGCTCGCTTTGAAATCCTTGAGTTTGTTAATCAAAAATTCGTCAAAGTTTTAAAAAATAGGAAATCGATCATAAAACAAATTTCAAATTTCAAATTTGGTCTTCCACATGCTCATATTCGTTGGAGGATTACGTTATTAAAAATTCGATGACTCTATGTACCGTTGTTTTATCACAATACGAGAAATATACATACATTTACGCAGATTTTCATTATTTAATTTCTTCAAATATAATGCAGGACTCTTAACATTTTATGGCAACAGTTTGAAAAGTGAACCGACATTTATCCGACCGACGCAAAATGCCAAAACGAAACTAATAGTCCTTCGGGATTCAAATCCCTTTGGACCAAAAAAAAAAAAAAAAGAAAAAAAAAATCTGAAATTAAGACACAATAACACGCCGAATAAATACTAATTCAGAAGTCAAACAACAAAATTGCGTTTGTTGTTTGACTTCTGAATTAGTATTTATTCGGCGTGTCATTTGCGGTTTTGCAGCTGAAGATGGTGGTTCGGTAAAAACATCGAAACTAGTCCTGTGAAAATTT